>NW_019272033.1:2963868-2977364 GCF_002738345.1 Cucurbita maxima | reverse complement strand
AAAAAAAAAAAAAAAAAAAAAAAAAAAAAAAAAAAAAAAAAAAAAAAAAAAAAAAAAAAAAAAAAAAAAAAAAAAAAAAAGTCCCAAAAGGCTCGAAGCAAAGCCATGAGAGCCTATAATCAAAGTGGACAATATGATACCAATGTGGGGAGTTGATTCCTAATAAAATAAAATAAAATAAAAAAAAAAAACTCAAAAGGTTCAAACCAAAGCCATGAGAGCCTATACTCAAAGTGGACAATATGATACCATTGTGGAGAGCCGATTCCTAACAAAAAAAAACCCCAAAAGGTCCAAAGAAAAGCTATGAGAGCCTATACTCAAAGTGGACAATATAATACCATTGTGGGAAGTCGATTCCTAACCAAAAAAACCCCAAAAGGTCTAAAGCAAAGCTATGAGAGCTTATATTCAAAATGGACAATATGATTCCATCTTAGAGAGTCAATTCTTAACAAAAATGTCTAAAAAATTCTTAATCTTACAAATATTGGATTAAATTTTCAACATTTTCTTAAATTAACGAAATTATTTGATATAAAAATTGAATAAGTTTTCAATTTTTCAAATAGGCTAAACTTATAATTTAATCTTATAATATCGATATTTGTTCTTTCTTCGAAGGCTAATGTTGGATGCACAGAGAGATGTCGATGCAATGACTGTAGGAATGACCATGGCAAGAGAGAAGGTATGGTGTTCTTGAATTCTTCCATTCTTCATTCCCTTTGTCATCATTTGCACTGTGATAAGAAGCTTTGTAGCATCATATGATCTAGTGAACTGCAATGAAAAGGAACTTAAATTTCATGCGACTCCAGAGGTGGTGGCAACTGGAAAAGCTGATGTTGGAAGCGTGGAAGGCAGCTTGAGTTATGAACATGATATCTCCCCTTCTGAGTTTTATAGTCAACGACTCAACTCCCCGCAAACACCATCGTTTCAATACTCAGGGTAAGGATCTATTGGTATGATGACTATTACAAAAGGTATTTTTGTATCTGAATTGTTTCTAATTCCTTTTTCCTTTCACTTAGTTACGAAAAGGATCCCCTAAAATCCTGGATCGTGGCCGGAATATTTCGCCCCTCACCCGAATTTGATACGGCGAGCTCGTCTTCTCCAGATTGCTACGACATGTTTGTAGAATCAAACACAGACATAATGGATGCAAATTCTTGCCAATGGCAGCAGCAGATCAATTCAACGCCATTCATACCATCCAAGCCAAAGGGTTGTACAAGCATGTCACGTATCGACCAGCTACGCGTTGGAAGTAGTTCACCTGACACGCCCCCAGTTCAGGAAGGGAAGAAGGCGTCCATTAATGGAGGCTCACCAGAAACAAATATGGCGTTTCCCCCTCATTATGGTAACAACGAATATGAGGTTGGGATGAATAATTCTTTGGGGAGGATGGAGCGCCGCAGATATATATTGAAGTCGATGCCTCCCTTCCCGCACCTCACCCCACGCGACAGATGAAGAGCAGCAGCTACCAGTGACTCGAGTGGGAGATGATTGAGCCACAATGCCAAGCCATTGGATCATAAAGGAGCAGTGTAGATTTGAATACACAGGTTAGGTATTATTTGAATTTTCCTATGTGAAGAATATTTAAGTTTTTGTTTTGTTTTTGTTTTTGTTTTTGTTTTTGTTTTTTTTGGTTAATTGTGCTTTGGATTGATTGATGGATTCTTTTATTTATGGAAATGTGTTCTAATTAAAGTAAATAGTTGAAATAAATACATTTCATTCATAAAACTAAGATCAGTGGTAAGTAGGTAGTCATATATTAGATTACAACAACATTGAAAATTTTCTCAGATTCGTATACCCCCGAACTTAGGCTAAAAAACCGAAGGCGAAAACGAGTAAAACGTGGACAGTAACTCTATCAGATTTGCTAAAGACCAGAAACCAGAAAGACAATGGTTTATTCTTTACTAACGAAGCAACCACAATTAAAGAACTTATAACTATGATCATTCGTACTGCTGCCCCTATGCTCGAACGTCTCTACCATTTTTGTTACGAACCTAAAAAATGGTCTTCGTTGTTTACCTCCATGATTCTCTGCAACTTCTTCAGTGATCGACCAACCGTATGCCATCGAGCGCCAAAATGACTGTCAGCCAATTACAAACAACATCCATCTCCTCAGGAATGGTGTAATGGCCCAGCCTACATTGCAAGATCCCATCTTTTTGTTACTTATTATCAGACATACAAAACGAGAAGCACTAGGAAGTCGAGATACCAACATACCCGTTATAGGATTTAAATGTTAGATTGCTAAATCCAGATGAACTTAAAGTATGTGCAGATTTCTCCCCATGTTTGTAAGCTACAACATCGTCACCTGTAACCAACCGCTCAGTAAAATTCAATAGGATTAAGGGAATTGAGAGAGCATTTCTCTCACAAGGATGCATTAATGCTTTAACTCGTAAACTAGCAGTGTACCTGAACCATGACAGAGTAAAATGGGCAGGGACGCAGCGCGCCTTGCAGCTTCGTGTGACACACTGACCTGGTTCCTCAAAGATCTACAAAAAAAAAAAAAGGCTTTAATAAAGAACAAAGGCCACCCGTGTAGGCTTTCTCACGACCGTGCACTGTGTGTTTCGGCTTCTTCATAATTCACAAACAAAAATCAAACCTTGAACAGGGAAGCCAGCCACTAAGCCCAACAACTGCACTGAGGTTAATGGGGTATAGGTTTCCATTTCCATATTGCCCAAGAATACGGCATGACGCAGAGTAAATAGCAGTTGCAGCACCCATACTGAAGCCTCCAATACCCAGTTTAACTGTTAGTAAGAAAAAGAGTGAGAATATGACAAATTTGGATGCCAAACACCAAGTATCAGCTGTAAAAACGATACGAGAAGGTAGATGAGACCTCTATCTATACCTACCTACGTACAATTCATAACTGTTCTTCGTTTCAAAACCGTATATATGAAATAGTTTTAAATGAGAACTACCGGTTCGAGTCCTTGACACAACAATATCGAGTAATCTAATACGAGATTCTTTCTCTCTCATATGTGACCACCAGAGGAGTATCACACCAATGATTAAGTTCAGTGATTAAGTGACAAACAGCAAGTCAGCTGGGGGCAGTTAAAAAGCTTTTCAAGAAGAAACATACTATCAGCAGGTTCTGTAGACAAAAGATTAGCAACATGCGATGCTGCAGCATCCAAGCCTTCTAAATCATCAGGAGACTCCTCTGAAATATCTCCCACATCAAACCCTGATACGAAACGGCAGAGTACCTCATAATTTAAACTAATTCCAAGAATAAATATATCGTTTTCATAGGAGGAATTTGGCTCATAATTTTAATAAATTTTTTTATGAAATTTGGATAGTCTTACATGCAGTGCAAGGAAATCCACCAAATAATGTCACAGGACGAGTAGGAGCAGTAGGACAAATCCACTTAATCTGCAACAGAATTCGTAATTATTATGTTAATTGATCATATTAAACAAATCCCAAAACTTAATGACAATCAAGGTTACTATGTTAAGTAGCCTTACGTTTGGTAGAGGAAGAGTTTCCAAGAGCTGAGACCAACTGAAAAAAATTTAGAAGTAAATAAAATTCAATAACAACGATTCTGAAAGGACTTCCTAAGTTAGCAGATTACGATGAAGGAATACCAAAAGACAGCCTCCAAACAGATTCACAAGTATTGAAAACTGGGACCCAATAATGAAGAAACCAGCCCGCATTTAATGATGTAAATGTCTGATATCAGCTAGCATATGATAGTGATATTATTTTATATTGATTTTGATTTTTTTTTCTAATTATAAAGGACAGAAAACATGACGTTACCTTCCCACTTAAAAAGAAATCAGAATAAGAATCTCTAGTTAAGGCATATAGAATTTTTAAAACTTTCTATATATGAACATACACAAGAAGATAGGGCAAGACACTGACATTTACTCACTCAGCCACTTCTTCCCTTACTTTTGGCGTGGAAGACAAAAAGAAAGTCCTCTGCTCAGATATAACCCACTAATTAGGATGGAAAGTTTGTTAGTTACATGTAATGCGCCATAGAGTTCAGTGAGTCTTTATTCTCAAGTATGTAATAGCCCAAATCCACGGCTGGCCGATATTGTCCTCTTTGGACTTTCCTTTACGGGCTTCCTCTTAAGATTTTAAAACGCGTCCGGTAAAGAGAGGTTTCCACACCCTTATAAGTAATGTTTTGTTCTCCTCTCCAACCGATGTGGATCTCACAATCCACCCGATGTCTAGCTTCCACACCGCCCGATGTCTGGCTTTGATACCATTTGTAACAGCCCAAACTCACCGCTAGCAGATATTGTCTTCTTTGGGCTTTCCCTTTCAGGCCCCTCTGGTAGGGAGAGGTTTCCACACCCTTATGAGCAATGTTTTGTTCCCCTCTCCTGCTGACGTGGGATCTCACATAGTACATCAAAGTTTCTTCTTAATCTCAATCAAAGTAAGTCAACCAGAAACTAGCAAAATAACTCTAATAAGCTGGCTAAACAGGAAGGAGAACGTAAAGAAGATAAGCCATTAGTACCTTGACCCCTTATCACCAAGGCCATGTAACCAAACAATAGTTGCCTGATGCTTCCCTTTAGGCCTGACCACATGGGTCCTCCCAAACTCAAAGCTCATCCTGCCTGTTCTACTACCTGACATAATGGAGCAAAAATGAAAGCTAGCTAGTTTAGCTTGATGGACAGTAAACCAATAAAACAAAATGAGCAGAAAGTGAACAAACCAGAACCCATAGTAGAGCTGTTATAGCTCATTGTTTTTCCACAAAAATGTTGGAAGCAAGACAGGCCACAACTTGGGCGTTGGAATTAGTTCCTGCAATGAAGAGTTTTAGAATTGACCAATTGTATTTATATGCACTTGGGAGGGCTGAAATGGAACTAAAACCCATGAATTTTCCATTAGCTACTCCTGATATCACATCCCATAAACAGCCTCCAAAGTCCTCAAATACTAAAAAAAAGTGAAAGGCATCTCAAAAAAGGAAGAAAAAGGCAAGAAATCTTTATGGGCAAAGAAGAATCCACAAGAGATTAAAGCATCGATGCAGAAAACGAGCTCTGAGCTGACACAGCCCTTCAGTTTATAATGCCACAGAGGGAGCAACGAAAAGAGGGATTACGAGGGCAAGAGAGCGAGAGGCAAAGAATCTATGCCCGTGAACGCAGGACAACCCACAAGGCTAAAGCACTTCAACTACAGCAACACCAGAATATAGCAACTAATCAAAATTTTCAACCATTTTTTATGAAAAAAAAAGGGTGGTATAATACAATACATAAAGAATGAAAAGACAGCCATCAAATTACAGACCTAAAAGTTGAATGTTCAAGCAAGCATTGATGACGGCGAGAATTCATAGGAAAGATCTGGACGGATTGCTTAAAATTTACTTCAATATGAAGAACAGAAGCAGAAAGTGAAGGGGTTTTGAGGGTTTTTATTTACCAATTACAAAAAATTTGGGGTAAAAGTGTTCAACGACCCGAAAAGCATATCGGCTTTTCCGGTTTCTGTCTCTTTTGCAAAAGCTTTGCCTTCGCGTCCCTTCACAGTGCTTTCTCCTTCTTCTTCTTCTTGCTTTCTTTTTATTCCGTTGTTTCCTTCCTAATACTTCAAACGCCGAAGGGACTAAAGTGGCCCAGAAAGTCCAGAAACAACGGCTACTCTCTTACACAATGGCTTCCTGTGAAATTACTTTTTTGCACCCCCTTGCCTTCTAACTTCCTTGGTTTTTAGGGAAGGGCGTGCATGAAATCCGTAATTTTAGTACTTTTCTTTTTTTAACTAACCAAATAAATATATGTCAATTATACTTTATAAAAAAATTAATAATAAATATTATATATTTACCATATAAAAGTGACACTGTTTAGATACTGTAAACTAAAAAAAATAGAATTTAAAAAAATAAAAGATTAATAAAAAAACGAAATTATATTTAAAAATAGAATTAAACTAGAAAATTACCTAAAAATATTATATATTAAAAATCAGTGTTTGGAATGTAATTATCTAATCAAGAGGGAAGACAGAAAGCATTCGAGAAAGTACTTTTCAATCGTGTGATGATGTTTTCACGAATATGGCTTGAGACTTTTTTCCAAAAGAAATATATGATTTTTTTGAAAATTCTATTATATTTTTCAAGGTTAATTTTAAAATTTAAATGCATTAAAAATAATTAATTAAATTAGTTACATATTTTATATAAAAGAGTATGTTTGGATTTTTATTTTAATATTGTAAATAAGTTTTAATAACATTTAGATTATCAAATTAATATTGTCAACCAATTAAACAATTAACGATAAAATAATGATATGAATAATACGAAATTTTGAAATTAAAAATAAAATAAATATTAAATTTGGGAGCTGATTAAAAAAAAATAACTACGTGAATATTGTTTTTTTTTTTATTTTTAAAATTAAAATTAGCACTTTAGTAACAAAAATTGATCTTAACTTACAAAAAATACTTTAATTTTAGACTTTAAAGAAAGAGAAAATTTGGTTATAAACTTATATTTTAGATCTATTTAAAATTTAATTAATGAATTTATTAACCTTTTCGTACTATTTTCAATTCCCAATTACAATTAAAAAAAATTAGAATATGCGGACTTTATTTTTTTTGGAATCAATCTTTATAATTGGGAAAAATAAAATAATATTTAGCTTTAGATTTTTTTTTTTATTTCCTTAATGCTTTACAAAAATGCCTTTGGAAATTATTTAAGTATTTATAATGTAATTTTAAATGAAAATTTATTTTATCTATTTTATGAAAAACAAAAAATTGAATGAATAATTCAGATAATGTAATTGAGATAATTATTTAATAAAATTTGTTTTGGTTGAAATTTTTAATATTGAAAGAATTAGTGTTGAATTTTCTTTTTTAAAAATTAATCAATTTTTTACTCTCTCTTTTTTCTCTGTGTCTAGAAAAGTTAATTTTATTTTTAAAATATTTTATTTGAAAATTATTCCAACATTAGTAACTTTTTAGAAAAAGCATTTACTCAATGCATTCTTTGTGATAAAAAAATTCAAATTTTCATTTTTCCCTTTTTGAAAAAAAAAAAAAACATATTCACACATTTTATTTAAATCATAATTCTAAAATGATATTGAATTTTGGGTATACTATATAAAGTGGAGATTTTAAATTAACAAGAAAAACGTTTAAAAAAAATTAATAATCGAAATGTGATAAAGAGAGATTTTATCCAAATTTTATTGATAAACATTTTGTAGTAATACCGAATACCAAAACCAATGATAAAAGGGTTGAAAAATTGGTCAATTATAGAATGAATGGCTATGCAATACAGCTAAGAATCATAGATTTCCTTCGTTTTCTTCCATTTTTTAGATTCTTCTGAAGAATTTTGAATCAATTTCAACCATCTAAATCATTACATCTTTCAACTTCTGCTAAAATAGAGCTAAAGGGTTTTTTGGGGAATTTTATTCTTTCAGCTCAAAGAATCTTCATACCATTATATAATATTATATTCTTGTGAGGAAATTCCTTTGAGTCAACATTATAATCAAATTTAAAGATAGCAATATCTCCAAATTTTAAAAAGATAAAATGAAGGTTCTTTACAAAAAGAGAAAGGCTTTTTTTTTTTTTTTTTTTTCATTTCTTTTAAAAAAGATCTTTTAATGAGAATGAATTCTTCCGATTACATCAATAGTCCAATCTAAAATATTGCGAATACAATTTTTCGTGTTCTAAGAATTTTTTTTGGATATCAAAAGATATTTTTGTTTATTTTTTTTTCTTTGATGTATGATGGGTATTCAATGAATAAGTTTATATATACTATTAATGAGTGAAATTTCAAATAAATATTTTTATTTCTTCAAATATAGAACGCAAAACAATTTGCCCGTATCAATTCAAAAAGTCAAACTTCTCGTAATGAAAAATTGACCTTTTGGCAAAAAAAGACTCTCTAAAGTTACGAGGCACTTGCTTTTACTTTGGTTAAATTTGAATATTAAAAACCTACACACTTTGCTTTTGAAAGAAAAAGTTGTCAACTCTTTGATAATAAAAACCTAAGTTGGGATTTGATCTTTGGAATAATAGGCGATGGGACTAAAATAGATCTCTTCGTCACCTTTCAAATCCTTTTATTTGTATACAATAAGATGCTGTCGCCACTACTTCATTTCATCATACATTTTAGATTAATCTAATTGATACGACGGTTTGGATTGAAATTAAACTATATGAATTGTATATAAATTTAGTGAATATGCTTTTTGTCGAATATAATTTGGAAGTTTTCATATGATTTTGGCATCTTCAAGTTGACGCACATCGAACAAGACACTAAAGAAAAACCATAGATCAACACGAGATATCAAAATCGCCCGAAACTGGCTAACGACTGTAGACATGCAAACACTGCTGAATACCCAGAAAAGAAAATGATCCAAGATGATATTATTCACTCTATATCCTACGAGATGTACTCTGATGCAAATCTAAGCCGGGTTTAATACAAAGGCTAGAATGCATAATTTATGGTCTCCATGAAATCATTAAGGTCCTTTCTTTCTTTTAATGATCTTTTCACCTTCTCTTAATCTGGAGATCCATCACCGTAAGAGACCAGGCCCTTCTTCCCTTCTGGGCTACCAGAAGGTGACCTGGACCTATCTTTAAGCGTTCTTCTTGGGGATTGTGAATCCGCAGGGGTTCTTGATTTCAATGGGGATCTGCTCCTTGAAGAAGATCTCCGCCTAACGACTCGAGGAGACACACGAGACCTGGATCCCTCAACTGGGGAACGGCTCCTAATAGGGCTTCGACTACAGCTATAACGACGACTACGGTAACGAGGACTACGAGATGCAGAGGGAGTCCTGCTTCTTCTGTTTCTGTATCTGTATAAATGAGGAGTTATCAAGCAACATAAGAACAAAACATGTAGCAATACCATTGGGGCATTTGTACTAGTTTAAAAGATTAAGGCTTTATGTTGGTCATGTGTCAAATGAGAAGAAACTCTTATGTTCATGAATAGATTCAATTCAGAACTTTGATTGTGAGAAATAATAGAGATAACAGACCTTAGCGGAGATCTTCCTCTAGGAGGGCTTCTATAGCGCCTGGGAGAATATCTTCTGTAACTTGAATATCTAGTAACACAAGCAAGCACTTAAAAGATCATTTCTCTGAGCTGTTCACTTATAAGCATAGAAAACTGGAAGTGTGACATTAAACAAACTGAACATTATCAAAAAAGCTCACCTGTCACGTTCAACTCTTCCACTGTAACGATATGACCTGACAGGAGATGCAGAGGGTGTTCTGTATCTTCGAGCAAATGAATAACGCTCACTAAAACCACGCCCCCTTCTGATGCGCTTTGGAGACCCTTCTGGGGAAACACTTCTTGATGCACTTCTCCCTCTATCAGATGCCGGTGACCTTGGCCTACGGATGGGAGTAAGACTCCTAGAGTAGCTCCTTCGATTCCTAACTGGTGCTTGAGGACTTCGACTGATACTCCTCCTAGAAGGCCCCCTACCTGAGCTTCTGCTCAGACTCTGACGAGACGACCTCAATGGACTTCTGCTTACACTTTTGGAAACTCTTGCAGGACTCCTACTAATTGATTTTCTAGAGGCTCTTCTAGGTGGGCTCCTGCTTGGACTTCTTTGTAGATTGGATCTCAAGGGGCTTCTGCTAACTCCTCTCCAAGGCCCGCATCGTAATGGGCTTCTACTAATACTCCTACCTTTCCTTCCCATACCCGAGCTCCTGCTACAATTTCGAACAGGACTTCTGCTAATGCTCCTGCTCCTCAATTGTGCACGAGGCGGGCTTCCACTAATACTTCGACTCCTGCTCATACTTCGTTTCGGACTAACACTGCGACTCTTGCTGCGACTAATACTCTTACTCATCGTCCTTCTAGGACTATAGCTTCGACTCCTGCTCATCAACTTTTAATAAAATACCAGATCTGGAACAATTGTTAAGCACAAAGAATAACTGAGGCGTGACAAGAATGGAGAGTGGACCTAGATTTTCCAGGGTGGTCGTCTACAATATCAGGTTGTCTTTCACAGCATCTGTAAGATTTAGAATTCACTGAAGCAATGCCATTGCTCCTTCGCTCACCATTCTCCTTAGGGGATCTCTCTCCATCATTTTCCACGATATCTACCTCTCCTCTCCTTCTATGGCAGGCATCTGAGGCTTGAGGTACATCTTCAGCTGCAGGATATCACAAAAACAACATGATGCGTGCAATCAAGCAGTGATTTGGAAAAATTAGAGATGAATCGAAGAACCCATCCTCATATTCACCAAGATCAAGGATGAAGGGAAAAAAATTACCAGGTTTCACTGACAAGCCCTTACGGTTTAGATCTTTCCCTTGAACATCAAGGCCATCTTGCACAGAAGTGCTTCTGCTTTTGCTGTCACTTTCAGTATCCGTAAGACTGTCCAAGGCCCTGGCGATGAAAAAAAAACTGAGTATTAGATAATGCCCATCTTGCAGTCCATATTAACTCACTTAAAAGCATGCGTAGAAAACCAAAGGACATGAACCAAACAATCAACTGTATCAAGATCATACATTTTCAAGCTCCTTCCCCCCACCCAAAAAAATAACAAGAAAAAAAAAATCTTGAAGAATCAGAAAAATAAATAATGAAGATATACTTTTAAGTCATAATATCAAGAACCTTTTAGATTTTCTTTTAGACTTCTTATCATGCCTCCATCTCTTCCGGTCACGTCTTTTATCCTTTCTTTTACCACGTCTATATCTGCCTCTCGTAGAAGTCTTCTTTCTCTTTCTAGACCTGTCATCACTGGAAGAACTTTCAGAAGAAGACGACGACGACAAATCTGCGTCAGAATCACTCTCAGAGTCGGAGTCTAATTCCGAATCAGATGAACTATCTGAATCAGATGTGTGGTATCTTCTCTTCCTCCTCCTCCTCTCCCTTGTTCTTTTCTGCTTTCCTCTTCGCTTTTCTTCATGACTATCGTCATCTGAAGAAGTAATCTTTCCTATTTTCATTTTGTTTATCTTTCTTTTTTCTGCAAAACAGTCAACTAACTTTAAAAAATGGCCTTAGGGTCGAAAAATCAACTCACAAGAAACAATTCACAATAATAAAATAAATAACAAGTTATCAATATGTTTTATAATTCCTACCTTCATTAAACTCGCCACAGTTGACAATTTTCACTGTAACAGTTGGAACACCATCCTCTACATCCACACTTTCTATCTTTTTCAGTACGTCAAAACCCTGGACAAGTTTTCCAAATACTATATGCTTCCTAAAAGAGCAGTACCGGAGGGAGAATGAGAGATCAGGTCAATATAAATAATATGATAACTTTACAACACATCAAACTTCTATTCTCATCTATATAATATGTACAATAGTAACAAAAATAATTTTTTAAAGAACAAAGACATAATAACGATAGTATATCAGTGCAATACTACACTAACAAACCTGTCAAGATGATTATTGGCCTTAAATGTGATAAGAAAATGGGAGCCTAAAGTGTCACGGTCAGCAATTGCCATCGATAGAAGACCAGGTCCATCATGTTTTAGCCGAGGAGGTTCATCTGTACTAATTTCAAGCATTTGTTACTCTCAATTTTACCAAAATAGCATGCACATTAAAACTCTTTTGATGGCTTGTGAAACTACAATCAATTGTGCAGAAAACAATATCTAAACAAAAGGATGCTTCTGAAAATCTATATACTAAGCATGAGTGCACACTTAAAGAAAGCCACTCAGTAATGGTCACAATAAAAAAAATAGCGCGAGACTGCAGCCTATCTCATAAAATTACAACAGATGGATTAAGATCATATCATGTCAAGAAACAAGAGAACCGAAACAAGATTAGTATCACTTATAGCAGTTCTTTCAGTAAAATGTCTTCAAAGAATATAAAGCAGTAATATACTTATAAAAAGGAAACCTATCAATGTGGGGGAAGAACCTCATAGAAAATAAAAAGTGGGGCTCCATGACCTGCATTTTCTTAGTTAACAAAATATGTTTTATCATGAGAATGAAATAAATCTAAATTAACCTAATAGATATAGAATACTATAGAAATCAATACAGCCACCAAAGTTTTTATTAGCAGCCCCATTCCATAATAGCAAGTATGCAAGCAAATTAAGAAATCAAAGGATGTAAAGAGGCAGTACCACAAATCATATCAAACCAAAAATTATAAGCATACTCCTCATATTGTCGATAATAAAATTTGAAAAATAAAAACACACATTTTAAAGCTAAAAAAAATAGGAGATTTGCCTTCAAATCTCTCAAGCTCAAAACTTAAAGATTATTCACATCGGGACAAGACTGATGAAAATTTCAAAGCTCATTTCAACAAACAACGGACTTCTTGTCCCTAACCAAACCATGCATTAATTCAATAACTACACTAGAGTAATACAAGCAAAATGAAACCGTATTTAAACTTCCATCATGAAAAGAATAAAAATAATTTTCAGAAAATGCAAAATTCACCTGGAAACTTTCCACTGTATATGCTCTCTCCAACAGTACCTGCGTAAGATAAGAGCAGGGAAGAATTAACTTTCATCATCATGTAAAAACCTACGTACAAGTTAATACTGTCTACAGGTCAGTTTTCTTACTTCTATAGAATAGCAAAGACAATATTCAAACAACTTTTCAAAGAAACCACATTCTTGTAACTCCTCAAAGAAGATGTAGTTACCAGATGTTGTCCAGCACATTACATTTACTTGATACAATCTTCAACAAGGTTTCTCAAGAAAATAAAATAAAAATAAATCCAACGGCAAGCTATCAATAAAAATAATAATAATAAAGACATTGCTCTAGTTTCCAATAGCAAGGCCAAGAAAAGGGCAGCTTTATTCAAAAAGTAAACTTAGTTAATTCAACTCTTTGATACATGCAAGAATATCTCCAATCACAAGATAGACTAGCTCTTCAACGATTCACTAGCTACCAACTATCAACTAACAATCATATAGATAACACAAGCATGTCTACCAAACAAAGTGTAAATGTAAAAAAAAATGTAATGAAACTCAGTTATTCATCACTACAAAATATGTTATTAAACTATCCTACATTAATCTGAATTCTTAATCTCTTCGTCAAAGAGATGGAGTGGAAAAAAATAGTAACAGGTTGTTGCCTAATGCATTTCTTTTTAAATTCAAAATTCAAGTTACAGTTTAACTAGGTAACTAACATATAATTTAATAGCAGCCAGCTGAATCAACCAAACATAGAAAGCAACCAATGTGCATGAATAAGTTATTCATTTTACTCCCCTTGCCAGCACAACTTCAAAAAAAAAAAAAAAAAAAAAAAAAAAAAAAAAAAAAAAAAAAAAAAAAAAAAAAAAAAA
>NW_019272033.1:2947408-2963333 GCF_002738345.1 Cucurbita maxima | reverse complement strand
AAAAAAAAAAAAAAAAAAAAAAAAAAAAAAAAAAAAAAAAAAAAAAAAAAAAAACTAAACCTAAAGGTGCATTACCAATTTCAAAGATTGGTAAGGGCATCTCTACCCAATTACAGAGCCAAGTTCATTGCTGTAGCATTAAAATACATGTGAAAAAAATGAAAGAACGATTAATATAACTTCAACAGACAATCCCATGAGAAAAATAAACAGGCCAAAGAAAATACATACCATCTCGTTTGACAAAATCTCCAGCCTGGAAAGATATGGAAAAGAACCATTAGTTCATATTAAAGAAAGAATATGACATGTCTACAAATTACTTGGGTATCAATGAGAACTAAGTAAAAAAATATGGACAGCTTAACAAGTACAACCTTAAAACTACATCACAAGAAAAGGATTCTTGACCATCAGCCCTGTAGCCTACAGCATAAACAAGGGTAACTGACTAAAAAAAGACAGACCACTTCTAAGGTACATTCAAGTAGAAAACATGGCGTTACAGCCAATATAAAATCTGTTACATTTAAGGGAGATGACCATCCCGATGTAGACATACCTGTGCCATGGAACCTCTAATAATCCGATGAAAAAAGGATGCCTTATAATGTAGTGGTCTTCCCGTTTTTCGGCCAATTCCTTTCTCTCCTGAAATCAAAAAAAAATATAAGTAATCCAAAATTACATAAATAGTTATATAAAGGATTAAGGCAAGTTGTTCACCATAATAATTAAATAAAATACATTTTACCGCAAAGATAGTATAGCCAACATTAGTACTCCAATAATAACTCAGTGGTTAAAAAAAGAAATATTGCTAAACATACATAGTTCTACAAGATTATTATATACGAGTAAGATAATATGGCCTGTAACACTACCAACATCATATTCTACAGTCTGATAATTATTAACGGTTGATAGGATATGAACAAAGGGAATCTGGCATTTGCAATAACAATAAGCATTAATATTTGGCATAAGCTTTACCTGTACACAGAGCACGAAAATTCTCAGCCGTTTTTGGAGCAACATCATAAAACAGCTGAAAAATTATGCAAAGGAAAGAAAAATTAAATATGTAATCATGCAAAAATAACCATATTGAAAAATTAAAAAGGAACATAAAAGTAAAATTAACCTTTTCTTCAATTAAAAAAGGGTTTCCCCCTTCTTGTAATTTCACACTATCAATAAAATTGCTTCTTATCCAAACAAAATAATAATAATAACAACAAGGCTGCAATAAGTATCACACAAACAATGGTTTTAACTACTTAATCCATACATTTGGCAGGTGCAAATAGGAAACTACCTCAAAAACCATCGTTTCCTTGGGGTCTCCATCAATTGAGACATCCAGAAAAACCAATGGGTTCTTCTTCTTTGTCATGTTCTTCTTTCCCTTCCTTCAGCTTCAAATTTGTACTACAACCATATACCTGATTTGATGAGTTGAATGCAAGTCACTACGTTGAACCACGAGGCAAATAAACACCAGTCGTTCATCAACGTCAAAAAGACGCAACACATTAACAAAAATATTCCATTCGCTCGCTTAATCGGGTGATCAAGAAACAAAATCAGCCGATATAATTTAATTTAAGGCATCAAAAACTATCAGATAAGTCAATTTGGCGCATGCAAATATTCGCGGTAAATTAAATAAGTGAACAACTAAATGCAAATCCTTAAACCCTAAATAGAATTGATACTCTACAGTACAAAATCGCGCAGAGAAACAATACTAGCCGCTCAAACAATATAGAAGATGAACTTTGATGAAACAGAGTTTCAAGCATACTGCATGTGATGCATAAGCCATAACGAAAACTAAAATTAAAGGGGGCAACCAATAAACTCACCCGCCTCAAATGAAAGAGTTCACGCAGATCAAAGAAGAATTGCAAACAAATGTTGACAAATTACGGAATGAAGTATGAGAACCCTAAAGTCACCTGAGAAATGCAGAACCACAGAAAAAAAAATAAATAAATAAATAAATAAAACAGTCGAACCCAGACTCAGAGAGATGGACGACGTGTGGCTAATACATGCGGATTCATTGTTTTTGGGCTTGTAAAGGTGGCCCATTTGTTCTTTCGTCGGCCCAGTCCAAGAAATGTAGGTAAAATATAAATACCACAGGTGATTTAATTTCTTAACCGAATACATATTATCGAGTGAAATTAAAAATTTTAATTATTAATTTTACAGGTTGTCAAAGAAAAAAGTGATTATTAATTATTTAATTTGATTATTTCATTAATTATTTACAATTAAAAGTTTATATAATTTCACTAAATTTGTTTATTCAATGATAATTATTTAAATTCATAGTTAAATAAACAAAAAAAAATCTAAAATATAAAGCATATTATTATTCCAATAACGTATAAAATTTAATTGGTTGAAACTATTTTAATAATTTAACTTAATAAAAATATTATAATCAATAATAATTAATTATCTAAAATTAATGTAATAAAATTATTAAAAATAAAATTTATGGTGCATCGTCTACGATTATTTGATGTCATTTTATTTTCGCATTTTAACCAAACCCTGAACAAGATGTCTTCTAGTATGTAGGCGGGATCGCCGCAAAGCACAATAAGACAAGTTTTTTTAGGAGCCATATATAAACTAAAATTTTGTGCGAGTTCTAGCCGATATAGCACTTGCCGCGCAAAGATTCCGCACAGGCGGGGCAGAGTAACCAGACGTAGATGGAGAAGGTTTCTCCGAAGCTGCAAGGCGAACCATGGAGAGTCCTTGAATTCTACAGCGGCATAGGCGGCATGGTACTCTTTCACCCTACGCCTCTCTCTGTCTCCTTCTCTATCTCAGGCGTATAAGAGGCGTTGTTTGTGCATTGAATTCTTACAGAGGTACTCGCTACTGCGTGCTGGCATCGATGCGAAAGTGATACAAGCTTTTGATATTAACGACAAAGCAAACGACGTTTACGAGCACAATTTCGGTGATCGTCCATATCAGGTATGACAGTATCTCCTTCTTACCTCGTTTTTGAGATCGATTTGCTTGCTGTCGCAGGAATAAATTTTCGCTGATTCTCGACAAAAAACAATGAAACTGATGTTTTCTTCAAAATTGAATAAATTATCTCCACTCGTGGTTTAAGTAGATTGAATATTAAATTGTTGAATGCTGGAGCTCAACTTATCTAGGTTGTGAGGAATTACCTCCTGCACGCTGATGGATATATTTTTGAAGTGATAAGATTAAGATTGCTAGTATGACTTCACAACGTGAGCGGACGTTACGATAGCTATATGAAATGTTTTTGTTGGATATTTGATTCAAATGCCTAGCGTCGTGGACTTTCCTTTGAATTTCCGAACCAAAAGCGTCCTACATTTTTTTTACATCATTTTCTTCTTCTTCTTTCTTGTTTTTCGGAGAACGGTTCCATTACTCATCTGTCGCAGAAGTAAAGTTTTGTTGCTTCTCAGTACAGATAACGAAACAATTCTATAAATTCAGAAATGAGATGCCAGTTCTTATCAATCGTGATTTTAGTAGATTGAAGTTGAAGTTACTGAATGTTGAAACTACGATTGTCTATTTCGTTGGAATTACCTCCTTCTGATTGATGGACGTATTTCTTTAGTGATAAGATTACAAATGAAGTTCGTGTGAACTCACAACGTAGTGGAGAATATGGTAGCTATATGAAGCATTTCTGTTGGAATCTCTTATTCAAATGACTAGCGTAGTGGATTTTTTTATTCCTCTTTGAATTGTCAAACTATAAGCGTTATGCAATTTAGGACATGCAACAGCTCATGCAAGGCTTCCATTGAATAGGAGTGTCTTTTTTTTTTTCCTTGTACGAGTTATGGTCAAAAGAGACCGTTTGTGATTGGTTGAGCTACTGGTGAGATTCAGAATGCACAAAAGAGCTCCAAGAAAGACGCAAATTTTGAGTCTAAAGTATGAACGAGAATCTTTGCATTCTACAATGATGTAGGTTGCATGACGGCTCTCAATTAAATTCTCATTTTCCTGGTCTGTCATCCTTAGTCCTTGGATCTATTATCTAAATTGGAGTCTAGACATTTAGGATACCTGTAGAAATTCTTACATTTCACCAGCGAACTTTCTTTAACTAGGAGTGTTAGTTTTTCCTTTTAAGCTTAGTTATTATAGTCAAAAGCAACCCCGTTCCCTTGGTTGAGCTAATGGTAAGATTCAGAAAGCAAATGAGAACTATAAGAAAGACATTGAACTAGATATTAAAAAACGAACCATGGAGTGCCCTTGAATTCTTCAGTGGTATAGGTGAATTCTCATTTTTCCCAACTACGTAGGTCCAACATCCTTAGTTTTTGGATCTATTATCTAATTTGGAGTCTAGAAGTTTAGGATGCTGAAAAAATTATTATATTTCGCATCCATATTGGTCCTCAGAGATTAAACACCTCAATTTTGTGCAAATGGCTGAAAGTTCACCACCTTCCTTGCAATTATTAATTTAGGGTTGCATGCTTGAGCATTCAAGTAGGTTTGATCAACTTTTTTTTTCTTCAAAAAAGTTAGGTTTAATCAACTTTCTTGTGGAGTGTTCTACCTAGGAACTAGTTCTTCTTACCTCAGGTCTTTGATCATCAAGGTAATCCATCATCTAATCCTTCCCTTATGATTGATTCTAAATTGATTTAGGATTTTGAGGCTTGACAATCAGGAGTTCTCCTTGGGTGGAATTCCTGTTTGGTAGAAGGGTGGAGAGTTCATATATGCAATTCCTTAGGGTTTCATATCATTTAGAATATGATACTAAATGATTCAAGGTTTTAGTACTTGCCTGTTTGGGGCTTTGATACCAAATGATATGAAACCTGTGAAAACAATGTTCTGTAATTTTTTAGCGCAAAATAAAAGCTCATTTTTAAACTTTTAAATTTTTATATTAATGAGACACAATATAAAAATGTAAATAAATTTTGTGCAGTTTTATTCGCTTTGGAAATCAAAACTAACATTTATTAGGCTGTTTTCTTTCAAGAACAAAACAGAGCATACGGCTCAAGATTATCCAAAACATGCTGTTTTGGGTTAATTTTAAGCTTCTTCAGTTTGCATAATACTGGTACAAACTTTGTTCTGTTTTCAAATAAATTTATCATATCATTCTTTTCTAAGAACTTTATTTGGGTAGGGTAATATTGAAAGTCTGACTGCTGCTGATATCGACAGCTACCGAGCTCATGTTTGGCTTCTTTCACCTCCTTGCCAACCATATACTAGACAAGGTATGGTTACGAGACAATTGAGAAGTAAATAAATAATTTGTATCGCCTGCTGTTTGTTTAAGGAAATTTTTGCAAACCTAAAGTACACTTCATACCTACTATTTATTAATATCAAAGTGTCTTAAACTATTGTATATTCTACCAGTTTCAAGCTAAACTTTCAAATAAATGGTTTTGCTACACGCTACTATTGAATGTTTTTCAGTTTTCATCAATAAAGCACCGTGATAAAGTGAGAAATTTCTACTTGTCAACTATCATTGGGGAACATGCTTCAGAATCGAACTAGTTATATTTAGAGGCTTTATTTTCCAATTTCCAGAATATTCTTTTACAAAGCTAGTTTCTTAGTTAATTTTCCGTAAATTATGATAAATGATTTCACATTCACTTGAGTTTGGCTGGAAAAATGTTTTAAGCAAAAATGGTAGATTCATGACAAGCACAGTTAAATCTTAGTATAGATACTTTTTCAATAATATAATATAGTTTAGATAATTTATTGAAATATATGTTTAGCAATGTATAAAATCATGAAAAGAGATGAAATTCATTTATTATATCACGGCTTTGCTGCTTTCCATGCGTCAATTAATTATTTTCATATTTTCTTGCATTTAATTGCCTTTTCTTTTCATTTAATTCCTATCTATAATATAGTACGAGTATTTTAAAAGGCACCTTCTAAATAGAATGTCACTTATTTATAAATTGTTGCCAAAACGATTTGAACAGTTTTTTTTTTTTTTTTTTTTTGTGTGTGTTTGTTCTGTATCTATAAGACTGTAACATAACAAACTAAAATGTGCATTAGAATAGTTGAAATCCTGATGCTGGAACATTCATACTCATTTTATACATATACAAATGTGACACACACACCAAGGTTTACAAGCCTTTCACCCGAACAATCTGTCTGCAACCATTTTATGCATGCAATGAAAGTGGATATTGTGCACCATTTAATTAGGTTTGCAAAAGCAATCTGGCGATGCCCGGGCATTTTCATTCCTCAAAATTCTTGAGTTGATGCTTCAAGCATCGAGGCCACCAGTAATGTTATTCATGGAAAACGTTGTTGGCTTTGAGGTATGCTTCTTGAACTTATCTGTGCACTGGAATTTATTCGGCTGATTCGTTGCCATACTTTAGATGCCTTCCTTTTTGTTGCAGACATCTGACACGCATACAAAAATGATTGAGATATTGGAAAAAGCTGGTTTTTCTAGACAGGAGTTTATTTTAAGCCCAATGCAATTTCGTGTCCCATATTCCAGACCGCGGTACTTCTGTCTGGTAGCGTACTTTCCTCACTTTCTTTTCTCTCTGTTCTTACACAGCTTCTCCTGGTTATTGTTAAAAAGTTTCCTTTCACATCTAATTTCCCCAATATCGTCACAATTTCATGAGACTTTTGATGCCAATAAAAAGATGCTGCTAGTTTCAATGGCTATGTAGTTTAACTTTCTGTCCTTGATGATTTATAACTAAATATTACAGATCACTATGGGTTGGTCTAGTATTCAATAAAGACCATATAAACAATAAAGAGTTTAGTGAGAATGAGTTAAGTCATAGTAGCCAACTACTTTAGATTTAATATCATACAAATTACCTTAGCAATCAAATGTAATAGGGGTCAGGCAGTTGTCCCATGAAAAATAGTATATGTGCGCACATATTGGGCTTAGACACTCACAAATATCAGAAAAAAATAATAAACATCACATCAAATCTCTCAAGGAAAAACACTATTTAGTTTAGGATATTTGGGAAATGATGCATCTTTGTAACTCCTAAAGGCAACATTTTTGCCTGGAACGTTTAGGGAAAAAAAACATCAAGGGTCACAGGAACATGTTCTTTTGTTGATGACATTAAAGAACATTTTTAACTGGCTTCTTAGGCAACCGTTTTAATTACTTGAAATTCTAAATGAATTATTTTTTGGGTATCATTCATTTTATGTTGTAACCTCCTCATCCTTATCATCATCGTCATCTAAACCAAGACACTAGAAGTTGCCCCTACAGAACTTTTAACTCCTCCCACCTCCTACAAAGCTGCTACATAAATAGTCGCATATTCAATGCACCCCCAACCACATGAAAGATTTATTTGGCGAATTTTCCTTGGTGAAACTGAAGGAGTTTTCAGTCTCTGTGGCTGCGGGCTTTCAGGGGAAAATACTCATATAATGGCAAGCAAGATGAAGAATAACACTGGAGAGAAGGGGGCAATAAAAAATTAAAAGAAAAAAAGTTCCCACTTCCCAGGGACATATTCAGCTATTGGTCGGCCTACTCTCGATGCACTTTTAAAATACCCTTGTCCTGATGACACCGACTGACAAAATATTGAAACTGTGGAATTGTTCCCATATAGAAACTGAGAAAAAGGATTGTGATCGTGCCCTCACTGTGTCATTATCTTGATGAGTGCCTTACTTCTAACCATTGCATTAAACCCACTGTAGTCTAGATTAGAAACACTCAGATGGGGGCGTAATATGCATTTGCCTTATTTGTCTGTGAATTAAGTGTTTCAAGGCAGATCTTATCATTTGTTTTTTATTTTATTTTCGATTACTTGGTACTATGAAAAATATATGTTTTTCTTACTTACCTAAACTTTAGCTTCTAAACTTATGTGGCAACCTTTTACTTTTGCAGGCTAAAAGGAGGCCTTTATCCTTTCAGACACAACTATGTAATAATCAACTTCTTTGGTCTCCATGGCCATTACTCGAGAATGATGCTGACTTAGAAATCATTGAAAGTCATGGATCACAAACAACTTCTGATAAGTTGCTGCTCTCTTGTGAGCCAATATGTAAGTTTCTTGACAATTCCAACCATCAAAACGAGTTTAGTTCTCATGATGCCAGTAGTATTCACAGAGAGGAGGGTGCATTGGAGAAAATCAAGGATGTGGATGAGCAAGACATTGAATCTTTTGATCAGTATCTCGTCCCATCCAGTTTGATTGACAGATGGGGCAGTGCTATGGGTATCCAGACATATTTTACGTTTAATTGTTATAGTATGATCCATACTATCTCATCACCAGTACAAACTATAGACTATGGATTAGATCCTTAAAATAGTTCAGATATTGTATATCCTGATTCAAGGCGATGCTGCTGTTTCACAAAAAGCTACTACCGATATGTGAAGGGTACCGGCTCACTCTTGGCACCTTTTGAGGTAAAATTTCATCCTCTACATAATAGTTTCGAATGTATGGTCTTGCACCTTTTGTGTGGGGGTACAGTAGAGTTGTATTTCTTTCCCGAACCCGGAAATGAAGCACGTTCCAAACTCGATGTTGCATGTTAAGCAAACAAAAATTATTGATGCTTCTCATATTTAGATTTCAAGCTTTATTTAAAACCAGATCTATCGTGGTGTTTCTGCAATTTCCCCCTTTGTGTTGGTCACCCGCGATATTCGTCCATCTAGAATTATTAAATGCAAATTTTATGCAACATCATCAGACTTTTGTTGCTGCAGGTGAAAAGGATGGGTAAGGCTCATTCTCTGAAGGAGCAGAAGCTCAGATATTTTACTCCTAGAGAGGTGCACGATGATTTTATATTAAATTGATTCTTAATTAGGTCTCATTTTGAAGCTGTTTCAGTTCATTAATTCGTAGATTTTGTTGCCTTTTATCAAATATTAGGTTGCTAACTTGCATTCCTTCCCGGAAGATTTTGAATTTCCACAGCATATCGGCCTCAGACAACGGTATGTATCTTCATTTTCTCATGGACCCTTTCCCTTCCTCATCGCTCATAGGTTCAACTCTGCAGGCCTCTCTAGACATAATAGTTATGATTTCAAGACGACCAGTTTTTCCTCGTACTATTAAAAAAGCACTTGATTTGAAACTTTGACCTTTCTCATTAATTAATTCCTTCGATAAATAAATAAATAAATAAAATAAAAATAAAAATAAGAACTTAGGACTTTTAATTATCAGATTTCAGTGTTTTGAAATTTGGACCTTTTTCATTAATTAATTCCTTTGATAATAAAAAAAAACTTGGGACTTTTAATTATCAGATTTCAAAAGACAATGAAGTGTTTAGAAATTTCGACCTTTTTCATTAATTAATTCCTTTGATTATAAAAAGAAACTTTGAACTTTTAATTATCAGATTTCAAACACTGTTTAGGGAGGTGAAATTTAAAATTTCTAGAGTCATTTAGGCATGTTTGAGAGTAAGTTCAAAATAGTTAAAATTAACATTTCATGTTTAAAATCATTTCCAAACGTCTTTAATTGTCCAAAATCAATTTAACATCCAATTTTACGTAGTTTTTCTTATAAAACTGGCAAACATAGAATTAATAGAACGTTTGTTATTCTGTGCAGCTATGCATTGCTGGGGAATAGTTTGAGCATTGCCGTTGTTGCTCCCTTACTCAAATATCTCTTTGCTGAGCCATCTTGATTAAAGACGCGCCTTCCATTCCCAGCCAAGAATACAAATATGGGGAGACGTTGGAACAGGCATTGTATTTGTAAACCAAGAGAGCAACCACTAATAGGGGCTCTGTATTTGTTCTTCCGGAGTTCTCAATTTTCTAGTGAATTATGTATTGAACTATTTTACTTAACGGAGAGATATATTTCTTGTTCTAAATATAATACTGAGAAAATATAAGGCAAAAATGGCATTCATATATCAAAACTGTAATCGATAACGGTAGTAAGTAGTACATCAAACCAAAACCTACCATGACAATCACTTGGCGAATTACACAACCACCAACCGACCAGACAACCAGAATGACTATAAACACTGAGCCAAAACGACAAACGCTTACTCAAAAGCATCATCGTCTTCATCAGGAAGAGGTTGTGCAGCAGCTTGAGCTAACTCTGCTTCGTGCCTAAAACACACAAGAAAGAAAGCCATTAAAAATTAACCCTATAAAATAAGGCCAGTCGTAACACCCATCTCATCAATAACCTAAAACCTATACTTCCATGCAAATTCTAAGAGCAGATGTCTAGAGTCACACGTCTAAAGGTTACAAAATTAGTTCGTTATCTTATCTTTCAACGAAGTAACAATTTAGTCTCTGAAATTTTAAAATTATAACAATTTAGTCCTTACATTTTACCAGTTGTAATAATAATTTAGTCCCTATCATGAGTATTATTACTTAATGGATTTTCTTACAAATAGGTTTATGAACTACAAAAGCTAAGTCTTTACGTAATAAAAATTGACACTTATTTTTTATGAGATTTATCTTGGTATGGACTAAATTGTTATAAATTTATAAGTATGAGAACTAGATTGTTACATGTTTGGATTAAATTGTTACTTCTATGAAAGCTTAGGAACCAAAAGTGATACTTAATAAAAAAAAAAAATTAATGAGTTAATAGTGAGTTACTTACTGTGCTTGTACAGCCATGTCAATTTGGACTTCAGGAGGAGCCAGGGCAGGTGATTCGACGAACTGGAGCTCCGTGTTCCTGCAAGTTACAGTAAAAGACGAATTCATTTGTCAATGAGTCAACAGATGAGACTAAATGTACGTCAGAGAAAGACTAACCAAAATTACATCAAACTAACACTAACAACAGAACATACCCAGCAAGCTTTCTGGCAAGGTACAAGAAGGGCTTCTCGAAGTTGTAATTACTCTTTGCAGAGATTTCGTAATACTGGAGATTTTTCTTCCTGTGGAAGGTCACCTGCTTTGCTTTAACCTGTCTATTTTTCACATCGACCTTGTTTCCACACAATACGATCGGTATGTTCTCACAAACCCTAATGCAAAGCAAAGCCAACTTTAGGACCAACACAATACAAAAAGACTGGGAAAATTGTTCTCTTTTATTTTAAAATTTCTCTTTCATGTACTTTACTATTTCCCTTCATTTTACACATATTAAAAGTTGAAGGAAAATGGTTTCATACAAGCCTGAGTTTTCAAGTGATAAGAACATAATACCTGCAAAGATCACGGTGCCATGTTGGAACATTTTTGTACGTTAAACGAGCAGTGACATCAAACATGATGATGGCACACTGCCCATGAATACTGAAAAATCCAAAAAAAAAGGAAAAAAATAAAACACGGTTAGAAAAATATGCTTGTTAGAACAAATAAAATCGAAATATAGTAACAAAAAGGCCAAAACAATCACATAACTAAACTTGTCAGAATAGATTAAACTGAAGGAGTTATCAACAAAGCAACAAGTAAGCTTGATCAAAATGGACAAAACAGACGCACTAAGGAAGACATGGAAAAGCAATCAATTAATTGAAGTCACACAAGCGTAGCACAGCACCACATCAAATTCTAAGAGAACTACAGTACATCTTGGTTCCTACGTGTTGCAAGAATAAAACATAGAATCTGCATTTCTTATTATAATATCAACGTTTAAATACAACATTAACACAGAGTGATAAGATAAGACGTGCTTATTTCTGCAGAGCTCGTGAGAGCACACAAAGAGAAGAAGTTAAAGCTAGATGCATAGTATGTATCATAGTAAAATAATGTCTTTGTCACAACAGTTCATAAAGGAATTCCAAACAAAACTTTGGAAGACGACCGCTTCCAATAAAACAACTCAAAATTAAGATATCAAAACACTTTGTACACTTACTATGAAAAACAAATTACACATTTCTATTAATATCCTTACATTTTCTCTAATCTTTTTTCATTATGTTCATGTGAGAACGAACGAAATTAGAAATGTTGAACATAAACATGCCAGCCAAATTACAACATACGATGCTTCTTAAACAAAAAGTCAGATAGAGAGAAACAGAAGACTAGCAGAAATAATCCACCAAAAACTTGATGATTTTAAGCAGCGATCATAATGTAGCAGTAAACAAGGTTAATGAAATTCAAAAGGCATCTTAGGATAAAACTGTTCAACATTCCCACCCATGGTATTGAGCTAGGTATTAGGCTCACGAAAACGGATAGACTACACTGTAATACAATTCCATTGTAGAAACTACTAGAAAATAAGACCAAAAAGAAGCACTAGATTTCAGCAAATATAAATATTCAGTAACCAAATCTCTCGTACGGAAAACACTAACTTCAGAGCGTGCAAGCACAATGATCAGACCACATGGAAAAATACCGCTCCAACAATATATTCCAGCGTATTCAGAGCAAAATCTTTGTCATGAACCAGAGAAAAAGTTGATACAACACACAAACACTTACTAGTAACCATCTCGAAGTCCACCAAACTTCTCCTGACCAGCGGTATCCCAGCAGTAAAACCTTATCTTTCCATAGTTCGTAAAGAAGTCCAGTGGATGAACTTCAACTCCGATTGTCGCTATACAAATCAAGTCACACCAGATATTAATACTGCTTCATCCTTGCAAATATATCATTCATTAAAGGACGATCGACTAATTAACAACGTAGTTCATTCTTACGTTCATATTTCTTCTCGAACTCTCCAGTAAGATGACGTTTGACAAAGGTTGTCTTCCCTGGATCAGAACACAATCCTCCGTCAGAGGTTAATGACATCATTACAAAAGCAATGCGTAGATCTAACAATCTCTAATCTCAAAATACACATGAAGTAAGTTACGCCTTCCAATAGAAAGCCTAGTCCAATAGCCTGTTTATGCATTATCTCCAATCTCATTCATACGCTAAGTAAAACGGAGAAAGAAGACACAATTTCTATTCTACTAAAGAAGATATAGTTCAGTAAAAGCCGAGGAGCATCATCATATAATTCTGGTTCCTAAAAACTACACAAACATGGAAAATCGTGCTGAAGTGCCGAGAAAATGAAACTAATAAATCTATGTCCATACCTGTTCCACCATCGCCAACAATTACAAGCTTGAAGCTAGGATAATCCACGGTGGCCTGATTTGGCAGCGCCTGAGCAAAGCAATGAAACCGAAACTAAGTAGAAGCATTGAAAACATCGAATGATAGGCGGAAAAGGAGAGCAGAGAGAAGAAATCTAACCATCGACAATGTCTATCTGGAACTGCGGATTAAGAAATGAAGATAACAGCGTAGAATTTTAGACGAACAAAAGGTCTGTAATGGAAGGCAGAGTGTTACGGACGGTCGTGGGAGGTCTTTTATACTCGGTGAAGGGAAGGAGTTCGACTTTTATTTGACGCGATTTTCTGCACCCTTGGATTTAAGTCCCGCTTCAAAATTCCGCTTGAATTTCAGCCCTACACGTGGCGATCAAATAATAACGAGTTAGAAGGCTTATCGCATTGGGCTTGGGCCCAAACAATTGTGGGCTTTGAGATTGACATAGGAAGGTATACTAAATTTTGAAGGGAAAAATATTTATTTTAATATTAGTTTAATTGCGTCCTTATATTTTCAAAAAATATATATATTTTTTGGTTCCAACTTTAGTTTCCTAATTTTTTTCTTGCCTCTTTTTTCTAAATTTATGTTAATTTTATTTTTTAAAAAAATAGATCAAAATAGAAATTAAAATAATAATAATAACTAACCACCAATGAGCCAAATCTTTTAATTATAAATAAAAATATATAATGTCAAAATTATTTCCTAAAACTAGATATATCAGTTAGTTACGAATTTAATTTTAAATAGTAAAATAAAAATAATAAAACTTATTTTATGTATTATTAATAAAAAAAAAATGGTAAATGACAAATTGAATTTGACAACTCCCAATAGACTAATCCGGTAATTTTCATCATTAAAAATTCGTTTTTCTCTGCCTTAAACCATAAATTTATCCATCTTAGAAACGACAAGATCCATTTTCTCTAAAAACATATAAATTTTTAATGATATAAAATAAATAAAAATTGATTTAAATCAGCCGAAACAGTAACAGGTGGACCCCAGAGGCCAGCAGCCAGGGAAATCAGAACTGGGAAGAGTACGACAAAATAAATGAAATATATAATTTAAAATTAAAAATATTAATCATGAAATATGGTAATTGTAATTCATTAAAAAGTAATAAAAAAATCGATTTTAAGTCGATTTTTTTCCCACATCACAATTACAGAAAAACCGCTCCGCCTTAAAATCACACTATTATATAGAAAGCCCTATCCGATCCGCATACATTATATATATTAATTATATTTTGTATTAATTACTATATATTTATTTATTAATTTTTCCGCTAAAACCCCTCTTTCTTCTCTTCCCTTCTCTTTTGTTTCTTCTTCTTCTTCGTCAAGATTACAAGCAAAACCACTCACAGAGAAGATCTCCTTCAATTTTCTTACTATTATTATATAATTCAAATCTCCATCCATTTTCTTCCTCTTCATCACGCCTTAGGGTTTCGAACGCTCAACAATCTCACCTTATCGAGCACCGGCCCGCACAGCGACGAGAAATCATCGCTTCGCATGGTGTAAAATGTGCTCAGGAACATAATCCGCGTCCTCGTCGACTCCGCCTGGAATTTCAGCGCCGCTGGTTTAGATCCGCCGTTTCCTTTCGACTGGTACGGCACTTTCAGTGTATTCTTTCCGGCGAACGCTTCAACCACCATAGATCCTTCACACGAGTTACTCGCATCGCCGACGACGAACGACAGGATATAGGTTTTTCCAGGGATCGTACGGACGATCTGAGCTATCGCGCTTTCTTTTCCGGCAACGAGCTCGACGGCGCGCTTCCCGCTTGGGACGGAGAAGTGGTCGGAATCGATGTATTTGACAGCCTTGAGAGATTCAACCATCCAGCCGGGGATCGGAGAGTGGTCGTCTTCGATGTTCGGTGGGACCAAAACGCCTGACGACGCGTTGGGGAACACGTATGGGCCGACTTCGAAATCCCCATTCTTCACCAGATTATCTGTCGAATGCAAAACGACGACGTTTTCAATCACCGGAAAATTCCAAAATCTTCAAGAATCATATCAATAAAACAACCGAATCGATTAACAGGTTGGAGCAATCAATGAACACTGCCCACATGGTTACAGAGACAATAAATTCAAGCAACTACTGAGTGAGCAATTAATTTTTAGAACAGAGACGCACCGTTGGAGGCCTTGGGAGGGTAGAGGGTTTTAATGGCAATGGCGTCGATGAGAGGGCCACAGGCGGGGTCTTCCTCCTCGCCGGGGTTATGGATGAGAATGGCAACCTCGTCGGAGGTGGCTTGGAAGGCCCAAGCGTACAAGTCCCAGCCATTGCTGTTGTACAGAGTTTGCATCGGCAGGACACCCCAGTCGGGCGCAACAGAGATGTTGAGGCGCTCCTCTTGAGCGCAGGTTCGAGCGGCGCTGAACGTGATGGAATAGTAAAGCCCTTTCACTACTTTGACCTTCTGCTTGATCGACGCCTCGTTCCCTAGCCGGACGGCGAACGCCCCCTCCGGCACTACCAGCAACATGTCGCCTTGTTTCTGCCCTGACTTTATGTACTCCACGAAACCTGAAATCTCCCATTCCGGTATTGCATATGGCCCTTTCACCACCGTCCCGTTCATGTCCGACGCCTTTGGACCTCTCTCGAAATCCCCATTTGGCAAATACCCTGAAAAAACATAAATTAAATTTTAAATTTTAAATTAAAGACACCATTCAAACAAAATTCAAAGTCGGGCATTTTGTATAATATAATTATAAAAAAAAAAAAAAAAAAAAAAAAAAAA
>NW_019272033.1:2820463-2946679 GCF_002738345.1 Cucurbita maxima | reverse complement strand
AAAAAAAAAAAAAAAAAAAAAAAAAAAAAGGTTAAAATTGAAAAATCATGTGGGGGATTTGGGGATTCCAATTTCCCATCAGCTTATAAAGCGCCAGCGAAGCAGTGGGGCCCATCTCCAAATTCAATCACAACCGTCCATAAGAACGAATTCTGTATACACAGCTTTAACGTGTCGGTCTGCAATTGTTGATATTTCGCTATCACGTGACCGACTGGACTCCCAGCTCGGTCGGATTGGTCATTATCCATAGAAAGTAAATTTTACGCTCTAAGGGACAATTTTTTTTTAACCTTTTTATTATTTAAAATTATTTTAAAACTATTTTAAAATAATCGTATTTGCTCACCCAGAAAGTAAACAGGAACTGAAGTTCCTAATCAAAGGAACAAAAAACGCAATATTCCGGTGAGAAGGTGATCGGAGAGTAGAAGCGGTAGAGGAAGCTTACCGTCGACGAGGCTGAGAGCGGGATGGAAGGCGGCGGAGAGAAGCACCGACAAGAAGATGACGGCGGCGTTCTGCATTGTGGAAGTTCTCTGAAGGAAGAGAGAGGGAGGGAGAGAGAGACGGAGTGAGGAGAGATGCCGAGAGAGAAGGAGGGGGAGAGGGAGATTATATGCATGGGAGGATACAAAGAAGCCCTTGGGGTTGGCGAAGAATAACGGAAGTTGCCATTTATGAAATACTGAATATGAGGAACTTGTCGTTTATGTGCCCTAAATGGTTAAAATAAATAAATAAATAAATAAATAAGAGCGGGAAATGGGACAAAAGCCTGTTAATCACATGGTTTTCTCTGTCACCCTCTTAATAAATCCAATTTTCCCCTCGAATTTTTCAAAATTCACTCCTTTTTTCACATTTTTTTTCCATCAACTTTTGATTAATTAAGTCTCAGGACAAAACTTATTATATGTAAAGTAATGTTTTAAAAAAAGAAAGCAAACTTCTATTATTGATAGTTTTTACCAACTTTAATACAATAATATAATTTGTAAATTGTCTATTTAGCTCCTATATTTCAGAATAATTTTCACTTAATTTCAATAATTTCAAAAGTTTTTAATTGGGTGGTCCATTTAGTTTGAATTTAAATTTTATTATTTAATATAAATATATTTTAAATAATTTGATTAACCTTTCTGGTCTCTTTTTTGTCATCAAAATTATTATACGCGTCAATATTTTTTTTTTCTTTTTCGTTAACTATTTCAACATATCATATTAGAGATTTATCTAACTAAATTTATACCCGTGAACATAAAGTTAACCAATAGCCAAACGAACAAACTAGTTTAACAAAAATAAGAGCTACAATAAAATGAATTATTTAAGAAAAATTTCACATAAATATCAACACATTTGCACATTTGTAATTGAATCAAATAAATTAAGTTATATTTAAAATTTCTTTTAAACATTACTTTCCTCGTAAATTCATATATTTTAACAAATTTAAAATAACATCAACTAAATTTATAATTTTATAAATTTAAAGACGGATTACAGATAAGCTTCAAAGTTCAAGGTAAAAAAAACGGTAAACAACAAATACATTGGCATAGCTCGATCGCCCATGTGCATCAATAGAGAGCAATGGAATCATCAAAGAACTACACGATCATCCCCAACATTATAAGTTAAAAAAAATGAGCCATGAGATTTCAAGTGTTTGTAAATACGAGAACAACCCCATGTGCACTAATCGAGGAATAATTGCATATTTTAAATTTAATTATCCCTAGATATCACCTGTACAAACTATAAGATATGCATGTATTATTTTTAATCATGAGTTGTTTTAATTAGTTCCCCATACAATATTGTTTTACTTGATTTGGTTTTTAAGTGATCCTATAACTGTATTGTCAAGAATGCTTAGTTTAATAGTGTGTCGGGTTTGATTGACCTGTCATTTGATCTCTTTGATTATGTATTAATTTATTTATAGAGTAAAAATAGATAAATAATTTTAAATTTGATCTATATCTACCTATGGATCGAACAAAAATGTCGTTTCTAGATTCGTAAGTTTAAAATACTTATATGATTATTTAGTCACATGGAAAGTTTACGATCTATCGACATCGGTCAAATTTTAAAATATTAATTAAAAGTGAATAACAAATCCTACAACAATTAAGGTTATAATTTAATATCGAATAATACTTTTAATTTTATTTATTAAAATAGTGAATGAAAATATTTTAGAAAAATTAAAATTAATAATGCTTCAAATAGTGAATGAAGAATAATTAAAAAAAGAAAATTGGAAGAAATTTTCCCAAGATGAGGAGGTTGAAGAAAAGCAAAGGAACATGGCACGAGGGGTGGTGGGGCCCAGGAAGTGTACTGAAAACGACACAATCCCATGAACATGAGAGCTCCATAAGTTCGTGGCTGGTTCCTACTGGGCCTCTTCCATTTAATTAAACCAATTTACCTTCTCGAAGTGGGCCGGGTCGGGTTTAAGTCTCGTCTGTTTCTGCATGTGGTCGACAGGATTCGAACCACCGCCCTTCAACCTTCATATATATTTTTTTTTAATGAACTTTTTGGACTTTTCTAGTTCGCCTATCTCTCTCATTCCACCGTCTTAAATCTGAATTAGGTTTAAGTTTTGGTTTAATTTGAAATTTCCATATTCTTAACTGTCAAATAATAAATGTAATTTAGGACTTTATTGATAAATAATTCAAATTTCTAACTTAATATTTAGCAAGTGAATATATTTTTTTATATTTTAAAATTTTACAAAATTAATACACATACAATTAAAAATTTATTAAAAGACTGATAAATTTTATGTTAGACGAGCGAACATTTTTAAAAAGTTGAATTTAGTTATAATATATAAGGTAAAAATCATCTGATGGTTATTAAAATATTTATTTAATTTTTATTAAGAGAGCTTAGTACATTTTAAGGTTAAATCTAAACCTTTGAAATTTAATACCTACCCTTTATTTGTTTCTCCTAAAAATGTATTTATAATTTGTATAATGATTTAAATCTCATAAATATTTAAATTAATTTTAATTTTATATTTTTTATAAAGGTAAAATAATCAAAAATTTACATTAAACGAATATAATAATGATAAATAAGTCATCCAAATTACCAAATATTCTAAAATATTAAACCATGATTTTTAAAATTTAAAGCAATGTTTACGTAAAGACTATATGAAGGATTTATGAAGTCTAAAGAGAAAAAATGGATTATTAAATATTGTCTTCTAAATAATGCTATGTATAAAGCTATGACATTAAATAATAAAATAAATGCATTCAATCAAGTGAGAGTAAGTAAAAAAATAATTACCGAGTTCATTTACTTTCCATTTTTAATCGAATTTTATAAGAAAATAAAAGATTGGACTGTTTGTTGAGATTCCATTTGACCAAACATAAGTCAAACATGAAAAAATAAAAAATATATAAAAAAAAAAAAAAACACTGAAAGGTTTAGTTAAAATGATTTGCTTAAAAATAATAATAATTTTATTTCATGAACTTTTTAAATATGGAATAATTTAATTCACATAAAAAATGTCATAAATTTAGTATATAACAATTTAATTTTAATAATTTATGCAATTATCGATTCATTAAATTTTAGTAATATTTATCACATCATAGATTAGTTATACCATGAATTTTTTATTCAATTAAGATAAAAAAAAAAAATAGACTGTGAATTCTTTATATATATTTTTTTTATTTTATGATGAGATAAAATAAACTAAATAACTTATTAAGAAAAATAAATAATAAATATGCTTCTTGTTCCATCCGTGGGTAATATATTTGAAATATTTAAAATAGATAAAGGGAAAATCCATTTAATAGAAATAATAAAATTAAACATTAAAAAGAAGAAAAAAAAAGTTTTGGATGATAAAGTAAAAAACTGTCTTTTTGTAGAACAAAATGGGGAGAGGATTCAAGATTAAGGAGTTACGAAGCAATCCAAATCCAAAACGACTGCGTTTTGTGTCTCGTGAAGCGCATCACCTTTTTTTAAAAAATAATCAAATAAATGGTAAGAGACATCCTAAATCGAAATTTAATTATTTTGTTTGATGTTAATTAAATGAAAGGAAAATAATAAAAATTCGAAATTGTTAGCAAATATATTTAGTTTGATTATTCATTTAATTAATTATATTGTTTTAATCAATCAAACTGAATTTCTCTCTGACTTTTATAATTTATTAAAACATTAATAAAAAGAATTATAATTATTTTAGGAAATTTAAGGGAATATATGATATGGATTTGATTTTTGAAGGGAGGATGGGCATGTGCCTTTGCCGTGGATTCGGAATCCCCACACATGCATCTATTTATTGCTATTTATTTTTATTATTATCTTAAATATTGTTCTATTTTTATAAAATAATTTTAAAATTTATAAACTAAAATGGTATTTGAACTATTATTTTATTTTTCTCGAAAGAATAATATTATTGTGTGTGTGTATCAAAATAAAATAAAAGGGATAAAATCTTTCTTAAATTACACAAAACTAGAAATAGGATGAGGCCAGAAAAGTGGCCACGTGTAAGTGTTGAGACACGTAGCTCTCAAGGTCAGGCATCCCAATAATGGCGGCTGTCAGGTGAAGGGCCGGAATATTGGGCCTATGGGCCCAAAGTTGGTGGGGGCCTTGAAAATCATTTGACGTTTTCGGGTTAGATCTAAGTTGAGCCCATTAAGGCCTTTTTTTATTATAGCCTACCGGCAACCGACGCGATTTCGTTGGCTAGATCCAGTGGTGATGCGACTATCCACGTGCTCATCTCGCATTAATTAAGGCTGTCTCACGATAAGATGTTAGGCCTACCTGGCAATTCCCCAATATATTACAGTTTTTGGTTCCATCTATTTTCCATGGCTTATTTATCCATTTTATGCATAAAAAAATAATAAATATATCTTTAAAAAGAAATGTTGCCACGTGGCTCAATCACCTAAAGACATCTGTTTGAACCATAGCTCGGACTTGAAGAAATGAACGTACGGAAGTGTCCTAAACTCGACAAGAGGTTAGAAGACCGACTTGTGTTGAATGGTTCATAAAATTAAAAGAAGACCAAACATCATGTAAAGGTGATAATTATTGATGAACTATATAATATGGTCATGTGGTTGAATAAAAAGTGTCAATCTAGACTCACAATCAAGCTCAATAAGGCAAGCACTATAAGCTAGGTGAGATATCTAGTTAGACATAATGTGGTGGGTGAAAGCATAGTCTAAATATAATGTTTACGTCTATGTCAGGGAGCTTTGTGATTCTCGTTCTTCTTTATTATTTAATTTTCAACTTTCCTGACATAAATTAGATAATGCTAAAACTACTACAACGTGGTCAATAATTTTGTACTATCGAAAAATAAATATTAACTATTGTCAATGGCAAATTTATCAAATAATTTTATAATACAAAACACATTCAATCTATTAACTCCTTCCAAAACTATTGTTTTTACCATTTTTTATTTAAAAAAACAGCAAGTATAATGAATGAAAACAGGGAAGAGATCAAAATATTTATGATAATTCACAAAGTAAAATAGGAAAAAAAAAAAAAGCCATAAATTGAGAGATTTGGTCTCGCCACCAACTGACAATGGCAACTTCCAAACAATATGTATATACATATATATATATATATATATATATATATATATATATATATATCAGCTTCTCTCACACCTATTATTGATGAACTAAAATTCTGTCTTTCTCTCTCTAACTTTACAACAAAGACGTGAGAATTGAAAGGGATGGAAAATTTAGAAGAAATCAAACCAAATGGTTAAAGAAGAACAGAAAAACAAGGAGGGAGATGGGTCTTATAATTGTGTATTGCAACTACAGTTACGTTCATTATTTAACAGAATTGGGTTTTATTTCACATGCACTGTCATTTTCCAGATTCAACTTGCTCGGAGATGGCGGTGGCGGAGCTGAAGATCATGGCTCGACCATCGATTTACAGATTAAACTTGCTCGGAGATGGCGGCGGAGGAGCTGGAGATCGCCGGCCACCTTGCACGTGCACACATTTATGCCCCGATGTCTACTTCAATTTTTATTTATTTATTTATTTATTTTTGTGGTTGAAAATGAGAATAAATTCTGAATTTATTTGTATATTCGGTGGTCCTAATATTTTAGATTGGTATTTACTAGCCAACCATAAGATGAATGTTTTTTTTTACCTTAAAAAGTTGTCTTTATAAATGATTCAATATCAGTAACATCCAAGTAAATTTGTGTTCTTTGACTTCTTTATAAGTTTTCGAAGAACAACATTTTCGATTTTATATGTGAACATCGTGATACATATGTGAAAGACATTCTTTCATAAAAATTACTTTTGAATTGACAAATCAAAAGGAGGTTAAAAATGAAAAGTAAATTGATCAGCACACCATGGCTTGGAGTTAGTGGAGCTTTGCATTGATATAGAACACCTCATGCATTTTCAAAAGCAATATTAAAAAGTTTAGAAATAATTTATGATGCGTTAGTATGAATTTTTATTAATAAAGATAAAGGGTGTTAATAATAATTTTAAAATCTTATCAAATAAAATAAATTAATTATAAAGGTACTTTTTATTTTTATTTTTAGTTTTTATTTTTTAAATTTAAATTTAGAGTTAATCCGAAGAAAAAGTACTAAATTTAGTGGTATTTTTATTCATTTAACAAATCGAGGTTTTTATCGTTAGCTGAAAGGATAATTTCCCGTTAAAAGGATGTTTATTTAGGAGGAACGTCGGCCCAGTAGGCCCATTAAGATCTAGCACTAAAAAGACCAAGAGAAGCCCAATCTTGACCAGCCCATCATTATCGGCCCATCATTATCCGGTCCAATAAGTTGAAGCCCAATACAAATGGCCACACACGAAACCACGGAGATGAACTTCAGCCTAGTTCAGAAAGCTACTGTGCTTTTTTTTAAAAAAACCTTAGCTAAATTTGGTAATGCATATTACTTTAATTATTTTTATTAATATTAATATTAATATTTAATATATAATAATTTACCATGATTTTTATTATTTTTGAAACAAAAGGATAGAAAAAAAAAAAAAACTCTAGAACTTTGAGCAATCAAGTCTAATCTTAACGTGTTAAAACCAAAATCCTAATGCTAAGAGGAAAATAGAACCCAGTTCATTCTTTTTTATAAAATCCACACAAACTTTTAATATCCTTTAAACTTATTTCTTTCTGAATTGCTTCAAAAAATTGATTCAGATCATCTCTTTCGCGATAGTATCGGTCGATACTTTCAAAGCGAAAAAAAAAAAGAAAGAGAGAATCACTCGATTCCCTCTTTCTGGATGACACAATCCCAATATAACAATAATATATTTCTATCGATCAGATATCACAAACCCTTTAATATAGTAAAATATACTAATAGAATTTTCTCTAGTTATTTTAATATAAAATAGAATTTATAAATTCATTGAATTTGTTCACTACTTATGTAATAAATCAAAAAACGATTCTGATAAACCGGGAAAAATTGAAACCAAGAATAGGGATCTTTGACGAACGGGATCAAGAATTATTAATTATTTACGGTACTTTTTTTGGGTTCAATGATAGTTATATTTGTTTGGACATTCATATTAGACAAACACGAACTTCAGACTCAAAACCACTGGCTCGGGCTCGAGCCCGGGCTCTGATTATATACCATCCTGCTCAAACTTCCAAGAGGTTGAGATCTTAAAAGTCAACACAAAAGAACAGAAGAACACAAGCCAAATATAAAACCAATACTTAGGTTTTAGCTTAACTGTCTGCACATAAAGCATGACAGAAATCTGTAAGCAACAAGAACTGAAATACATAGATTCTATATTTGACCATAAATTTATAGTTTAAAGAAGATATAATAAATGAACCAAAATAAGGAAAGGAAAGGGAAAAAAAACAAAAAACAAAAAACTACAGCTCTCTTTCTTAATAATCTCAATAGCCGATCCTCACCGTCCTTTCCTTTCCTTACCTTTTTAATTTTGAATAATCAAATAAATGAACGACTAAAAGCTTTTTGATTCTCTAAAAGCTTTCCCTGTTGTAAATTGAATAACAACTTAAATCTTTTCTAAGATCTTATTTTCTTGTATGCATGTTTATATAATGAATCGGTTTATGTAAAACTTGATGTCTTCTTTGAGAAGAAAATGTCTTCCCGTATACTCGCTCTAGATTTTGGTTGAAACCGATTGTTGAAATCACGTTGCATCGAGCTCGAACAAACGCTCTCTTATTGTCCTATTTTGCTTCCACCTGCTTCATTGTCGTTGAAGGGAATCTTCAGGATGAATCTGAAATTCAAAATGTTGAATGATGATAATAATGAGTTAAAGCAGAAGCAAAAGGGTAATAGTTGGATGGAGTGGGGTTTCAGTTTCCAACCTGCAGGAACCGTTCTTCGTTGTGACTTACAGTCCTAAGCTTCAACTCTCCTCTATGAGTTGTCATCTCATCTAATATCTCCGCATCATAGTATTCTTCGTTATTTTCTTCCACAATTGTATCAGGTCGTTCCTTTTCCTAAGCAGACATTATGGGAAGCAAAAAGTTAGAAGAGAAAGTTTAAACTCATGTCTGTGATAGAAGAGAAAGTTAGACGAACCAGAACGTTGAGATTCTTGGCACGACGTCGAGCACCGGCAATCTCCTCGTACTCTGAAGCATCGAGCTCTTGAAGATGGCTATGCTGGAAGAACTTGGGGAGCACATGCTCTCTTATGCTAATGAGGAGGAAAAATGGAAGTGGGAACATGATTCCAGCTACAGGTATCCATGTTACACCAAAGCACAGCAAGAAATATGCAAACTGAAGGAGGGTAAATGAAGCGATGATCTTGAATGGCACAGATTCAACGATGGATAAATGAGACCCCTCCAAGACCCTGTAGAACACAAAGAAGAAACATAACATTAAGTATGTAGGAAAGACTAGTGCCAGAACCTTAACGATAATTATCCTTCTCAGGTTTGTTTTCTTCAATCCCAACTTACTTGAAACGCCGACCAGGTGTAATGAAGAGCAATAACATCCTTTCCCAGAACTGATTTCCTGGGAGACTATCAATGGCCATATAAGCAAAGTATCCCCACAGAACAGACGTGGGTATCATTTTCATTATAGGGATAGCAAGTAATGTCAAGGCAACAAGGAAAGACTGCAGTAAGTTGCTCATCCTTTGCTCATTCACACGAACAGGCAAATAAGGATCTATATTTTTCTCAGCATCGAATTTTCCGTCCTGATTACCATCATCAGCATTCATCACTGCCTTCGTCAAGGTTTCTAGCTCTTTAGGCTGCAATAAGAGAAAAAAGGTGCATTATATAATCCATTCTCGGAGTAAAAAAAAAAAAAAGGGGAGACTACAGGTTTAGAGTTTTACAGTTGGAGATGTGTCCATTTCAATGAACACAGCCTGCATCTTTCCATAAATTTCAGAGTTGCTAGCTTTTTGTTTGATACATTCTTTTGCACTCTTAACCATTTTTCTTCGAATTAGCTGCAAATGATATCGAAATATAAAAATCCCCTAAGAATGGTCTGAATATAGTATAAAACTTCTGAATTTTGTTCTACACACCTGCCGTTTAAGCACTGCCAGACTCTTGGTGTGCATTGGGGACTGTGGGAGAACACCATTAGAAGGAGGTAATCCAAGCAATCCACAAATCAAAGTCTGTAACAACAAAAGCACAAAGCTCGTAATGCTGTTAAAAGGATAAATACACAAGGTAAAAGAAAGCAAGTTTGAACAAATATTTACCATAAGCCCAAGCAAGAGGACATCATAATGATATGCAGGTGGCTTTTGAAGATTAAACTCTTTCTGTTGAGCCAATTGTGATGCAACACTATGGTCAAAAAAGTATAGACCTGCTATCATCACGGCTGGCAGACAAGCAGCAAAGATGTAAGTCGGCGGAACCTTCCCCATGTCCTGCGAATTGAGCATGTGAAGTAGACTTTTAATTCCAATTGTTGGTAGTTGTAAATGGATTGAATTATGAACAAAATTAATAATAAAGCTCTGTTTACCCAAACGTTTATGAGCTTTCATAACTTGATAGCTTTAAGGTAGAAAAGAAACCTCACCTTCACTACAGTCCAGTGGTACAATGAGGCTGGTTCCCAAGGTAATGGACAAAAGAGTCTCCTTGGAACTCCATCTGGAACTTTGCTCGGAACTCCATAAGACAATGCTGTCCAACACACGACCATAAGTGGAACCCCATAGTCCGCAATGAAACTCCGAAACCAGCCTGCACGCCAAAATTCAAATAAGAATTGAATTGATCTCTAACTTAAGGACTATAAATTTTGCAGATGTTAGCTCCCTCTCAAGTTTGTACCAGTGCCATATTTCCATGATCTAGCATGTCTGCTTTTCAAGGCTGTGAAGAGTAAACCCACAGAAAAAATGATAGCAAGCAACCCATTTGTATACAACCATTGAAATTGGTACTTCTCTTCCTCTGGATTTTCTGACTTGGGAATATTGAACTCGCTGATCAATCCCTGTGATTAGAATATTTAGTATGTCTCACTCAATCCTTCTCCTCCTTTTGTAATAAATGTCAATCAATTATACCTTTATTGCCTCTTGGAAGAAAAGAACAGCAATAAGCATGCCAAATAATTCCCCCGCAACTCTTGTAAATTTGGTGATGACAGCGCAAGCATTGAAGATTGCAAGGAGAATCAGGAAGAATCCTGTCCAGATGCACACCCTACGCGTACGAAGATAGCAAGTATAATCCAAAATTTCCACCAAGACGGAGGAGGAAGGGGACTATTATCTGGAAAACTTATTCACTTACCATCCAGCCCAGGCTAAAAAGAGTTTTCCCCCTAACTCCGGCCTGCTTTTGCAGAAATTGTATAGGTAAATGTACATTATAACTGTTGGTTCTGCCACCCCTAAAATCAGCAAAGGCTGCCCCCCAAATATTGAGTGGATAATTCCACACAGCGCAGTTGAGGCTAATGCTTCCACTGTGCTCAAACTTCCACCTAAAAATAATTAAAATTCGAAGAGAAAAAGGATTGAAATAAGAACCCCATTCCAGTTAATAGAAATGAAAAACAAACAAAAAGATGCACTTTAGAGATAAAGATGCACCTGTATCCCTACTTAGTTGCTCTCCAAAGGCGATAACAGGAAGAGCAGAGGCGAAGAAAATGTACATAGTAGGAGCTAAAATCCTGGAACACGCAAAAACAACATCAGGTAGATTAGAGCATTGTAAGAAATTCAAGACACCGTATAAAATTTGTTCTTGAATTGGCATTTTAAGGGCGGGGAAAAAGCACCTGACGCCTGAACATAGTGCACAAACCCAATCCTGTTTGTAGCATGCTATCCTCCCCTTGAAATCATTTGCTATTCCCTCGAATGGAGCCCCCATCGCTGGAGCCAATTAAAGCAACTACGAGAACTAAAATTCACCAAGCAATGCAACTGGCTAAGTTTTTCGCATTACAAGAAACAACCATTGAATTCCAAGAACACGCAAACACACACGCACATATATATATATGTGTGTGTGTGTTTATACAACCCCTGAAGAAGCAAAAGGACGGAGAAGATAGAATAAAACAAAGGCTATGCGATTTCCAATACCGCGTGAAATTCTCACGAGACAAAAGAGAAAGAAACAAATTCAACCTTACCACATTCTTTGAATGACAGATTATTGGTGAGCATGTGATAGTGGTTAGAAATTCATTAATTAGCAACAGAGAAAAGCAAACATAATTTTCCATGCCAATGATAATCGTGAATACAAAGATTTCACTAACTAAAACACGATGAAATGAATCTCACTCGATAGCGTCCAAACACTACTCCAATCACAGCGATTAAAATTAGGTAACCTTTCCGAAAAAGCTAAACGAACAGGCTTAATAAATCAGGAACCACATCTCAACAACCATTACATACGTTAAATGCAAAATGCTATAAGCGGCAAATACTAAGCGTCCTCAACAAAACTCGATACGATCGTCATCTCAACTTTCTAAACATTGAAGACAATCCACAGAACAATGCGGCATTGCCATGAAGATTAAGAAGAAGCGTAATGACCTAACAGAGAACGTTTGCAATAGTCGGATAAACGAAGAATCACCTCGAGGCCGGAGAATGTGACAGAGAAATGCTGAAGGCTGCCACTACAAGTATTGACTCCGTTGGAAGCTGAAGAACACAGTTATCGGCCGGAAGATCATCGGCGAAGATTGCCGCAGTGAGAGCCTATGGGGAAACAAATTTTTTTTTTTTGAAGTAAATAGATAGTAATAAGTCTTAAATAAAATTGTTAGTGTTGTTGATTTGGCTTCTTTTTCCTACCGAGATTGGTGCGGTGAAGGACAGATCGGAGAGCGTTTGGCTCGGGGTTTTGTGATGACCGAAGCCAGGATTACTAAATATGGGGCCTACAATATCGCAACTCAATTACTCAGCGCGAGTAATTTGGTCACTTGGGCCCTGTGTTTGGCCCTATTTGATGTGATGTCATCTGGATATCGCTTATGTCGCCGGCCGAAGAGAACCAAACTAGCGTCTATCCACTGGATCAGTGTCTATGGGATCACCTGCTACTTGTGCATCACAGCCGTAGATAACTTCGACTCATTGTAATCAACTGGAGTTTTATTTTTTCCTCTCAATTATATATATATATATATATAGTGGAATTGACTATGACTCGGATGGATAAGTTAAGTCAGGTATAGAGATTTTTTAGATCCAACTCAATTATTCGAGTGGTAATCCAAGTAAGTATTTTTATGTGATAAACCAAACTAAACCCAACCTAATTCGACCCTGAGTTGGTCAAGTTATTCAATTTCTTTTTAATATAACTAAAATTAAAATCTATTTTTAAAAAATTATCATTCAAAAATACTTATAATTTTACTTTTTGGATAATAAATAATAAAAAATTAATTTTAGAAATATAAAACGGTAGTGTAAGAAAAAAAAAATTAATAATAGATAAATTTGATTCAAGTCAATTTAATTTTAAGAAAAGTCGATTTTACTCCTAATTTTTTATTAAAAAATATTATATAAATTATTATTATTATTATTGATGGTATATGCTTATCGTGTACTATCAAACCATTAAATATATTTCAAAATCAATAATTCTTAAATATATAAAGTCATACAAATGAAAAGATTAAATATACATAATTTTAAAAGCTTATTATAATAATAATTTTATTTTAAAATTTTAAAATTATACTTATTTACTCACATTTTAATATAATTTTTATTTTTATTAATGGTAAATATTTTAACATTTTTTTAGTTTTAGTATAAATGTTAAAACTAGTTTTATAAAGCAAGTGAAAAATAGTATTTATAGACTTAATAAAAATAATATAATAAATTAGGGGAGGCTCACGATAAGAGCGTGAAGCCGCCCATTCGGGATGAAATTTGGTTCCACGGTCATAAATAAAGAACGCGAAAAAATGCACTCAGAGATTTTCTCCGCGTTTTTTTTGCGGTGGCCAGGTGTAATTTTTGGCTTCATCCATGACAGCTAAGCAGCCGCCGTGTATTCGCCGGCGATTAATCGCTGTACACCGACAGGTGGGAAATCCGCGTCTCATCATCGGTCAGACCGGTCTTCGTCCTCCATTCAAACACCGACATTCCAAATGCCAAATCAATTGAACATGGAATTTAATTGTAATAAAATATAGAAACCCCTCACCAACCAATTTCCAATTTATACTTTATTCTAAAATATTTTCAAAAAAATATTTAACCATGGTTGTGTTTCCTCTTAAATATTTAACTATTATTTTTTATTCATAATTAATAATACTAAAAAATTAAGGATATTATTAAAAAAATATAGAAATATTTTTTAAAATAAATTACAAAATCAAGATATATTTTTATTAAAGGGTCTAAATGGGCTTTTCTACCATATTTTGTACTTCAATTGGATCCTCAACTTGTACGGAATGTTCCAGATGCGCGACTTTTAGCATACAAAATTAGTGTTTAGAGGATTTTTGGGGTAGCGTGGTGACAACTGACCAGTGACTCGCAAGTTGTAGTAAATGACGTGGCGCCAGGTGTAACGTTCAGCATCCACGTGACTTGCACCATTAAATTTCTTGTTTCACTTTTCAGTAAATATAGGATTTAGTTCAGGAGTATATACCATTTTTTAAATTTATTTTCTTTTTCTTTTTTAATTGCCTCATATTTAAGAGTTTAAAATTAATTATTTAACATCTGTCAGGTTAAATTAATAAAAATATTTATAAATTTTGTGTTTATTTGAAAATACTCTTAAATTATTAAAATGTTTAATAATATCTTAAAATTTTTTAAAATTAAAAAAAAAATCCATATAATTTTAAAATTAGTATTAATACCTTTTACCTCTATAAAAAAATATTAATAAAAATACTGACCAAACATTTTAATATTATTTTTGAAATTTTATAAAAAAGAATTTAAAGCATGGTATGCACCAAGAATTACATACAAAATGTAAATTAAAATATAAACTTTTATTTAACCTTTTATATCTATATCACTTCTTATATATGAAACCATCATTCAGAGCTAAACCAAATGCTCGCTCTTATTACACGAATTAAACCACTGAATCTATACTACAATTTTGTAAATACTGCCTCCTTGACGAGAAAAGTTGTTGCATTGTAGTACATAAAGATCAATTTGAGTATAGATAAGGGGATAATAATCAAGATCTCATGCCATTTCAACCTGGCCTATATGTCTATGCTTGGCCACAGCCGGGACTTCAATATCGTACTTAGAAGTGTCCATCTTCTCACCCTGTCCCCAAATGGCATAAGCCTCTTCACCGTGGGCGGCCTCGTCGCCAATGGCCATGTCCTCCTCGGACATTCGGAGCGGCACAATGTATTGGAGGAGGACGCATATAAGGCTAGTGACGATAATGTTTATGAGGGTGACGAAGAGGATACCAAGGAGCTGGACGCCGAGTTGGCGGAAGCCGAGCTTGACTTGCTTTGAGTTGAAGCCGTAGAAAAGGCCAACGTACTTGTTGTAGGCGCCGTAGTAGACGAAGTTGAGGCGTGGCTCGGCGAAGATGCCGCTTAAAATGCCGCCTAGGCTGCCGGCGATGGCGTGGGTGTGGAACACGGCCATTGTGTCGTCCACCTTTTGGAGGATGGCGGATTTCTTGTGAACCACCATCATTGTGAACCATGGGATGGATCCTGATAGCAAGCCCATTATAATCGCCGCCCATCCTTGAACAACTCCTGGATTTGATGTTCACAAAATTTTACATTGCTTCCAAAGTCGAAAAATTTACGTAAGTTAAAATTAATTACAGAGAGAGAGGGTAAAAAAGATGGTGGGGGGTTAATAAGGGAGGGACCTGCGGCGGGGGTGATGCAAACGAGGCCGGTGATCATGCCCTGGACGGCGCCGATGACGGAGGGCTTTCGGAAGAAGACTATGTCGAAGATGAGCCAAGTGAGGAGGCTGGTGGCGGTGCACACGTGGGTGTTCAGAACTGCCAGTGAGGCGTCGATGTTGGCGGCGTACGGGTCTCCACCGTTGAACCCGGTCCAGCCCATCCACAGCAGCCCTGCTCCGGCCAACATTAGAAGAATGTTGTTTGGAGGGAAGCTTTCTCTGTCTTTGGACAGCCGTGGCCCAACCTGACGAACACATTTTCCTTTTCAATTTACACACTAAAACTCATCCACTTTAATTTATAATTTAGTAAAATTATCCTTCAAATTTTTAAATGACTTAAAATTTTTATGTTTTTAGTTTAATATAATCACAATTTTTTTAAAAAATATTGGTTATTGACTCAGACAAAATTAAAAATTTATAACATTTTTAAATAAGGTACATATTTAACCCAAAATTAAGATTTAAGACATTTTTTAAATTAAATAGACATAAACCAAATTATTTAAGACATTTTTTAAATTAAATAGACATAAACCAAATTTTATGGACTAACTTATAATTTATAATGCGACTTTAATTCTAACTTTTAGTTCATGTCTAAAAAATCTTAAATATAAAAATTGTCTAATAAATTACCAATTTGTCAGTTTTTTATATTAAAAAAATAATAAATTTAAATAATACCTTTAAACTTTTAAAAATATTTTAAAAAATATAATGATTTTAGACGTAAACGTTAATAATTGGTATAAAAAATAATTTGAGTTTTCAAAATTTCATTTTAATATCCTTAAATTTTTATAAAAATTAATTAAAAAACGTTTAAAGATTATCTCATAGTACGTTTCAAAATATACCAATTAAATTTCAAAATTAATATCAATTTTAAGAAAAAAAAGATATTTTTATTTTTATTTTTATGGAAGGTAATAAACCATTTCGATAGTAATTTTTTTAAAATAAATGTTGGGAGTATTAATATTTTTAAAATTGAAGAGTAATTTAAAAATAATATTGAAAATTTAAGAATATTTTAGAGGTTATATATATAAATATATGATTATTATTATGTTAGGTACCCAATATGCAGCGGTGAAGCCGGCAACGCCAGACGACAAATGAATGACGTAGCCACCGGAGTAATCAATGAGTCCCATCTTAAAGAAAAAACCATTAGGACTCCAAATACTAAACGCCACAAACGTATACGAAAACGTAAGCCAAAGCGGCACGAACAGCATCCAAGCGTAGAAGTTCATCCGCCCAAGCAATGCCCCAGCAATCAAAACCAGAGTAATCGCCGCAAATACGAACTGAAAGAACACCATTGTCGCCGATGGCAGCTTCCCACTAAACGCCTGCTCCAGCAGAAACTGCTGGTCCAACGCCACATTCAGCTTCCCCCAAAACGGCAACAACCTATCCCCAAACGACAGCCGGTACCCCCACCCCACCCAACACACCAGCACGCACGCAAAGGCGTACAGCGCCATGAAGGCTGAGTTTATGGCCCATTTCTTCTTCACCGCCCCACCGTATAGGATTATCAGACCTGGCACGCTTTGCAGGCCCACCAATGTCGCCGCAGTCATCTGCCAGGCGTTGTCGCCTTTGCTCATCCATTCCGGGTTCGCCGGATCTGGGAGGAGGTTTGATGGCAGTGGGACAATCAGGCTCATCTTTTTCCTTTGGTTTTGGGGGAAATTATTTTTGTTGATTCTGAAACGAGCTGGGGATTCGATGGCTTATAACTTGGGGGCTGGACTTGGATTGTGACGATAAGCTGTTCGAATATGGCTTTTTATTTATTTATTTATTTTTGTCGTGGTCTTCTATTTTTTTTTATTTTTTTTTTATTTTTTCATAAAATATAGTGGATGGTTTCTAATCTTTTAAATTAGTTTCCAATTTTGTTTTTTTGGTAATTTATAATGTTCAATTTTATAATAAATAAATAAATAAATAAATATGGTTAAAGTTTTATATAATAAGAAAGCACTGATAATTGGGCGTGTGATCCAATTAGAAGCTTAGAAGAGGCGATGCCTTCAATGATTTAGATAAAGGAAAGGGAAAGTGATAGGGCCATTAATGGCCAAAAACTTTGTGAATGTCGAACCCTTACATTCTCATTATATAGCTGTGTCTTTTTAAATTAATTAATTAATTATTTAGATTCTGTTCCATGAAGAGAGGCTGCGCTCAGCCCGATCATCCTATTCACTCTGAGAGATAAGCATGATTTTGTACTAAAGTAACTTCGTCACTTTCGTGTACCCATCGAACGGTAATGCTTTCAGGGTTTCTTAGGGACCGATGCACTTTGCATAGATTGACTAAACGCAAGAAGTCTTTCAATTGAGGCGATTGTGTTTTTTAACCTAAACCCACCACTAATAGATATTGTTCACCTTGATTCGTTATGTCGTGAGCCTCACAATTTTTAAAACACATTTATTAGCAAAAAGTTTTCACACTCTTTTAAGAAATGCTTCTTTCTCATCTCCAACCGATGTGAGATCTAATAATCCACCCACTTAAGGGACCAGTGTCTTTGGTGGCGTATCGCTTGGTGTTTGTGATATGAACCACGACCAATTACAAGAACGAGCGCCAATAAGCTACAATAAACCTTGTACACTTATATTCAACCTATGGTAAGCTCATCAAATGAAATTCTAGAAGACGTTAGAGACCCCTTATATGTTGTGCAGACTTGAGATGTATTAAATACATTTTAACTTACATTTAATGAACTCATCTAAATTTATGGAACTAATCCAAGGACTATTAATAAGTACCTTTTATTCCTTACGCTATTTAATTATAATTAAATATTTGTTTGTCATATTTAAGCTAGTTTTTAATATCGGAGTCAAAGGTTATATTGTAACCCAGATAAGTTATCATATTTCACCGTTACCTAATTATTTTAATATGGAGGTTATGAGTATTTCTTATTAATTAATCTATTTAATTTGGGACTTAAAAGCTTATTTTCTCTGATTAGAGATCTCACAATTTGTTAGCTTTGTTGAGAGCTAATATTTTATTTGCAAATTCTTGTGTTTAGAACTTGCATGATAGAGTTATTCAAGTAGTATTGATCAAACCTCGTGGTGATTTGAATCCCGAGTTTAGAAATGAGTTTTTTTTAATCTTGATATTGATCATAAAAGTAATCCATTCCATATTTTCCCTTGAGTTGATTTGATTCCATATTAGTCTGGCCCTTGGGCTTAGAACTTGCAGATATGGTTCGTTTTGACCCGTTACATATCACCATCAAACTTCACAGTTTTTAAAACCTGTCTACTAGGGAGAAGTTTCCAAACCCTTAGAATGCATTCTTCGTTCTTCTCTCCAACCAAGAGTCGAAGACCAGATTTTAATCCGGAGAACCCCAAAACAAGAAGACCCAGAAATGCATCCATTCATATAGATAGCTTCTTTTGTTATTCTCTACATCACTCTCTCTTATACGCTAATGAAAATACATTGCTTTGAAGCAAATAACCAAAGACCTTTACTTTCCTTCCTTTAGCCATCTCTTTTACGCTTAACAAATCCCTCCATAAAACCCTTCTAATTGTCAAATAACCCTTACAAAATTAAAAATTACAACTTTTGCCACGTTTTCCCTTCCGAAATTTGCCCTAAAGTCCTCTCGATGATTTCCGCTACTATCTCTATTAAGGTCAGCAAATCTCTACATGTTTCCATTTACAGAAAAGAAAAAAAGAAAGAAAGAATCATCGTATACGTCATTTTACAGATTTGTTATTCGTTTAAGGAAAAGAAAGAAAGAAATGTTATATGCATATACGATTGTTATCTACTTTATCATTATAGCTATTAAGATTATATTATAAATCTTATATCGGTTAGAAATAGAAGTATAAAAAAATTTATAAATTGTAACAATTCAAGCTGTTTTAATTCATTACATATCATTGTTAGCTTCACAATTTTAAAACATGATTTTATAAAACGCGTCTACTGCGGAGAGATTTCCATATACTTATAAGAAATATTTCCTTCCCCTCTTCAATCGAGGTAACAAGTACTTCTAGATTATGTATTCATGATTGTAATGTCATGTAATCATGGTCGATGTGACATTATTATGTGTGAGGATTACAAACCGAGCCATTTTGTTCCCTCTTCAATCGGGTACCTCTAGATTATGTATGGTAATCAGTAATCATGGTCGACTTGGCATTATTATGTATGGGGACCACAGACCAAGCCAGATAATCGGCCTAATTCTATTTATGTTCATTTCAAAGAAAGGAAAATCCAAAAAATTAATTGTTTTTTTTTTTTTTAAATTTTTTCCTTGATTATCGAAATTTTGTTCGCCGTTATGTTTGGCAAGTCCTAAATCTAAATTTGAATTTTAGTATATATTTCAAAAAATTATGAAAGAACAAAATGAATTAGAATTGGGTGGGATCAGATAAATCGTGAAGAACAGGTTTTTGTTCATAAGGAACAGAACGACATGTCGAATCCTCTGTTCCTCTCTGGATTCCTTTTCTCCGCCTTCTTCACCGCTCACCTCTTCCAATTCTGTCATGGAGACCTCGGCACTGCTACATTCTACACCGCTCCTTATCTACGTGAGTTCGCATTAATGTTCTTAATTTTTGAATTTCTTCGTTTCACGGCGGTGATGAATGAATGAATGAATGAATGAAATTTGACACAGCCACCGCCTGTGCCGGAAAAGATACGTCGGTGTTTCCGGCGAGCAACCTGTTCGCGGCGGCCGGAGAAGGAATATGGGAGAACGGAGCGGCTTGTGGAAGACAGTACCAAGTGAGGTGCTTCTCTGCCGATGTGCCGAAGTCGTGCGTTCCAGATCAGATTATTCAGCTCACCATCGTGGATCGTGCGATTTCGACGGTGACGAAGCCGACGAGAGGGGATACGACGATGGTGTTGTCGACGACGGCGTATAAATCCATTGTTCAAGGATCTGTGTCGCTCGTGAACATTGAATTTCGGGAGTGAGTGGTTTGGAGATTTTTGAATTTTGGGGATTTTTTGTGGACTTTTCTTAATGGAATTTTCTGTGGATTTTTGCAGGGTTTGAAATGAATGTTCATCAAGCAGAGGAAGATGAAGTCCATTGTGTTCAGTTTCCGCCATTGACACACACCTCTAATTTCTTATGTTCTTTTCGCCTTCTCAAATCTGAATCCCACCACAAATTACAGTCTAATTTTCTTATTAATTGTATTTTTTTTTAAAAAAAATATATATATATATATAAGAATCCCGCCCACACGTCTTATATATGAATCCCAAAGGGGACGTGAATTTCCTCATCCTCGTTTCCGTCACCTATTTCAATTTTTGCAGGGATTAAAATGATACTTTCCAAAATTTGTAGGATCGAGTTCTCGAGAAATTTCACATTTTATATTCTTTAAAAAATATTTTTTTATATGGTTTTTTTAATGGACAATTGAACATTATTCCAACATAATTGTTAGAAATTGGAATTTAAGGTAAGTAAATTAATATATGTATGAAATAAATATACACATTAATATGGTATCTATTAAATCCCAAATTAAGATTAATAGGATTTTTTTAATATAAATATTATCGAATTTACTACGCACACAATTAAAAAGCTTTCTATTAGAAATAACATATTTAATAATTATTTTTTAAAATTTACTAAATACAAAATTAAAATTTTGTTACGCATTAAATAAAAAGTCAAAATTTATTAATTATGCTAAAAAAAAAATGTTGTAATTTATGAAAAAAAAATAGAAAATTCGTGTAAATTGTGTAAGTCGCATGCATTCACATGGGCAGCCAAAAGCAAATTTGACAATGAAAGTGGTCACGTGATCGGATCATAAAATGGCAATTGCATTCGTGCTCCAAAATAATAATAATAATAATAATAAAATAAATAAAGAAAATCAAAACACACTTTTATGAATTCTAAACTTTTATGTCTAATAAACATTTTTTTTTTTAAATGGGTCAAACAATATATTTTTTTTTAAATTAATCAATTTATTATACATAAAATTAGAGTTTAGGGTTTAGGGTTTAGACAATTCTTGAAGTTAAAAGACATTATACATTGAAAGTACTTGAGTTTTTTAACTTATGAACGCTAAAGCAACCTGACTACGAAACGAAGTGTTCGACTACATTAATACAACGTAACCTATAAATCTTCTATATGCCGTTCTTTTAAAAAGATATATATTGATATTAGTTTATTAAACTTTCTCGAGAGTTAGTAATTCGGCTCAAAGCCAAAACGATGCTAGAGACTACTACTCCTATAACAGCCGGTTGACTTGTAATTAGCTGTTAGACCTAAAGAATTGAATTGGACCAATGTTCTTGGTTGGGTATTTAAATTGAGCTTTGAAAATAAGTTATTTAGAGGGTTTGCCTTCAGACCTGTGAGGAAGACAGCCAAAGAAAAGAGAATGAGAGGTAACATAATGTCATTGCCGTGTCATTGCCGTTCGAACTGAGTTCAAGTGAGAGATGGTCAGTATCAGAGCGATAACTATGTCATCGAGAATTTTTTGGTCTTGAACATGGCACCAAAAAGATGGGGTGGAAGAAGACTTTTGATATCGAGTAGGATTCAACGAAACTTTATTACAACATATAAAGCCAAAATGCTTGTCTTAAAGCATGATTGATGAAGTGATTCTTACGGTGTATACGTAGAATATGCCAATTATGGCACAAATATTCCAACCCTTCCACATCAATTCTTGACTAATGAGAAATATCAATTCTTGACTAATGAGAAACGGCCAAAGACAAAAGTTAGGTTTATAGAATTCTATTGGTAGATTGAAGAATTCAACTTTTGAGATCCTACGTCGGTTGGAAAAGAGAACAACACATTCTTTATAAGAGTGGAAACCTGTCCTTACTAGATGCGGTTTAAAAACCTTGAGAGGAAGCCCGAAAGAAAAAATTCAAAGAGGACAATATCTACTAGTGGTGGACTTGAGCCGTTACACAACCTCAATATTAAGGATTAATCAATCAATTATATATATTTTTTTATAAATACATATAAAGCATTAAAAAAACATCTATTAATCTTGATACAAGTATGGATACTAATAAAAGGATCTGATCATAGTGTTCAAAAGTGTGGTTGTTTCATAATAACTATAAGACATTGATTCAAAAATCTACATGTCTCCTAATAACCACTTAATTTCATAATCCAACAGTGAAAGATTACCCATCACATTGTGACGGTCTCATTATCTCCAAGGAATTCGGTCGGGCACTGTTCAGACGAATTCGTAAAAGGAGTTTAACAACAGTACACCACCACCTTCAATCCCTTTCTACTAATCATGAATGCATAATTAAGTGATTGGGCAGCAATAGCACTGATACCAATTGACTATCTTCACAGGAATCAATGAATAAACACCTTCAAATCGATAATTGAATAGCTAATTCAACTCTTACCTAACCACCTAAACTTTTGAATGCCAAAAATATTAGAACCTTTCTACTCCAGAATATTAAAACAGTGTCCTAATCAAACAATGCCAACATTTCATATTAAGGGCAAAAGAAACCATCAATGACAAGGCAATAAATAGATTTAACTTGTTCTAAACATCCTCAAGAAGCACACAGAAAGATTTACTCAATTACCAGATGGGACAAAATTTGCATGTCAAAAGCCCTCTAGCTCCAACGGTATTGGATCTCAACCTGAATTGACTAGCTAAATTCATAGGGAGTTAAAGGAGGGTTCAAAACAATTTTGTAGGACACAGCTCAGGAATGAACTCAAGTTGGAAGGTTACTTCTTGGTCTGAGTTTGAGTGATTAACTTGGTAAGAACATAGCAATCTGGCGGGGTAATGTTTGCGTAATAGTTCTGAATGGTTTCTGTAATCTCAAACCCGAATTTCGTATAGAATTTGATGGCGTCATCATTATTCGTCTGAACATGCAAATAGATTTCAGGAATGTTTTGCTTTGAGCAGAGATCAAGTACGTGATTTAACAGTTTACTACCTGCATAAAACCAAGAACATAAAAAAAAAAAAAACCAACTAAAAGAATGAAGACTTCTCATTTCAATTGAAAGCTTTTACAGAATATAAATGTATATACACACACATATATGGGCCCTTTGACCCACTACGATACTTATATTTGCACGCCTTGTGCCAGTTAACGTTATTTTATTATTCGGTTATTCTAGTCACGATTACTAGCAAATGTCAAATAACCTAGGGAACAATGATCTGACATTGCTAACAGATATTAGAAGTTCCTAAAAGATGGTAAAATGCTTGGAGAATACTAGAAAAGGAGTTCTTTAAGATCGGTGCCAACCAAGATCAGGACAGCCATCCAGTTAGTTAGAAAATGGTTGCTCTCTTTTGGCTGCCTAGTTATAGGGCTTTGAAAGAAAGGAACAACCTTCTCCTAGTTAAATGGAGGAGGAGATTTACTAATGAGGAAAATGCTCTTGGAGGGTCATTAGCAGGAAATATGGACTTCAACAGAAAGATTTGTGATGGAAGATCCAGAACTGCAATAGTTGGAATGACAATAAACAAGCAGTAATTACAGTAGTTGGAATGACAACAGTTATAACAGGGATTTGCATCTGGGAAGAAATCTATTTATTTTACAAAGAACTTTGAATGTTGAATCCTTCTTAAAGAAAAAGTGAACTCAGTGATACTCAGATCTTCACAGATGGACGGTTCAGCCCCGAGATAAAATTGAGAACTTTGAAGTTAAGTCAACTTTGTGAACAGTTCTCAATGTCACAAAAGTTGAAGATACTTTCAGCTAATCAGATCTGTAAAGGAAAAATCCCAAAGAATGAAATATTCCCTTGGTGGCCTACTGCCTAGCCGGCCCATCCCCTAAAACACTTGCATTCTGGGACTCTAAGAAGAGGAAACTCATGATCATCTATTTTTGCATTGCCTTTTACTGCTAGAGGAAACTCTCTTCAGTTTAGAATTTTGAAATACCTTCTTTGTATTTTTCCAGATAAGCTTGAATTTTGGCTTCCTAAAGCTCTCTATAGTTGGTGGCTGTAAGATTGTATCAAAGCTAAAGTGTATCAAAACTGTACTATTAGAGATTTCTAATGGAATCTTTGGCTAGGAAGAAACGGAAGGATGGTTCAAGATAGAGAAAAACCTCATGAACCTTTCGGTGAACTTTGTACAATATATTGCATGAAGTTGGAGAGCCCTTCACAAGAAGCTGTTTGGTGATTACGGTTAAATATATATATATATATATTAATTCAGATGGAAGCTGCATATCAACGTACGATAAGCCTTATCACGATACGGGTTTTCTCTTCATTGGCCATAAGGTTGTCACCTCTTTTCTTTTTTATTTTTAATATACCCTATCTCCTATTTTAAAAAAAGAATCTCATAAGAGATTTGAAGTCGATACTTACCGATGCCTAGTCCACGGTACGGTGCTAGAACACCCAGGGTCATGATGTAGACACGAACAGATCCATGATCTTTCTTCTCAAGACGACATGCAATGGACCCAACACATATGTCACTGTAGTATGCTGCAAAATCAATAGAAATACATAGTTTTAGCCTTTGGAAATACTACTAATACATTCATTGTAATAAGATAGATGAAGTAATTATTAACCATTACACTGATTCAGCTTTTAAGTATGACACAAGAATAACAGGATAGTTTTCCCTTTGGTTTTAATGAAAAAAACAGGATAATCTTATTTCTGAAGATACATTCAACCTTTGAGAATAAACTGGATTAGGCATGCTGCAATCTGCAGGTCTACTAGCCATCAAACTACTAAAATGCCAAGCCAGAGATTTTAAAAGGAAAACAGATTTTGCTTTTTCCTAGTTTATTTTTTGCATAAACATGCAAGTTTGCAATGAGTCTAAATTGGAAATGCACAATGCGTTTGATGGGCCGTGGGAGAAGCATTGACAAAATGATAGACAAAGAAAGTGAATTAAGATAATGCAATTAGAGTGGAGATTGTTTCAGAAATCATTCATATCAAACTCCGAGTGTAATAATCAACTGTAATAGTGAAATAATATGAGGATCATTCCAATTATCTTTGAAGAAAGATCAAAACATCCATTCCAACAAGACCTCCATTTAGAAAAGTAGCTGGAAACAGGAGAAATACAATGACGAAGAAACTCAAAAATGGATATCCAATGAACCAAACGAAGTTCTTAGTGGTTCTGCATGATCAAACCAGCAAGAGAAAATAAACAAATAAATAGAAAAAACCCGCAATTAGAAACAAATCAAGGACAGAACCCCTTCCACACAATAAAAGAAACAAAAATTGACAGCGCATGATCACAACAGCAATCAAAATCATAGTCCATCCACCGGACAGCTTCAAGGATCTGAAAAAAAAAACTACCCACAGTGACCAATGGGTTATTTTTCCTCCTCCAATAGTTTTCTCTCATCCCTTTCGCATAACGAACAGTAATTAGGCTTTTGAAGTAATGAATAGAAATTCAAAATCCTGTACTATATATAATGTCGCAAAGAGCAAGTGATCAGAAAAACGAATGCCAAATCCACAGTTCAAAGTGTTTTTAATACTTCAAAAGCCACCAACTAATCGAACTAAAATCAAATAATCAATGCTAGACACCCCACAAACATTCTTCTCTATTCCCAAATAGCTAGTAGCTAAATCCAAAAAGATCATTGGGGGAATCAGGCGAGAAACAACAAGAATGGATGAAGAGAGAAACGACGGAGAAGGAAAGAAGAGAAAATGAAGTGGATAGAAGAAGCATGAGACCTAGCTTAGTGAAGTCGCCGGAGGCAAGGACATCGGCGTAGTACTTCTCGTTATAGCGAACAGGGAAGAGGGCTGTATTGAGCTTCTTGAGCTGCATCAAGTTCTTATCCCTCACTTCGTCGAGCGAAATTGGTACTTCGCGCCCCGCCACCATTGCTTTTCAATGAAGAAAAACAAAAGAAGAAGGAAGTTTCAGAGGGAGAGAGACGCACAGAAATTTCTTTGGCGGAGACGAAGTAAAACCGCTCGATCGTATAAATTGGAAATGATTATAAAACTAGGAATCGTCCCTCCTTCTCCGATACGGTCAATTGGGCCTTCACCCAAACGTTTATTGGTGGGCCTTCGCCCAAACGTTTATTGGTGGGCCTTCGCCCAAACGTTTATTGGTGGGCCTTCGCCCAAACGTTTATTGGTGGGCCTTCGCCCAAACGTTTATGGTGGGCCTTTGCCCAAACGTTTATTGGTGGGCCTTCACCCAAACGTTTATTTCGGCCCATTTTATCCCCAAGCAAAACTTTCATATATTCTTGTCCTAACTCGGTAAGAAATCTTTCTTCACATTTTCACTCCCGTTCTATATTCAGATTTTTAATCTTGATCCCTAATATTGATATTCTTGTTCGATACAAAATAAATTTCCATTTAGTTTTTTTTAGATGACTGTAAGCCAAACTCAGTTTAAATTTGAAGTTTTAGTAATTTAGTAACTAAAAAAAAAAATGTACATAAATAATAATTATTTTTAGTATTTTTGAACAATAATTTTATATTTTAGATTTATTTATATAATGATATTTTATACTCATCGATTTCAAACCTTAAGTATGATTATTGGATATGGATAGATAATCTAATCCCCACGTGACTTCGTTGAAGTTCTCTCTCAACCTTAAATATTGTTTTTTACAAAATAAAAATAAATAAATAGTCGATTTGTTAACGGCTAATAGAAGGAAATTGTTCTGTTCATTGTGCTTGGAGAGTAGTTCTTGATTTGACTTAGAATCCGCTACTCACGCATGGTGCTCTACGAGCTTCCAAAGAAAATGATCAACTGGATTTGGTATATCATTCAACCAGAGTCACAGGTCAGAAGTAGTTGCTTGCCTAAATGAGCTTATGATGTAGACCTTTATCCGAGTAAAGCTCTATACAATAATATAATCTTTTAGTTTGTGTCGGTTGACACAGTGAGAAAAACAAATGTAGGGTAACCTGGTGACAGTAAGAGTACAAGATGAGATAGTGAGGAAGATGCACAAACAAATAGAGAAGGTTTGTGTGAAATCTCACATCAATTGAGAAAGAAAACGAAACATTCTTTATATGGGTGTGGAAACTCTCCCTAGCAGACGCGTTTTAAAAACCTTGAGGGAAAGCCCAAAAAGACAATATCTACTAGGGCTTGGGCTGTTACAGTTGGATTCTTGAGATTGTAAGAGTCATTAAAGAAACAAATGGGCTGTTACAGTTGGGTTCTTGAGATTGTAAGAGTCATTAAAGAAACAAAAGAGCCTTTCATCGATGTTATATATGATAGAAATCCATTGGAACAACTAGGTTGGGACAATGTGGTACTAGTATGTGATGCAGCTCATCTCACAACTCCTCACGACTCGAGAATATCGATCCATTCGGCTGCCTATCTGCTAAAAAAGTTCTGCATTCTAGGTACAAGGATAGGCTAAAGCAATGTTGGGTTCTGCCTGACTGCAGGCCCTTCAAGCTGAGGGTAGCTACACCAGAGAACTGCCTAGAACTCCAACAGAAAAACATTCCTTTCTTCAACCATGTTCCTCAATTGATTGATACGACCAGGAAGTCTACATGGTCAAGAAAGTCCAAAAGGCCAAAGCTTAAATGCATTCATAACTTAGAAGACATTCATTACATCATAAGATTTCGGGTCGGAAGTGTCTCTCGGGTCACATTTAATTGTACTCAATACATTGTAAGGTTAAAAAGCCTAATAACTCCCCTATATGACAGAATTCATCTTCAAATCCACATAACCAAATGAGAATTCTGTCTCAAGTTCTAAATTGCACAGCAGCTACACAGATGTTGCATCAATTCAATTATAAGGAAGCCATGTTACAAACAACTGATTGGATTGGATCTAGCTAAAAAGATCAAGAGATGATCTTCAATCGGGAGAGTATTATCCAGTAAAGAAACGATGAATATCAAGACTATTATTGGATCAAAAAAGATTCATGAAACAAAGACAGGCAGATTTTGCAGGAAAATACGTTATACACGTCGGGAAAGGAAGCAATCCTACTACATTGGCTTCCTCCTGCGAATTATTCAATATTTCCAGTGTTTCAAAGAACCAGAACAGAATGAGTGAAAAAGAAGTATTTAGAAACAACATCAGAATGATTGAAATGGTTCTCCAAGGGAAGAGGAATGATGCCCAGATAATTAAAAGATGCATATACACTTCCCACTCTAGATTATACATGAATATCATATATCTATTGAAGGGGCAAACTGCAGAGCTTAAGAGTAGAAAAACAAGTTACCCTGGCTCCATAATGATTGAACTTCAACATTTCGTGTTTGAAATCCGAGAGGCAGATCATCAACCTGTCTTTGCAGGCCAAGAGGCTTGAGCTGACATAATTATCCCGACGATCACTCCGAACAACCCAAGTGCACTGCCAAAGATCTCGATTACAAGAATCTTCACGAAGAGGGAGGAGTTTTGGGCATCTGATAATGCACAGCTGCTTCCAATGATTCCAACACAAAGCCTTCAAACAAAGCATCAGAAGAGATTCAAAACAAACAATCAAAATGAGAAGTAAAAGAATCTTAAAGTGCCAAATTTAAGAATTTTTATTGAAAAAAAAAGTAAAGGGGAAGCCATCAAACCCGCAGACAAGGTTAGCAAAGCCAACTATGATTCCAGATGCAAAAATTGCATATCCTGCTCTTAGAGACTCAGGGGCATAGATTTGAGATGCTGACACACTCTCTAACTTGGTCTGTAAGATAATGGCAACAATAACACCGTATATAGCAACAGCTTCACAGAAAATAACGCTGAAAGAACGCAACATTCAAGTTGTTATAATCAAAGTAATCACCAGAAAAATGTAGCTTAATGCTTAACGTCGGCAATGGAACTTGTTGGATCATTCGAGCTGGTAGAGGCAGACGCTAGAAGGAATTTACACTATTACATTCAACAATTTTTTTCCCCAAAAAACACTAGACTCGTGCTCAACTATGTTCTAATTGATTCAAAACTAAAAGAAATTCATAAAACCTTACAAGTTTAATCGTTCTCGGTTGTATCAATCCAAGAATTAAGCAATAAGAATCCCAAATTCTATATCCCGACCCGACCATCTTAAAAGTAGCAATCGATTCAATGGGAAAATTAACAATTCATCAACTAAAGGTCTTCACCTAATCAAGTTCTTGGAAGTAATACGAGGAGCTTTGATCGCCGCACCAATCAAACTGCTTCCCGTGATGTAAATCCCCCTACCAAATTCGCAACACCGCAAGGAAATTATCAAAATAAACATTCATTAAGAGAAACACAAAGAGTACGTAACAAGATAGGTTCAGAACAGCACCAGGCGGCGCCGAGGACGGAAACGCCGATGGCGATGGCGATGCCGACGGCAGAGAAGGTGTACGGAGAGATGTTGATGAGAGCACGAGACCAGGAGCTAGAGCGTGCGACCAAGACGGCGCTCGACATGGTTATCTATCAATCTCCGATCTTAATTCTGAAATCGTCGCAATTATTTACTCAGATGACTTCGATTTGATCTGAAATCCGCCGGTCTGAACCCTGGAGGAATAGAGTTCCTGATCTGAAAATTGTGGAGATCTACGGATGAGTATCGAGAAATGTCCACGCGCGCGTGGGAAAGTGTTAAATTCGGGGATAGTATTGTAATTTCAAACATGATTCCATGGCTTTCATTCAAAATTTTTGGTAAAATCATAAGTTAATTCCTATTAAATACATATCTTAATTTTATAATATTTCTTATAATTAATTAATTTATTTTTATTTTGTGTTCAATATTCTCTACAATTTTAAAATATTAAACCTCCAATTTTACTTTTAATAAATCTAGACATTTAAAAAATCACAGATCTTAATTTAACATAATATTTTCTTTATTTTTATTAAAAAAAAATGTCTCTTAAACTTCCGGACTTATTAGGTCGAAATTTAAATTATAAAAATTATATTGAACATTATATTATATTTTTATTTATGACATATTATTGAATTCACCAGAAACTATATTAAAAAAAATAAAAATGATTCATAACCAAATTAATTTTTTTAAATATATTAAATACAAATTATTGGAGGGAACTCGATGCCCGCAAATTCTTTACCAAAAATCCTGCTTTGATTATTGCAAAAAAAAAAAAAAAAAAAAAAAATTTTACACGAACGAAGATTAAAATAAGAGGTAGAGACGGGACGAGAAAAGCTTCTCTGTCCCCACCTACAAAAGATTCAACGATTTCATTTATTATATGGTTGGTTTGTATATGGAAAATATGTGCCCATAATTAATCGCTGAGTTTGGTAGTTGGCTACTAAATGATCTTCATATAAAGTTTATGAAGTTAAAAGAAAAATTATTTTCCAAGGTAGGTCATCAATAGGTGAAATGAGATCTATTTAATCTCGAGAAAATATTATTATCCTAAATTCTGTATTTTTTTAAATTAACACAAAATTCTAAGCGTTGGGACTAAATAAACACAAATTTAATGGGTATAAATTAAACTCTTAATTTAATAGTTTTTTTTATATGATAATTTAAATCATAGTTTGAAGAAAAATGGAATAAATATTATTAAAATTTTGGATTAGCATGGCATTAATAAAGGATATATAATGGGCAATGTTTCTAACGTGGTTTCATTATGATAATAAAGGTTAGTGGAATTGGAAAAGATTCGCCGTTCCGCTCCTAAGAACTCACGCTATAATCGGCGCCGCCCAAATCAATTCAATGTGGCCGTCGTTTCTCAGCCTCGTATCCTTGTACGGCGGCTATCTCCGCCGCTGCTTCACCGCCGCGGGCCTTACGCAGCAAGCCATAGACATCGACGCCGAAACGACTCTTTCCTTTTGGGGCCCTAAGCCCAGTAAATCCAACGCGAAACCCTCCCTCCTCCTCCTCCACGGCTTCGGCCCGATGGCGATTTGGCAATGGCGTCCACAAGTCCAATTCCTCGCCGATGATTTCGACGTCTACGTTCCCGACCTCGTCTTCTTCGGCGGTTCGATGACCAAATCAGCGGAGAGGACTGAGGTTTTTCAGGCGATCTCGATCGGAAAGCTTCTGGAGAAGATCGGAGTGAAGAAATACTCGGTGATGGGAACGAGCTACGGCGGATTTGTGGCGTATCACATGGCGAGGATTTGGCCGGAGAGGATCGAGAAAGTTGTAATCGCGAGCTCCGGCGTTAATATGAGACGGAAAGATAACGACGCGATGTTGAAAAGAGCTAACGTGGAGAATATCGATGAATTCTTGCTGCCGATGACGGCGGAACAGTTACGGACGTTAATGAAGCTTGCTGTATTCAAGGGAGTGGGCAGACGGATGCCGGACTTCTTCTTGAACGATTTCATCCATGTAAGGACAAAATTCGTTTATATTATTTTATTATTTTATTTTAAATATTTCTTTAATCTATTTATTTGTTTATTTTTTTTTCTCTCATAAAAATATTATTAAAATTTAATAAGATATTTTATATATTTAAATCAAATAAACGAAAGGATTAATTATATTTATTAATTATTGAGTATATAATTATATAATTATAATTTCATCTGCTAGTTTTTTAATGATTTGGCTAGTCAGCCAGTTTAAGTTATATTATTAATCTCGAAAAATCATAGTAATTTTATAGTTAGAGATATTATTTAAAAGTGAGAGGGTGGTAAATAATGGTAGGTAAGAAAAAACCTCCCATTATTTTCTCAATAATTTAAAAGCTTTATTTATTAGGTGACGTCTGGTTTGACCTTTAAAAAAAAGACAAATTAAATAAATAAATATAACTGTGTATGCAGTTAAATTGTTTTGACTTTTTTTTTTTTTTTTTTTTTTTGCTGAAATTTATTTATTTTTCCCAAATTATTGTAGATTATATTTATAAATTCAGAAAATTAGTGTATGAAATGAATTAATTAATAACATGTTTAAATAAATCTAGAAATTGTACATGGAAAAGAGGAAGGAAAAGATCGAACTCCTCAAGTCGCTCACTCTTGGGCGGGAAGATACCATCGACCTCTCTCCACTCTTTCAGGTAGGTCGAAGGTTAGCTCGTTCGAGCGCGTCGTATTTATATTAAAATTAATAATAAATTTGAAGTGGTTTATGTTCGGGATCGACATGCAGGAGGTATTGATAATATGGGGAGATCATGACCAGTTATTTCCCTTGGAAATGGCTAAGGAGCTGAAAGAGTGAGTTTTTTTTTTTTTTTTTTTTTTTTTTTAATTAATTAGTGATATAATTTTGTTGAAATTTTGGTGGGCTAAGTTATAAATGTGTGGGGTAGGATTCTCGGGGAAAAGACAAGGCTGGAGGTGATGAAGGAGACCTCGCACGTGCCGCATATTGAGTCCCCTGCAGAATTCAACCGTGTCGTTAAGCGTTTCTTGTGTGGGATCTGATTTAATTATTTTTCATTTTCCATATTTTTTGTGCTTTTTTTTTTTCTGAAAATTTTAATTTCATACAATTTAATTTTGCTATTAATTTCTAAAATAATTAATTAACCCACTAATTTTAACAATAATTAAGTATAATTCACTAATTTTAGTTGAGTTTTTCGAATGCCAACATTGGCTCACTATCGTGGGGCGTTGATGTCGGTTCTACCACTAAATGTGGAAGTTAGAATGGTTCTACCCAACCCTAGCGAATTAGCAGCCCCGATTCTGACGATTTGTGAGATCTCACATTAGTTAGAGAGAGAAATGAAACATTTTTTATAACGGTGTGAAAGCCTCTCCTTAGCATACGTGTTTTAAAATCGTGAGGGTGGTGACGATACGTTATGAACCGAAGCAGACAATATTTTATAGCGGTGGCTTTGAGATGTTACACAACCACTTCATCGACAAGCATTGAGACTAGCTCATGATCAACCCAATATTTCCTAACAGTGGACTTGGACTGTACACAACCACTTCGTTGGGACTAACTCACGACCATCCCTAGATTTAAACCGTATCTATAATAGTTTAGGTATATAAAATAGACAATATCATATTTTTTGTTAAAGAAATTAAATAAAAAGTTTTCATATTTTTAAAATGGTCTAATAAAACATTAAATTTTTATTACCATATTAAAAAAAAAAAATCCTTATGTTTAATAAGTAAAAATCTAATAAATATCGGATAAATTTTTAAAATTTTAATTAATTTCACTTTATGTATTAATTTGATTCAATAATAAAAGTTTAAAGATGTAAAATCAATATTTCTTTTAAATGCAAAATTATAAATTAAAAATATGTTAAATACTTTTTAAAATTTAATAACTTATTGAAATTTAGAGATAAAGAATTATTTTGAGAATAATTTTGTTTTTTATTAATCTGACATGTGAGAAATAATAGATACTTTTTTTTTAATTAAAGATTAATGTATAAATTTAATTATTATATATTTTTTTTCCTAAAGTAATATTCTTGTTTTATTTATTCCTTTTTTTTTTCAGTTAAATTAAAACCATAAAAAAAAAAAAAAAAAAATGTTGGGGTGTTGGATAATTTTCCAACAGCTTCCTACGTGGAGGTGACAACGACCGGTCTGCCCATGAAGAAATTATTGATTAGACTGAAACCTTTGACACGTGGTCCAATATTCTTCATCCAAGTTTTCTCGATGGGCCCACATATATCGGGCCCTCTAATTAATTTTCAAATTTTAAATTAAATATTAAATTTGAGTCTATTTTACAAAATTATTGAGTTTTCAAAACAAAATTGAGAGTTTTTTTTTTTTTAATGAGTTTATTAAACGTATTTAGCGTTTTAAAGGACTATAAATTTTAATTTAATACACTAATTAAATATTAATATTTATTAAATAAAAAATAAAAAATGAGAAATTTAATAGATAAATTAAAAAAAATCGAGAACGGACAGCTGGCAGTGTCGTCGTGGCCGTGTGGGAATGGAAGAACCTCGAAGAAAGCGGATGGTGGAGTTACGCGTGGGGCCCACAATTTTCGTCACGGCCATATTTGGGATAAGGCTTACCGAAACTTTCTTTGGTTAGTCATTGCCACGTCAGTCCACCCAATCCAATTTCAAGAACCCTCCTTCTCTCTCCTCTCTCTCTCTCTCTCCTTGTCACAGTGACCGACCACGATCTTCAACGTGTCCTCTTCCCAGACCGTTAATTTTCCTATCTGCCTACGTGGCACTATCTTTTTTATAAAACACATTGTCTGCCCAAATTATCTCCTGGATCAAAGATCCACACTACGCTTTTTCTCTCTTCCAATCAGATGCTTACAAATTTTACATCGTTGACTTTTGTTTATTTATTTATTTTAATTTGAGAAAATGTCAAGAATTTAAACGATAATTATATTAAACAAAAGTTTTTAAATTAGTCAAGAGTATTAATTTTTTTTAGTTACACAATAAACTATTAAGTTAGAAATATATGTGTTAATTTAAGAAAATAGAAAGAAAGGAAAAGGGTAGAATGGTCAGAGTGGTAGTGGTACATGAAAGTGTGGTGGAGGCGCAGGCAGCGGGTAAAAGATAAATAATATTAAAATTTATAAAAAAAAATAATGGGATTTATGAAAGGCCGGCAGGTGTGGATAAGGCCTTCGGCTTTCCTTTTCTGAATTCTTTATCCTTTTCATCAACTCGCTGATCGAAGATGATTTTATTGTTTACGTTCATTAATTGTTTCAGAATCCATAATTTTTATGTTTAAATTGTTGTCTGATCTTCTTTGCCCAATCTCTCTCCACTGTATAATCTCAGTTTCTGTTTCTGATTTGCATTTCCATGGTGATCTTCTTCCTCCATTGATATAAGCATCATATCCTCCCACTTAGCTTTCAACACGTTTTGGTTTATTTCGGTTCATACCTTTGGATTTGAATTACTCAGTCATGTCAATTGCTTTGGAGAGCAATAGCAGGATTCCGCCGTCCGTTTTCTCGCAAGGTGTCTTGCCGTCGTACTGCTCCGTCTTGAATACGACGGGAGTTATTCCGGTAGTTCGACGAGAGGCTGTTGTTGGTGATGTGGTGGCGCCGGCGGAGGTGGTGGATAGATGTAGTTCGTCTTCATCGTCGTCGATCGGAGAAAATAGTGATTTCTCTGTTAGATCGGTGAATGATGATGATGGAGAGGATAATGAGGCGGAAAGTTCGTATAAAGAATCTCTAGGAATGGAATCGTTGGAGGAAGTTTTGTCTATCAGGTTAGCGATTGTAATTTGTTTTTTATTTTTCGTAATCTTCTTCTCCAAGTTTTCTAGATTTAGGGCAACTTGATCGGCGATTTCGTTTCTGAATATTTTAACGATGAGATTCCGTTCAATTTTAACAAATTAGATCAACTTATGAATTTGCAGGAGAGGAATTTCAAATTTCTACAACGGAAAATCGAAATCGTTCACGAGCCTGGGAGACGCTTCCTCTACTTCGTCCATAAAAGACATAGCGAAACCTGAAAACGCCTTCTCTCGGAAACGGAGAAATCTTCTTGCATCTAATCTAATCGCCGGCGGCATATCGAAGCGGCCGATCATTAGTTCACGAGGAAGCTCGTTAGCGTTGGCCGTGTTCATGAGCAGTTCTGAAAGGAAAAGCGGCGACGTCCTGAATTCGAGATTGTCTCCGACGATTCGTCCTCCATTGCACCCCAACGGACGAGCATCTCGTAGCAATTCAGGTTCCGCAGTTCCTCTTCTCTGTAAATTTCCCACTTGGCGATCATACTCCTTGGCCAATATACAGTAGCGTAGGGTAAGAGTTTTCCATGGCCCCATGGAAGCGAATCACCATCAAGACTAACTTGACCTTTCATCAAATCGGCCTCTCCCAAATAACTCGTCCTCGTTCAAATTATCATCGAGCTTAATTCTGCTGCAACTCTGTTTTGTTGTTGTTGTCGTTTTTTTTTTAATTTTTTATTTTATGTAAATTGAAAAGCAAAAAAGAATAGCTGTTTGATCATCGAATCAACGTCTGTTCGTTTATAGAATTTGCATGGAAAATGGAAAGATCTGAGTTTCTTTTTCGGATAAAGTTATAAAGAAAATTACAGATTATTGGGCAAAAACTTGGGCAAATCGGAAACGAATCACGAAGGATTGTCAATGTCCAATCTTTAGAGTACGTGAAGAACATTGAGCCAGTGGACTAAAATGAAAATACAAGTACCAAGAACAATAATTATGGGATCCTAGATTGAACTATCAATTACCAAAATTCTTGATAGAAATATGTTAAAACCAAACCAATCACAAGTTAAATTAAATTTGATGAGAATACATCGATTAATTAAGTACTCAGCTTCTAATTTAATATATAAACATTTAACCCTTCTAATTTAATATATAAACATTTAACCCTTCTTGAAACACAGACCATTCACATGACATGTGCAAGTAAACCCGTAACACACAAGAAAGCTTGTTGGTAGAATCCCTTTATGGATTGCACCATCAACAAATCTTAATCTTTTGAGAATGCTTGAGTGTGAACATATATAATGAGACCCAAAAGACGGTAAATTATGCTAGGGGGGCGAAGCCAAAGGAAACTCTAGTGGGTGGAGGTCTACAACGATATGCAAATCGTTCAGAAAGCTTGCTGGTAGAATCCCTTTATGGATTGCACCATCGACAAACCTTAATCTTTTGAGAATGCTTGAGTGTGAACATACATAATGAGACCCAAAAGACGGTAAATTATGCTGAGTAGGGCAAAGCCAAAGGAAACTCTAGTGGGTGGAGATCCACAACGATATGCAAATCGTTCATCTGACTTGGGTATTAGATACTCAAGAACATAAATTATTCGTAGTTTTTTTTGTAAAGGTTTTATCTCGCACCTAATAATAATAATAAAAAAAATTATATATAAACCCGAAGAAAATATCAACCTTAGAAAAACTTATTAAAACTAAAGGAACATTTGAAAAAAAAGCGTTCAGAGGTTACACTGATTGAACATTTAGCAAATGTTCAAAATCTAACATTAGAACCTAACAATGTCTCAATCTGAAGCTTGGGAGGGTCATAGGTTTACATATATTTACATACCGTGCTGTTTTCAGCATCATAATACAACGAATGGATTCAAAGTGAAAACATTTACAAATTCAAAAAAATCAGTCAGCTGCACATCAATGGAATCCTTCCTAGCACTATCCATTTCCTACTTCTGTATAGTACCAGCTACTTAAATCGAATGAATGGAGAAAAGAGACCAGTCTCTTCATCTGCACAATGCTTGAGCGATGTTGGAAATCGGCTTTCCTTGCTTCTCAATCGACAAATCTCGACCTCAGATTCAAAGCATGCGTGACTCGAACAGATCTCACAGGCATAAGCAGTGAGGCTTTTGACGATATAACAAAAGATCATATCAAGTAGAGAAAAAGAAGATTTACTTGCGCTGTGTATTGAAACAATTAGTCGAACCCAGGTGGGTAAAGGATGAGATTCCGTCAGAATGATCGTTTGTTCGTGTGTGGTAAGCTAACTGACTACTTTTGCTGCTCGGTGAGGAATTGTGCACAGGTGTATTCGGACAGGAAACTGGGAAGTTCGATGTCTGAAGGTTCGATAGGGGGAAGAGCCATATCAATGTCTTCAGTAGAGAATGGGATGCTGCAATCAACATATAATGATTACAAGAATTATTAATGTAATATTAAGAGAAACAGGAAGAAACTAACTCCGTTCATAAAAAATCCAAGCTTTTAGGAGAGAAATGACTCAAATTTAGTAAGAAAGTTACCTTAGATCATCATCCAACAAAAATGAATTTGAGGTTAAGTTCTGATTGTCCTCGTTCAGAATTTCCCTCATTTGAGCAACCACCTAAAGCCATGCCATATCAATTACATAGTTCGCCAAGAAAGTAAATTCACCAAGAAACTACAAATGGGAGATAACACTTGCCTCGTTTGACACACTCTGAGTGCCGTATTTGTCATCCCAATACATAGTACTAATGCGGTAAATTTGTCTCACAGTCAATGCCTGCGTTCAGTACTCATACATAAGAAAACCCGAATTCCAATAGAAATGATTCCTTGAGATCGGACGATAAAAATAAAAATTTTGACGAGTCAATAAATAAGTGAGACAAACGAATAAGAGTAAAGACCATACAGGGCAAAGATCCTGTCTTATCTCTTCAAGTGATTTCTTTCTCTTCTGATGTATTACCTACATATAATGTAAAATGGCATTGAAATTAGCCTCAGTCCTACGACTAGAGAAAAAGGGAGTCCAGGAAGCATATATACCAGAAACCCGACAGATTGCCTTATATAGTTTAGTTCATGCCAAGAGGTCCCTGAATACTACAATTTCCATTCAAAAAATAAGTTCAGCGTTAAATTTCGGACGAGAAATTATCGTGTCAACCCAGACTATAATATATATATGTACTACCTCATCTGTTGCATTGCCAATCCACTTCTCTAGTTCAGCTAAACCAGATTTCACATACTCCCCATTTGAAAACGTGCAACATTCACGTCGTAGAAGAAGGCTTCAAAACAAAACAAACAAAGCCTCACATCCAAGTTTAATAAACAATTTGTCACAGCCTTGAAGGGGACCAAAAAATGAAATCACATACCTGTTAAAAAGAGAAATATTGATGAACGAGAACACCTGAGTGATCAATTTACGAATGAAGAAAGACGGCACCTGACAAAGAATTTTTCAAGTAAGAAAATTCATGACTAGTAAGTTCACATTTGTCCATCCCTTCACATAAAAGTTTAAATATTAAGTTGAATATTTGTTGTGTATTAACGCTAGAAACGAAACTGAAAAGGTCCTCAAAAGTAAGCATTTCAGGTTTATTTCAAAGACATACATGATTCACACGTGAAGTTTAGATCATTTGTACATTAGCATTCTATCCTTTTTTGGTTCGGTTGCTTGTTATCTTCACTTGTATTCTAGAACTTCTTCTAAGATAAAATGTTTGTTTCTAGTTTAAAAATAAAACAAATCAAACACCACGATGATTATTTCAAAGACATACATGATTCTCACGTAATTGACTCATCAAAGAATCCAAAAACTTTATTATGTTGTCCCATGGACTACTTGTAGATGGCTGAGGAACACCAGGCGATTTAGAGGACTTCCCAGCATGTACTCGTGCAGCTTTGGGCGCCTGACAAATAAACAAAAAATGTTATGTTATGCAATACCTTTGCCTAACGACTTTGAAAAATAAAATTCTAGAAATTAAAATAAACACAACGAGAATAAACGAGATGGAAACTATGCATTGGCTGTCCCCAAAGACGATATGTCAAAGAATATAGTGAATTTATATAAGAAAAGAAAAGAAAAGAAAAGAAACTGGGTCCATGTATTAAGACCGCAAAATATGCATGCAAAAAATACCATAAATATAGGATAAAGAAAAGAAAAACCAGAAGTAATTTTAAGCATTTAACAATCACTTTTGTGCTAGTAAGAAAAGTATTCATTTCAAATCTACTCTCAAAAACATTCCATGCAAACTTTTATTTCGGCATGAAAAAAAATTAAAAATGCAGACAATTAAAAACGTTGAATTGAGGGAAACGTACAAACAAATTGAACAAAATACAATTTGAGAGAACAAGTATACTTTTTCAGTGGCAAAGAGCACAAAGATAATCCAATTTATCTATGAATAGTGTTATAAAATATCATAAAATAAAACCAGCAAAAGCCAAGCAACCCATGAACCATTCTTGAAATAAATAAGATGATATGAACTCCAAATTAGCGCTTTTTAGTCAACATAAAACTCAACTCGTGTTTAAACTAGCTCCAAGTTCATATTTCACCAAGTGGGTTCATGATCCTAAAAAGGCTGGTGAGCTAGAGAAAGCCTTTTCTCGTTTATTCTTTCACTAGCCCGTAATGCAAAAATTATCATGTTTATCATTCAGGGACAGAGCAGTGACCTGAATACATGAGCTCAACAAAGGAGACAATTCTTTCTTCAAATTATCACGAATCATGCCAAATATCTTCTCCACACAAGCAGTTAATTGCTGTTTAAACAATATAGCCGGATATCTTGCTTCAAGATGAGAAATCCCATCTTCAAAAGTAATATATTTGAAGGGTGATTTTAGTCCCTGACATGGAAGAAAGCAAGATTCAGCTGAAAAAATATATATATATAACTTCCACCAAAGTTGAACAAGCAATTATAAGAGTGCTAGAAACTAACCACGTCAATTTATTAACCACTTGGCAAGAATCAATCAATCTCTCCACTGTTATTAAGTTAAATGTAAAATAACATCTACATAAAAGAGAATTACAGCACGTCCAAAAAAGAAAACAGACTTTCCAATCTCTTCTGTCTTCCTAGTTTACCTTCCAACTCAAACTTTAGTGATCATTTTACTTTGTTTGAGAGAAAGACAACAGAGTTAGCGATCATTTTAAGATGAAGTCAGAAATTCATTTTGAGTTGAGAGTCTTAAGCTTCGATTGATCATTAACAAGAAAGTTGCATTGAAGTCGAACATATTTTCTCAACATTCATTGTCCAAACTTTAAATGAAAGATTTTGGTAATAAATAGTTAGTTTTAACTTATTTCTCACCCAAGATAGGGCAATTTTAAACAAGATGCAATTATTTTAGAGGAAACAAACTTTTCATTAAAACAACAACAACAACAACAACAATAATAATAAAGCATGGGAAGACGAAGGGAAGATAAGGCAGGACTCAACTAGGTTGAGATGCTAAATTTAAGAAATGATTTGCACCATGAAAAAGTATGGAGACATGTGCACACCTAAACTAACATTTTTCTTCAAATATTACATCCCACGTAGGGCGAGGGATTCAAACTCTACCATTCAAACTCTACCATCGAACTAAGCTCATGTTTGCAACTCAACTATTATCTTGAGAACAAAACTTAAAAGCCGTCTCAATTAGACATCTAACCATACTAGCGAGGTAGTTTGCATTTTCCATAGATGAATTCTTTCAAGAAATCAAAAAAACATTTTACAACAACCAACTCAGGTTTTATGGGCAAGGAATATGGAATATTTTTTAGCATTTGAAACAAAGGGAAGAGGGATCTTCAAGGATAGCTTGAAGAAACATTTATGGACTAGAGTTTCCTTCATTGCCAATTTTTGAATGTAGATGATGAACATTTTAGTGTAATCCCAGTTGATCATATTCTGCAAACTTTAAACTTGGAAGTGTTGAAGGGTCACGACTACAAAACTTATTCCATAACTATGATTTTACTTTTTTCTCTTTTCAATGAATAACCGAACTTTCATTGAGAAAAAAAGAAAGAATACAAGATGGTTTAAACGTAGAGCCTACAAAAAATAAAGGAAGACAATTTACAAAAATTGCCTCCAATCAAGCAAAATGAAACCTAATGGATAATTATAAAAGGCTTAGTCACAGAAGCGCAAGGGACAAATAGAACCTAACCAAATCCCACAGCTTGCTCCAGACGTCTTCCACCCTCTAGAAAGTATATTGTTCCTTACTCTCAAACGCCCCGAAAACATGGCACACACATTAGCTTCCTACAAAAACCTTTGTTTCTCACCAAAAGGAGGAAAGAGAAGGAATTCCTCAAACATCACCCTACATCCCCTATATATCTTGCCAAGCCAAGACCCAACTCCTAAAAAAAGCAACTCCAGATAGTGTAGGCAAAATCACAACTCTATTGAATGCAATTAAGATCTTCAATCGTCCTCCTACGAAGGACACAACACAACAATCCCATTAGACAAGGAGGAATTTTAACCTTACACAAATAGACCAAGATAGAGTCAGCCAAGGGAGAAGGGTTAAAAACACAAAGAAAAAAGGATTTACACAAACCCTTCATAAGGACTAGGATTCTAGAGTTGAACATCCCTTTTCCCAGAAATACAGTGAAATTCCCCAAGCAAAGATAGAAGAACAATGACATTCAACATTCCCTATTGGACAAAGCTTAATGGAACCCCAATGAACGGGGAGGACAAAGGATGAGACTAGACAGAAACTACTGAATGATTCCTCATTGAGAACAATTGGAATAAACGAAGGAACAAAAAGTAGAGCATTCCATCCCCCAACCATTTATCTTTCCATCAAAAGATGTCTCTCCCATCCCAACCAAACAACTAATAAAAAGAGAAAAGAACAAAAACTCCTCGGCAATTACTTTCCAAGAACAAAAATAAGGCACACAGCTCACCTGAGAAATCCTGCTAGCTAAGCCAGTAGAACCTGCAGAACGCTGAGTAGCTGCGCTCAAAAATCCATTTGACTTTATATTTCTTTGCAGGAGGCATAGTAATGCAGAAGCGTTTGACAACCAATATGACAAGGCAATGTTCTCATCCCCAACCTGAGTTATTATAAAAAAATTTGAAGACTAAAAGTTAAAACTAGGATGCAAAGTAAAAAAATCAATTTGGAATAAATACAGGACACAGCTTAAGTACTTTCATCAAACTAATGTATTGTTAACACGAGGTAGTAAAGAGAGATGTCAAAGACTGAACAAGAGAATAACCTTGAGGGCATCATTTATTCGTTCAATTATGTAGTCAAAGATAACTGTTCGTTCTGATTCGAAGGCATGCCAGTTAAGAAGGCATTTGTAGATGATGCAAGCAGCCAGTGGCTTACCACCTTTAAACCCCAAATTTTCTTTAATACACCTAGAAAGGAGTTCATAGTTTTCCTGTAAAGGAAGTATACTCTTCATCATTCATGGAAAAAGTTCCACTATGTGTCGTTTAAAATGACTACCACTTATCACAAATATTTTTTCCCTGGATTTTCATGGATGGAATGTTTAAATTCAAAACTCGGTATTCAATGAACATGTAAAAACCTGGTGTCTCTCTACAGTTAATTTTGTTCGTCGTGATTCGGAAAGGCCTTGTGAAAATGGTGCAACCAGTTTTGTAGGTGTTGGTGACTCCTGTAAAGATGCTCCTTTTTTCAGAAGGATAACTCAGTAGAGTAATAAATCAGACCATTTAAAAAAGATATTTAGCTGTATATATATTATCTTACAAAGAGAGTTTTCCTGTCAGCATTAGGGATAAGCGCACCAGAAGATTTCTGTTTCACAGAAAAATCAATGATCATGCTAAGTCATGAAACAAAAGTCATATTATCAAATGAAAGAGCAGTATAGTTCATGGGAAAATAAAATTAGTATATGGGATTGTTCATGTATTATTCACAAAATGTCTTACCTCAGATAATGCCCTTACAAAATTGGGTCGGGTGCTCCTCGGAGTTGCACTTAAGGCTTTCTGCCGCAATACGTGATTCTCATCCTTTAAAACTGAGAGTTTTTCTTCGAGACTATATTTTAAAACAAGGGCAGAAAAAGAACTAAGGTGAGGTAGGAAAAGATGAATCAGAACAAATATTGGAGTGTAAGGAGCAAATTAGATACAAGTCCAAAAAGAACCTGCCATAAAATTGTTTGCAAAGCCAAAAACAACAAGGGGAGATGTCATTAAACTCAAGTGATACACAAATATAACTTTTAACATTTAACATTTTGATTCAAGAATAGCACCTTTTCACATTATGTTGCAGCTTAGTGCATTTCTGTTCAACCTCCTGCAACTTTTCAACAGTGTGGCTTCCATCCTTTTGTGCCTCAACAAGCTTAACCTCCAGAGCTGAGTTCTTTTTCTCCAGGGCATCCAAAGCACTCTGCGAGGATTTATGAACAACCAATTTGAAATTAACATTGGAAATCCACAAACACTCGAAAGAGTAAAATTATCCAATTTAAATGAGCAAAATGATCAAATAACTAAGTCTCAGCCATACCCCTCTATTTTTGTTGTTCATTTGGCTTCTAAGAATATGATTCCGCCCACTATAACCTTGTCTTTTGGTTCACATACACTGCTACTCTGACTCGTTTGCAATTAAACTTTGAAGTCCCACTTTTACCACTTCCGTTAGCTAACATGAAGGGCATAACTATACTATTCTGGTATCTTCAGGAAGTTCTATCAAATCCTATTTATGAGGCTGACCGACTGTTGATACTTGATATTCTGTTTTGTTCAAATTGTTCTTTAGCATTCAAGCCATACACCGGCAACATAGTCATTTATTAATTTTCTAAGTTCACAATAATTTAGACACAGCTTGTATGGAACTTTCCTTAAAATGATAAAAGTAATCAGAGACATTGGTTTATTGATTCTTGATCAGGATTTGATCAAAGATCTTTGTCTATACACTCACGATTAATCTATGATCTCACTCAATGAACGCCCCTCAACTATATTTGTAGGCTACCAACTTTGCGATTAGAAACCTAGGTATCCGGTTTATTTGTAAAGAATTGCAAAGATATGAAACATTTTAGTGTCCATATAGGCCAGTAACATTCGAATGAGGTTTGACCAGTTTCATGTTGGAATCAGGTTGACCATCATTACGGGTTAGTTCAATCTTAAATTAGACTTTGTCTTGGCCAAGTTTACAGATGGGTATCTAAAATGATCGGGTCATCCATGTTCTAATTAATATTTGTTAGATATTGTCAAATTTTATCAGTCCCACCCACCACTAGGAATCCTGTAGGGAGTATTTTCTATTGTAACAAAAGAACATTGAATTAATGCTTGGTTTGGAAATCACCCCTGCTCCAAAAATTGAACAACATGAATTTTTAACAGTTCAATCTTGATTGCAATTGGTGGAAATACCAAAAAGATGATATTACCAAGAATCATGACAGAAGAAAATAAATACAAAGAAACACAAACAGAACCATATTACCAGAAAGGTTAATTGCACAGCTCACCTTGAGGAAAGCATTTTCTTTCTTTAGTTCAACTACTGCTACAATTTCTCTTTCAAATGCATACTTCTCCTTTGCCAACAGATCCATTTGGTTTTGCAGAACAGCATTTTTGTTGCACTCATTGATTGCAGCAAATTTAGCTGCATCTAACTCCAGACTCAAAGATTCAAGCATCTTTTGCAATTTTAATATTTCGTTTGACTTAGCCTCTTCATTAGAAGCCTGCATATCAAAAAAAATAAAAATAAAAAATCCACAGTTATGAGAACCTTTGCATTAATCTAATTTCTGTGGTCTACATTGTGAACATAAACTTCTGAGATACATAACTAAACAAAAACAAATTTACATATACCTTTTTACAGACATTTTTATACTAAAAATGGAACTAAATTAAATAAGTGAACCAATGCCCAAGGTAACTAAAATTACCCGCAGTCTTTTCTCCAAATGCAACCGCCACGTAAGATCTTCCAACTGCTTCTCAAGTTTGTTCTTAGCTAAACGCAATGCTCCAGCTTCATTAGCTTCCTGCCAAAAAAGGTGAAGAAAAGGTGCAATGATGAAATTTAAGATATAAAATAACCTAAATCCTGTATTTCTCATAATACTTTTAACTTTCATCTGATACTTTCTGAATATTCACCTGTTTAAGTCTTCGAAGTTCCCTTTTTGCAAGCTTTTGCCTCCATCGACATTGTATTGAAATAATAGAAGCTTGGTGGCGATGGAAAACAGTACGAACCTTGAATGTCCTCCATTGAGCCTAAGATTTCATTACACAAAAAACAGACCATTTATAGTAGGGCCAAACTAAAAATAAGTGAGAACAACCTATTGTGTTCAATAAACATGACTAGTAGTATACATGCCGATCAAGATTTACAGTGCTAAGAACAAATTTAGCAAACTAAAAATAACAATAAATCTAGCAAACTAAAAATAACAATAAATCTAGCAAACCAAAAATAATAATAATGATACTGTTGCAAGTCTGAATTACCTTGCTGTTTTTCTCTTTTATAGGGAGAAAGGCTGAATAAATCTAAATCGATAGATAATTGAAATAAATCAATAGGTAACAAGATATGATAAATCTAAATAAATTTCAAGTCACTCGGTAACAATAAATCTAAATAATAATCTCAAGATACTAGATAACTAAATCTAAATAAATCCATTTGTGTGCAATATTGATTGCACAACTTTGAAAACGTGTCTTCAACATCAAGACATGACTCTAACGGTAGCTATGAAGACTCCAAATAAATTTGTCAACGGTAGCTATGAAGGCTCTGAATAAATTTGTCAACGGTAGCTATGAAGGCTCTGAATAAATTTGTCAACGGTAGCTATGAAGGCTCTGAATAAATTTGTCAACGGTAGCTATGAAGACTCTGAATAAATTAGCTATGAAGGCTCCAAATCAACTGTAGCTATAAAGGCTCCAAATCAATTTGTCAATGGTAGTTATGAAGGCTCCAAATAAATTTGTCAAACGGTAGCCATGAAAGCTCTGAATAAATTATCAGTGGTTATGGAGTTCTTTTGTCAACACATTCGTTAGTTGAAGTTGTGAGAGCACATAATTCATGCATACTATCCTCTTGGAGCACTTCCACAGGCGTTGCTCACCTGTCTCATGCTCACTCCTCTTGGAGTGCATAGCTCAGTTGGTAACTCTGCGGCAGTATGGGTGGACTCATAATTTACGGTAGTAGGCTTTCCGTAGTGACTTTTCTTAAAGTACCGTTCGATTCTTCCATCCAGAATTGGAGTCCAGCCTTGACGAATTTGGACATCTTAGTTTTATCGCCTTCTTTTCTTCCTCTAACGTCTTTGGTTCCCTCCATTATTGAATACTTCAAATCTGAATCTCGAAATTTGATGTCTTATAATGATGATTGAAAGAATGACTAGTCACAACGGAAAATTCTTCCTTGAACACGGGGGATTTGCATAATGGTGATGATTGAAGTGATGGTCTTGGTGGTTGAAGTGACCGTGGGCTTGTTTTGCTTGCAGCTGGATATGAGCTTGTGACTAATGGCTAGCCAAATATGGACTGACTTTGCTTGCGGCTGGACTTGCGGAAGTATTCTTGTGGAAGACAGAAGAAAGAAAGAAAGGAAAAAAAAAAAAAAAAAGGAAAAAGAGGAAAAAGGAAAATCGGCTGGTGGGCTGGAATTTCTGTTGGTTTGAAATTTCTAGTGGCTAAATTGCCGAGGTGATTATTGGGCTTGTGGGGATTTCACAAATGCCATGGCTTGTGGTGGTTATTGGAAAATGCAGTGGCTTACGCTTGCAATGGCTTGTGGTGGGTTTGCTTTTAGGCTGATGGAAAGCCTGCAGAACAATAGATGGTTTTTCGGGCTTGCAGTGGCTTGCGGTGGGCTGAGGTAGTATGAACTAGATCCAAATCATAGGTTTTTTTTTTTTTTTTTCCTCACAATCTGAATGAAAATTGGACGATGATGGCAATGAAAGACTCTGAATGAAACTTATCACGATGGATAATCAACTGCTGTGAAGGCTTTACCAATTGAGTTAGGGTCTGGTTTTAGGTTCTGATACAATGTTGCAAATCAGAATTAGCTGAGCTAATTCACTTAGAGAAATACTGTCTCTTTTATACTATAAAAGAGGGAACTAAATCTAATCAATCATAACAAGATAAGATAAATCAAAATAAATCTCTAAATAATAATCACTAGATACTAGGTCATTAAATCTACATAAATCCAACAAAATAAATTGTCAACTACTTTCCTTATTTAATATGGGATTACAAATATCTTTCGACAGATACAAATAAAAATTCACTTTTAATAAATTGAACATGTTAAAATCACATGTCCAACGGATGCAATCAAAGTCGATGGATTGAGGCACAAAGAGGTAAAAAAAGCAAGAAGTAAAAATCTTTCACTTTCGTCACAAAAATTAATATCTACTACTATCTATTTACTTCCATCAAGATTGCGTTGGAGTTGGAATCAGATGATAGGACAACTCCATTTGTAGGCTTTATACCATAGGTTAAAGTGGACACCAATCTAATCCCCCCCTTGTTCCCGTCTGTTAATCATATTTTCTTCCTCGTACAAGGATTTTTAACTTTTCATTGAAAACATGGCTTTTGAAAATCCCAATCCCACAGGCCATAGCTTTGCCAAATCAGATGGCGAAGTTTGCACATGCAAGCAGCTTCTGCCACTTGCATCAACACACATACTAGCATGGCATAAAAATAAATGGTACGTGAAACCCCTTCCCACCTGATAAGGTTTTGACTCATAAGTCATATGTGCGGTGTGCCAATGAAAAGAACAATATATAACACTCAATCAGTACAAAGTGGTGGTCTTCGTTGGTTGACTTCTTAAAGGAACCATCTATTTTTTGTTTTCTAAAACAAAAGGTTTGTTTTTTTTGGTCAAAACATGCTGTTTTCTAGAACTTATTCTCCCTAGCATTGTTTTCACTGATACCTTTTTTCCCCAGAGCAACTGGGAAAACTGTGTTCGTAAACAATAATTTCATGTATTTTAGAAGGGACTATCAGTTTTTACCATTTAAAACAGCTAAATTAAAAAGTTCCCAAAAATTATTCTGTGGAAGCGCCCACACAGCCCATCAGAGTAACCTGGGAGGGGAATACAGATAGCATTGATTAGCAGTAAAGGTCATTTTATTTACCTGAATTAATATCGCAGCTTTATTTCTTCTATCATGCAAAAACCTTTTGCGAGTTGTAAAACCACGAATACTGGACTGTACGGTTAGAGTAGCTTTATAGAGCTCCAAATAAGTATTCCTGGAGAACCACCTGCGAATATATTTCTGTATCGTAGTGGCAGCAGCACTTTGTCGTTTCGCAACATAAAACTTTCGGGCAAGGCATCCTACAAATAAAATTAATCATCACTAAACCATCATAGCAATAATACGTTTGCAAGTAAGAACATAAAAATGAAATAGTAACCAGCTTAAAAAAACAATACATATAGTGCAATCATCCAACTATTGCCAAGTTGCCTATAAACCCCCATGACCTACACATATCATCCATGATCCCATCACTGCCATTTTAGTAGCTTATTTGGTGCTGATGGTAACTTACAAGATATTGTAGATACAGTAGCTAATTTTAAAATATCCAAGGATGCAGATTATTGCCCCTTTCTGTAAATAGACATTAAGTGTGATATCCCACATTGGTTGGGGAGGAGAATGAAACATCTATTATAAGGGTGTGGAAACCTTTCCCTAGCAGACGCGTTTTAAAGCCTTAATGGGAAGCCCGAAAGGGAAAGCCCAAAGAGGACAATATCTACTAGCGGTGGACTTGGATGTTACAAATGGTATCAGAGCCAGACACTAGGCAATATGCCAGTGAGGAGGCTGTTCCTCAAAGGGGGTAGACACAAGGCGGTGTGCCAGTAAGAACACTGGGCCTCGAAGAGGGGAGAATTTGGTGGGGGTCCTACATTGATTGGAGAAAGGAACGAGTGGCAGCGAGGACGCTGGGCCTTGAAGGGAAGGGGGGGTCGATTGTGATATCCCACATTAGTTGGGGAGGAGAACGAAACACCCTTTATAAGGGTGTGGAAACCTTTCCCTAGCAGACGCGTTTTAAAGCCTTGGAAGCCCGAAAGGGAAAGCCCAAAGAAGATAATATCAGTTAGCAATGGGCTTGGACTGTTACACTAAGCAATTAATATTAAAATGAAATTACAGTAGAACTGATAAACTAAGTGGGATCTGTAACTAATCAACCAGTGCCTACATTACAAATGGTTAAACAAATTTAATGAACGTGTCACATGGGGCAACCAACAAACTTTTCATGGAGCTATTCTACATTTCAATTTGAAAACACGTGAACTTTACTCACTTATATCATTTTCATGCCAATCAACCTGAAGTTGCAACAAAATTAAAATTTAAAAGCAAGATTTGTCACACAAATGAATTTTAATGAATAGATCAAAATTTAAAATTATCTGACAAGTTATACATTAAGAAGTAGGGGTTAATGGTAAAACCCCATATGAAGCGCTTCTAAAGTTTCCGACCTCACAAGTGCTAATACTTTTCTTTCTTTCCCAAACATAATCTCTTCTCCTCTTTACTCTCTCAAGTATGGTATGGTGACCTTTATGGTGGTTTTAGTTTATTAAATTAACGTTCTTAACAAGCAAAAAAGATATCAAGATTGATAACAGCAGCAGATGTCCAAACAAATAAGAAAAAACAAAAAGGCTACCCATTAACCAGAAGTTATGGAAGTAACAAAAGGAATGGGCATGGCTGGAGACCAGATTTCAGTGACTATATGAATTTATAAAATATCTATGGGGCCCGCTGGCATCAAATACAATGACAGGTAATTGTTACGTGCTGAATACATGGTAAAGTCAACTTATTTGAATGATGTAATGAGTAATCCATGCAAAACAATTATTAAAAAAAAAAAAAAGCCATTCAACTCCATGAATGCAACTCTCTTAAACTTGACATGAACATGCTCACAATCACAAACATATGAATAGGATAGAGAAGCCCAACCAAGCATATGACCTCCAAAGAATGAATAAATTAGAAAATGAAAACAAGTGCAATGACCTCTGCAATATGCTTGAAGTGAAATTGCAGTAGAACGCATTAATAAAAAATCCTTGCGCGCATGGTATGTTTGTAACCGGCGTTGTATACACTTCGCAGCATTATCCAATACTTCAGCTCTTCGAGCATCCAGAATGCCAATTTGACCAGCCCTAAGAAATATTTTGGTCCTACCTAACTACAATATAATAATAATTTTAAGAATCGGCAAACATTTCAACAGCTGCATGTTTGTTTAAACTAAAAAATTCAGGAAAGTCACATGTATGAATACAACGATCAAAAGCACAATATATAACACAGAAATATCACGATATAGCATAATAATGTTTTTTTTGGTTAAATTACAAATTTAGTCAATAAACTTTCAGAATGACATCCAATAGGATCCTAAACTTTAGGAGTGTAATAGATTCCTAAATTGTCAATTCAAATTTTGTGTCCAATAGGGTAATGGATTTTAATAAATATTATTAGGCACAACCCTAAAAATTTAGAAACTTAACTTGTAATTAATTTAATCTTTCTTCAGATTACTTCCCTGAACAAATCTCAACTTTCAACTTCTCTAAATTATTCCTTGATGTATCACATATACGCATTCATACCATATTCACTTACTCATTCGACCATTCAATAAAGGAAATGACTACAAGAACACTCATATGGCAACTTACCTGGAAATTTTTTAGCTTCAACTTTTGTAGAATTTTTTCTGTTATCAACCTTTCATCGTAGCTACAAAAACAAAAGTTGCACCAAACTTAACAAAAAAAAAAAGACTGAATATTCAAGGACACCAACATATCAAAAGTTTTTGTTTCTAACTAGTGTCATAACTTTCAATTATGTAACTAATAGGTTCATGAAATTTTAAGACACAACTAAAAGTTCAAGGATTTGTTAGGCACAAAATTGATTGAAAAGTTAGGGACACACCTTTCAAAATTCAAGAACCTATTATACACAATCTCCCTTATCACTCCCTAACTTTTCCCACTAACTCATCTTTCCCTCAACAACATATCACTCTCCTTTTCCATTTTTTCTCTCTAAAATTATTCCTTCAATAAATTTTCTTTCCGTATCTTTACTTCATCTTTCTCTCTATTTCTCTCTCCAACTTTTCTCTTTATAAAATTTTCCCCCTCCTTCTAACCAAACTTTTTTCTCTAACATGTCTTGTTCTCTAAATTTACTCTCTAAAATTTCTTTTTAACACTGCGCTCACTCTCTCTAACTAATCCAAGTATAACACACCTCTTGCTCCCCACTCTCTCTCTAGCTAATCTCTATATAACACATCTCTCACCCTCTAAGTCTCTAACTTTCCTCGCTAAACATAACCTCCCTTTGTAGCTTTTCATTTCTGCTCTATATCTAGTTACCGTTCTAAATTTTATCTTTTGTCCTTATAACTTGAACTAAAATTGATTATTATCCAAAAATAAAAATAAAATCAGTCATCAAACATGTACGATTCTTTTGTTCTTTTACAAATGGAAAACCAAAAACTATTACCAGTTATCAAAGAGGACCTAAATGTATCAAAAAAGTGTATCAAAATAAAGTAGATAAAAATAAAACAAACCTTCCATCCAATAAATCAGGAGCCAACAAACCAAAACGGTCAATAAACTCTGTATAAGTTCTTCTGGAGGGATAACCTGCAAGACTTATTCGAACAGCTTCCAAAACACCCTTCAATCAAACAAGTGAAGAAAAATTACATCATATCCTAATATTTATTAAAACAAGGACTACATGATATCGTTGCATTTAACCCAAGTAACAAATTGCATGCAAGTATAGCAGACAAAAACAAAGTCAACATATGAAGAAAACAACCCATAGAACCAAGACATCAATATTCAAGTCTACATCATATAAGTTTCTTAATTGTTATCACAACTCACGATCTTCACTATTTCTATCTTTGTAGCCACAACTAGAAATTTATCTCAGAAAGATATTGTTACAGTGTCTCCGGAACAACTGCACAAGGTCACCATACCAAAAAAAAAAAAAAAAAACAGCCCACAGAAAAGCGGAGGAAGCCCTGAACTAACTAAAAAAGGGGCTCAACTCTAACAAAATAAAACCTATATCATAATTACAAAAGAGACTTAACAAACATCCATATGGAGGCATTACACCGAGCCCCTACCAAATCTCCTCATTGGATCTCTCAATCTTCCTAAAAATCTAATNATTCCTCTCTAGCCAAATGCTTAAAAAAAAAAAAAAAAAAAAAAAAAAAAAATCTTGCTTGCCACAGCACATGCCCTTTCTCACAAAAGGGCAAATACAAGAGAACCTTCTCAATCATGGGATACAATCTCTTCTCCAAGCTAGATGTAAACCAAAAGCTCTCTCTAAAGTGTTTTTAAACTATTTTGTCTTTATCATGACCAAAAGTGTTTTCTAATCTTTTAGTGGTCTTGGTTTGGGTGGATTTCATATGCACGCCCCGTTTATTTATTGAAGTTCAAAAAAGAAAAGGGATCTCCAATGCAACTGCACCTTTGCCACCATTTTACCCATGCAAACTTTTTACCGTTAATATGAGTTTGGGTTAATACAGTGAAGAAAAAGACTCCAATGCAAATCCTTGTAGACTATAAACCTGAGATATACTAGCTCAATCCTAAAACACTTGATGTATTCCTTATGATCGAAATAAAAAGTGGACTTAACTTGCATCTTAGAACACCTACAAAAACCTGACTATTAGAATACAGATATAAGGTAAAAAACATATAGAGTTTAAACAGATAAAAAATAAAATCCCATTTTAACGTACATAGGAAACTAAAATCAACCTCACCAAGTAAACAGCCAATAGTTTACAAAAATGCCACTCAAGTAAACACAGGAAGTTCAATCATGTATTTATCTGTATGTTGAAAAGGGAAATATATCAATTTCTAGCAACTGACCCCACAACGTAATTGATGCAGAATGCTTGGGTTCTCAAACTTCTGGGGCTTATTAAGAGAATTTGGCTTCACACAGCGTACATAATGGGGCTCAGTAGAATTCAGTGTCTCCATAAGTGCTTGAAGTTGTTGCTGTTAGCACCGCAATTTGAAAAATGTAGATCAGAACATTAGACGGCAAAAAAACCATATAATAGCAAATATAGCCTTGCAGTGAGCATCACTCTTCAAATGAAAAGGTTCATCCAAGTACTATTACTCAAAGAAAAAGCCGCCAAACACTATGGCACTCTAGTTATAGCTTTACTTGTATTAGTATGAAAGGACGTAAAGCATGGCTTACATGCAAAAATCCATTCTCATCCTGTCTTCTACTTGGGCAAATAGTAACATTATTGAATAACTCCAAAAAACACAAAAGGCTATTGTCCAAATGGCTTGTAACATTTTTCCTCGAATAACTCTAAATCTTTTCCTATATATTACCTCCAAATTATCAATAGCAAAGCTTCAACCTACCAACACTATGAACACTAAGAATTAGTACATGGTATATAAATTGAAAAAACTTTTCAAAGTCTCACCTTAAATCTTGAGGCTACAGAAGAAAATTTATACGATGATCTTGAAGATTCCTCTGGAACGGAAGAGAAAAGGCCAGCAACAAAAGTGCATCTAGAAGAAGCCAATAGACTGCAATGCTCTACCACAACATAATCACGATTTTTATCTAAAAAGGTATCTGTATGATAAGTGACCTACAGGAAGGGGAAAAAGGCAGAAACCTCATCAAAATGAAGTAAATAGTATTTACATCAAACAATAAGATCAAATATTTACATCATAATACTACACACCTTTCCAGCATAATGGGAAAGAGTGAAATCTGTTTCTGAAAATTTTGTTCTTTCCAACCTTGGGTGAGTATGAAAGTTCTGAAATAATTTGGTTGAGAATGTTTCATGAGTTGATCTTGGAAACAGACTGCATGAAAAGGAAAACGAGGATAAGGATAAAGTGCAGCAGAATGATTTATAGCTAACTTGCACCAATTGGTAAGGAATAACTCAAACAGTACCAAGCCTCATCCAGCAAACCAATGATCCCAATAGGTTTCTGCNAAAGACAAAAAAAAAAAAAAAAAAAAAAAAAAAAAAAAAAAAAAAAAAAAAAAAAAACAATGAAGACAGTTAAAGGGAAATATGTGCAACGGAAAGGTTTTCTAAACTAAAAATATGGATTTCAATCAACATGAAAATTAGCCACTAATTTGGCAATAAATACCAGAAGTGCAATAAGCAATCGACGATCATGAAAATGAGGATAAGATATAGAAGTCAAGAACACCTATCATTCTTAATTTCACTCTTTACAACCCGACTATGCGCACAATTTCCGTCCCCAACCAAATAGAATTCATACAGTTAAACTCCAAATAATTATTTTTTTTTTATTTCTCCTAATATTTTTTTTTTTTTTTTTTTTGAACTATAATAACCTAGATATCAGCCAATGAAAAAATAGGCTTCAAAGGAAACCAGGGGAAAACCTTCTCAATCAAATCCAACACATCCTGATTGTCGATGAATTCAATGTAGCTCCAATTTATTTCCTCTTTGCTATACTCTTCCTGCTCCATCTTAAACACATGCTGAAACAAGTGGAAAAGTTTAAATTCTAGTTCATCATCAGCGTAATGTAAAAAACAATTACAAAGCTGCAGACCTCATTAAAATGTTGCTGAAGCTTTTCATTCGCAAAATTGATGCAAAACTGCTCAAAACTATACAAAATGAATGTGTTATGAATAACAATGAATAACAATGATGGTATTTGATTCAAATCAAAAAGATCAACTGTGATCACAAAAACAGTTCATTTTGAGTTGTTAAGCTGGGTAGGTATTTGATTCAAACTGTTAGAAGACCAGAAAAATACTTTTCTAAGCTAAAAGGATGCATGAGGAATATACAATTAAAACGAAAAAAGAAGCAGTGTAGAGTACTTTATAGCTGATCAACAGTCAAGTTTCAGTTATAAGGGTGGGAACCATGCAAGACATAAAAATTTCTTCAAAAGAAGCAGTGTAGAGTACTTTATAGCTGATCAACAGTCAAGTTTCAGTTATAAGGGTGGGAACCATGCAAGACATAAAAATTCCTTCAAGCATCAAGATCTCATGCTGGAAAGAAACTCAAAGCACCATATAGAAACATCCTATTAAGTTCTTGAACAGAAGTAAAAGCAACTTCCATCAATTGTTAGAAATACTGAAATACAAAGACCTACTATGTCTACTTTCGCCTCTTCAAAAAAAATATATACACTTTTTGAAAAACACGCTGATAACTTCCCATCGAGACCCAAGATACAATCATGTATCTATTACCATCAGCAAGTATATAAAGATATGTACTTCGGTGTGCACTATAAATAAACTTAAAGATCTATACTTAAAAATAAAGCCAGCAGCCCCAACAAGAAAATCTTTGAATATAAGCAAAAAAAAAAAGTTACACTAGGCTACATAAAATGCTCAGGTACAAATTAATCACAATAACCTGAGGCAAATAAGCTTAAGTTTCCAACTCAAAATGGCATATATAAGTCCCACAATACCAAATATTTTGTCATAGAGAATTTAACATTTAATACCAATCTCCTCTCTCTTAATGTGTAGTTTGGCTCTTGATTAATAAAAGCTATTCTCAGTTTTTTATAAAAAAAAAGAATGCATATTAGTTCCATGTTTAGAACCACAGATTGCAGGATTGCTTCACTTCATCCAAGATTTCATAAAGTCTACGTTGCTTCAATTCATCCAAGATTTCCTAAAGTCTACTGATTCAAAATATTTCACACCATTTTTCACTTACTACATCATGCTATACAAATTGAGATCTTAATCAAGAAGTTCCCCATCAAAACAGATGCCAGTACCAAAATATATTACAATTATTGAAGGTATTTGGAAAAAAAAAAGAAGACAAAAGTAAACAAGTAAAGAGGAGAGAATATAGCTAGTTAAACAAAAAAACTCTCAACATTAAAATGCCAAAAAATTATAAACTTAAAAAACAAATGAAATGAGCTTTAATGAGAATTTATAAAGTTCAAAACAAATGAACTTTTTTATTTCACATTCAATGCACCATGAAATGAGTATTTTCAAATAAATCACAAGGCTGATGGTGTAACTCAAAATGTAAGGAAATAAGGTTAAGGGTAAGGAACTACCTATTGTCCTTAAAGCATTCAAAACCATAAATGTCCAATAACCCAATTTGAAATTGAGAATTTGGATCTTGTCCGACAGATCGGTTGATCTTATCAACAAGCCTGAAACAAATGCCAATACATGAAAAGCATGTGATTTCATCATAATTTGAGTAAAAAGTCAATAAAAATTGAAGTTGCAGTAACTATCACACCAATCAAACAGACGAGCGTAAACAGTCTTTGCCAATGCATCTCGACTAGCAACGGCACCTTCACAATCTAGCGCTTTGACAATAATTCCTTCATGAGTATGAATTGAACGAGTACAAAGGGCTGAGACCAAGAGGTTGGAATTACACCTAATTGTGAGAATGCATATTTAGCAATCCGAAAAGCAAGTACATCAAGAAGGAAAGTGAACATCAATAACAATGAATTAGTCATTCATATTATCATAAAATTCCTAAAAGAAGCAATAGATTGTAGTAAAAAATTCACTGATGCAAGTCCTAAAAGTGATTGGAGAAACACATGTAACACAATCATCCAAATTAATCACAACTATCAAACATTAATCATCAATTAAGCTAAAATGAAGTTACAAAAATTGAAGGGCCTAGAGGCTGGGCAGAATTTTGGGCAAGCTAAAGGCTAATGGGTTGCAATGGCAATAACTAAGAGAGTGTTGATGCTTGGGAAGAAGCAAACTCAACTGCTCTAGGAATTGGGAAATGGAAGGGTAGTAGGCTTGTGAAGTAGCAAACCAAAGAGATTTCCCAATTTTAGAACTTAAGTCCCACACCATGATCTATCTAATGCATTTTTTGAGAATAGCATAGACCTTTTGAGAACTCATCTATGAGAAGGATTATGGAGGTACATGTGGGAGAACAGTTGTTTGAAGGAGTATGGAAAAAGAAAGAGTTGCTTGAGGTTGGAATAATGTTGAGTGCATTGATACATGCCTGCTGTCATGGTTTCTCTTTGGCTAAATGACTGAGTCTAGTTTCTAATCTTTCAAGATTGTATCAAATAGGTCCAATTTTATGTCTAAAAGATCAATTAGTGTTGACATCCCAAAACTGATAATTTAGTGTCTTATAGATCTATGAACTTTCAATTTAGTCCTTGACCTACTCAAAAAAAATTTAAATTAACAAATCTATTATATACAAAATTAAAAGCAAGGTTTTTATTAGACACAAAATTCAATTTAATAAGAACAAGGTTTTATAAACCTTGCTTTTATATACAAAGTTAAAAGTCCTTGACACAAACCTTGCCTTTATATACAAAATTAAAAGCAAGGTTTCTATAAAAGATAGGCAAAAATAACTAACAATTGAATTTAAAATATTGTAATAAGGTAGAGTGTGATAAGTATTTTCCAAGCTTCCCACAATCACCTACATGAGAAGATTAGAAGCCACCCCTAAATGAAAGGTAGACTTTTCATCCTTCAAGACGGAAGAGTCGTGTTCTTTTCCAGGCAAAAACTCAATGTTCCCCAAATGCAAAATTGCAGCCAAGGTACGAAAGATAGCTTCCTGACAAGATGATAGAACCAGAATACAATAAGAGCTTGTGCCTTGTATAATCTACCGTGAAAAGACAAGGAAAACTCATACTGCTATATTCCTTTCAAACCTGATCCTCATGGCTGATACCAACTATATCCATTGCCCTCCTTGTCCTAATATACTCCTCAGCATTGCTCACTCCATCTAATTCATAGGTCTTGCTTTGATTTAAGTATCGAAAATGACTTGGGTGGTCTAACTTGTACTTCTCTGCATCCTAGACATGAATACACAGAATATATATACATTTACGGAGAGCACGCTAAACATCAAAAAGCATGATATATTGTCAATACGATATTTATATTAAGAAAACAAGCATAATAGCACAGACATTAGAGAAGAAAACATAAAAAGATAGACAATGCTAAACAACAGAATGATAAGAGATACAAGGAATACGGGAAAGGTATTACCCTGCCAGATGCACATAGCTGATAAAAACAATGATAGTTCCTCTCAGGGTTCGTAATTTGCACAACACGAGAACGTTCTAGAAGATAAGTTCTAATTGCAGCACCCGATATTCTACCATTCGTATCAAACTGAATTTCAACAAACTTCCCAAAACGACTGCGATCAAAAGAGAACAAAACAATTATTTAAGTAAAAACAACTTGGCTTGAATTAAATTAACACATCAGCAAATAGCATCAAAACAGTACAGTCAGACTAACAAGAATTGCACATAAAGCCTCTAATTATTCACATTATCCATGTATTGGAACTATTCTGTTCACTAAGATTGGGAGCTATACCATATGCTTTTTCCAAATAACTTCAGATAAGTAAATGTCCCCATCATTCAAAATTATATAGTTTTTATCCAGAGTAAGCCTTCAAGCAGGTTTTCCCCAAATAGAAGCAATCAACAAAAACAAGCACCGGGGCAGTGAAGGTATTGCATTGACAAGTTATAAGAAAAAGTAATAGATATAACCTAAGATAGGCAACAAAACTATGATATACAAAAAAAAAAAAGAACAAAATACACAATAGCAGCAAAGTACTTAGTGATCTGGCCTTTAGCAACATTGCATTCCTATTCATGTGTGCATGAAATTAAAGAGAATAAAACAGTACATCTCTTCGACAACAAATAAACAGTAGGTGATGGAGAAAATCTAACAGGGTTTCAAGATTTAGGAGGCCTGTTGTGACAGACTAGTATGATGTAGTAGGTTAAAGATTCACAACCAGCAGAGTCTGCTTCAGAATGGTATAGCATAAATGATACTCGGACCAATGATGGTTGGAGAAAAAGTAAATAATAAGAACAAGTTCAAGAAAAGATTTTCCACCTTGAATTATCGTTTCTAACTGTCCTTGCATTACCAAATGCTTCCAGCAAAGGATTTGACTGCATGGGGCAAAAATTGAACGCGTTGAAACCATGAGGAAAGCCAGAACTAACAGAGTATTATTACTATGATTTGATGAGGAAAGCAGACTTAATAAAGTACAAATACATCAACACCTAGAATTTAAACGTAAATGTGCAATTTATAATTTTGGAATGAAAAATAAAATGATGCAAAATCAGACTTACTACGTCCATCCAAAACCTATTTGATATTTAACATATCTTCTTCGCAACAAAAATCACCGGTAAGCTAAATAAAATTCACCTCCAGAACAAATAAAAATAGTAAGATTATTGTGATTACATATAAATCTTTGCCAAAATGGAACAATATGGAATTGGACTGACAGACAGGGACCCTTACTTCAAGAACTTGTTGCTCAACAGTTCTGTCATTGCCAGACGCTCGACCTCCAACAAATGTAAGATACTGCATAATCAATTTTGTTGTCTCGGTTTTCCCTGCACCACTCTCTCCACTGACCAATATTGACTGGCTTCGACCCTCACTAATCATTGCTCTGAAAAAATGAAAGAAAATAATTGAGGGCTTCATAATGCTCCATCATGTGAAAATGGTTGATGATGCATTAGAAACTGCAAAACACACACACATATAATCCGGGTATCAATTAAATTGATTTCCCTACAACTTGACCTACCTATAGGATGCATCAGCAACTGCAAAAACATGGGGGCTCAGTTCCCCAAAAGGTGCTCCCTTGTACTGCTCCATCATGTGAACATTGTATAGATGGGGAAGCTTTGTGAATGGATTAACAGCAATCAAAATGCTACCTGTGTATGTCTAACAGAAACAAAAGACAAAAAATATATATTATATATTATGTATATATTAATTCACAAAAGGTTTTACAATGATGCCAAAATATATTAACTTAAACAAGGCATCTGAAAAACTACAATGGCAGATTAGAGTAATTTGTCCAGAGTAGATTCTTCCATGATTGTGGATTGAACTTGAACAGTGATGACGTTGTAAACACTACAAGTAGCAAATATTTAAAAAATAGAAAAAAATAACTCTTTCACTTTTAGGCTTTCCTACTCTTTTAGCATAAACCTTGCCCTATAAGCCAAGATAAAGCCGAGCATGACATGTAAGAATATGGCCCCAAATAACGTTGAAGGTAATTCTAACAAAACCGAAAGAAGATTCAAGTAGAAAGCTCTATATTTCAAAATTTAGAATAATAGTTGGAGTACAATCACATTGTGATAGAAATAGAAACAGAGCTATATAAATGAATTTTCAAAAGTAAATTGGGAATCCAACATTTATCAAAGATATAAGTATTTCAATAGTCATGTCCGATGACATCTTAGCAAATAAAAGTCGTGCTTGTCAAACTCAAGCACTAACATCATTCCGCGGATCGAAGAGATGCTAACTCTGTGGTCTTAAGTCATTAAATCAAAACAGAAATCACACTCACATGCCAGACAGGGGACTACTGAGAAGAAAATACTCAAAGAACCTTCAAACCCAATCTCTTATGTGACTATTACTCCTTGTGATAAAAGAACTAGGAAGTTAACTTATCGTGAATAAATTATAGCTAAATATACATTTAACCATAATTAATATCCTAAAGACAAAACTCATACTAACAGCTGATTAATCTACCTATCAAAGTACTGCTTAACAACATCTTACATATATGTCATTGAGAGAATATCTTCTTCGAAGATTATAAAGCACCCCAGGCTCATTCAAATAGGTCAACTTCGTCATATCATCCACCCCTCCATGCTCGTCCTCATCCGCATCCCTCGGAAAAAGCTTCTCAGGAAGAGCCAAGACCTACAGTTAACAAAACAAAAAATACAATAAGAACATCATTTCCTACCGCTTCAAAAATCTGAAAAGTCGCACAATAAAAGGATGTGGAAGGAAATCACCTTCTTTCCAGTAATAGTTGCAACTCGAGCTTGTTTACCGCCGAACTCGATGACTTCACCAGCCACCCAAGCAGAATCTCTGTCTTCCACCCAAACCTTAGAGCCCTTGCGTAGGCTCATTTTTCCGGTTGCTAAAGTGGAAACGCAAGCAGAAAGAATGCAAAATCAAAAGGTTTGGAAGAAATCAAATTTGAAATTGAAACCCTAAGAACAGAGAAGAGAGAAGAAGATAGAGAGACAGGCAGAGAAAAAACGAAGTTGCAGAGGCATTGTTTGGGTTCCCGCTCTAACAGGTGTAGACTTGAGTCTCTCAAAAAAGAAACCCCAGAAAAAAATTGAAATGTTAAACTGAGCAAGATATTTATAGCGTTACCGACACGTCACCCCCCTTTTTTTTTCTTTTTCATTTTTATTTTATTTTTAACCGCCGTTTCACTTAACGGCTCGCTTTATCCTCCATTTCTCCCACTATTTTTACGTTGAAAAGATTTACTTTCTTTAATTACTTCAAAACGACTCAGTTGAATGCCACCACGCGCCACCAGGGAGCGTCTTCCCCGCCAAACTGATTTTTATGTAAAGTAGATTTTGAATTTTTGAATTTTTGAATTTTTGAATTTCTGAAATAATTCTATTTGTACTTTTTCAACCTACCACCCGTTAAGCATCTGTCTCATTCTCAACCATGTCTCGCCCAATTATTGTGGGCATACAAATTTAGGGTTTAGTGTTTAGCCTTTTGGTTTTAGGCCAAAGCCAAAACATCTTTCGTATAATATAATTAATATCTTTGAGTTGTGATGTGACGTCTTGAATTGTGACGATGACAATATTACAAGTTGCAAACACATCGTAGTAATTTATCAATGGCAGTTATTTGTAGTCATCGATGCTACTGATAAAAGAGAGGTATAAAGCAGTGATGGCGTACAGCTCTGTAACACGAGCACATTTTTTTCATTTGCAAACTTCATAACTATTTCGTTAAACCAAAGGGTTCTTATTCCGAAACTAGGGGCCAACAGCATTCCCTTAGAGCCTCGATCATCGTTTGCTACGTAAACACAACAGTTAAATTAATGGGCATGTGACAGCTCAAGTCCACCGCTATCAGATATTGTTCTCTTTAAGTTTTATCTTTCGGATTTTCTCTAAAGGTTTTGAAAACACGTATGCTAGGGGAGGTTTCCACACTCTTGTAAAAAATGTTTCGCTCTCATCTACAACTGATGTGAGAACTCACAATCCACCCCTTTGAGGTCCAACGTCCTAGCTGTCATTCATTCCCTTTTTTAACTGATGTGAGATCTCACGAGTAAATAAAACTTACCGCCACCCTTCAAAAAAACACTTTTACTCTTTCAAAGTTGTAAATTTACCCTTTATTTCCACCGACATTTAAAAATTAGCCGTAGTGTATAATTTTTTCTTTTTCCGTCACAAGCCATGCCTAACTTTGACCGGGCCGAGTAAATGAACTTATACTGGGCTCATATATTGGGCCGTCATTCTTCTCTGGGCCAGTCGAATGGATAAGAATGGGCCGTAGCTTCGAAATCACGGCCCAACTTGTGAGATAGAGAGAGAAGGAGAGAGCTCTGGTGTTCGCTTCTGCATCTCTCTTCAATCCTTTTATCCTCTTCTTCCTCGGCTAGCTCTCTCAGAGACGAGAAAAGCAAGATGACTCCAGACGAGTCGTCGGTTCTAAACCCTAGACGTAGTTCCACGGCTTTTAGCTTCTTTCCAAATTGCATATCGTCGTTCTCACCGGCATTTTCTCAAACACCTTTTGGAGGGTCCAGGAGAAGGCACGTCGATTTTTTTCCACCACGTAAATTTCTTCGCGATCTCCATGAATCTTTCGCGTCAACTGCTGAAAAGTGCATCGTGTTTTTTCACTCTTTAGCTTCTGAGAATCCGTTTCTGGACAAATTGATGTCGTTGTCTTCTGAGTTCCAGAGTTTTCATCACCAGGTAAATAACTGCGAATTACATGCTATCAACTGTATTTTGACGGTCTCGCGAAATTTGGATTCGTGTTTCTAATGCTACCTTCTCTTGCACTTCCATCCGTTTGTACAGTTTGATTTTCGACTAGAATATGACCTGCTGCTTACGGTTAATTTTTCCCGGGGGTTCGATTTTTCTAATTTCTGCGGTACTTCTGTTGAATTCTATTTCAGATCCATGGTATGAACTCCAGGAATTTCCGAGCTCTCTCCAGTCACAACTTTGCTGCAGTTTTGCCTGGGGATTCGGTGGCAGGAATTTTGGTCACGAATGGTATTCAGAATTTCTTGAGCATCTACAACACACTGTTGGTCGTCAGGCTAGTTTTGACTTGGTTTCCGAACACACCTCCCGCCATTGTTAGTCCACTAAGGTAACTCTTCCTTGTTTTTTACATTCCTATTAAAAAACGAAGAAAGAAGAAAGACGCTTTCACAAGGATTACCTGTGAGCCTGGAATGAGATTTGAAGTTGAAAGTTGAAACTGTATGTTGTTTAAATTGTTAGTTCTACTGATCCAACTCATATTCAAATTCACACATACAGAACTACCGATTCAGTCATATGTCATCTCATGCTAAAGAAACATATCTTAAAAACTCCTGTCAAACAAATTTTATGGATAAAAAAGCTGAAGAGAAATTATTTCTTATATATTAGAAGAACAATAATTAGTTATTAAGAACCACTTTTTCTAAGGGTTGAAAAACATCTTTTGTCGAAATTTTAAGTATTTCATGTTGGTTTAGAACGAATTTTTAAGTCAGTCAAATAACCTTGATCTTTGTGTTCATGGGTATTGCTCCGCGACTGCCCTTTAGTTCGTGTACATAAAAGCAGTTGTAATGTAAAATTTGGTGCTAATTGTCATGGTTTGATTCTCTTTCAGCACGCTATGTGACCCATATTTGAACATATTTCGTGGGATTATCCCACCTCTTGGGGGGACACTTGATTTGTCTCCAATATTGGCATTCCTGGTCTTAAACGCCTTTACCAGCACCGCCGCTGCTCTTCCTGCCGAACTTCCAGTCCCAAATTCGTCTCTTGCAAATGCTACTCCTTCAAAAGGCTCATTTGATCTTACCACATCCCAAAAGAAATGGATCAGAAGGCTTCAGGGAAGTGGGGAAAACAAGGCTGATACTCGATAGCCTCAAACGCAGGTTTGTATCAGTTGATTCAGCTCAATTCATTTGAAACTGTGACACTTTCATCCTTATAAAACTCTCTGTTGTAAAGTGCGGTTGATGGGATCACTATTTTGTGCCACTTCTCTTGATTTTGTACTGTAAATCTTTTAGTTGAGTCATTTGGTGAGTTCACTTCCTTCCATCTCCAATGTTCAAGGCATGTGATGTGCAGATAAGAAATATTTTTTAAAAAAATTGCATGTAAATTTTATATTTTGTAGAATTTTCAGACTATTTGTCTCCCCTGATTTTGTTCTATTTAATCCATTAAAAAAAAAATTGAACCAAATGAAATATTAAATATCCTTAAATTTATTTCATTTTAGTCTCTAAATTCGACATCAATTTTAATATGGACTGTTAGTCAACTTTTCACCAATTATGTGTTTCATAAGTTGTTAATCTCGCAAGTTGATGGTTTTTCTGTTCTTAATTGTAATTACATGATCAAGCTTAAGACCATTTAAATAACATCATTTGATTTTAACATTTTCTAATATTGCTTTAATTCGTATATTTAAAAAATGTATTATACACGTGAAAAATGATGTATTAAGATTTTTAAAGGCAATCCTAACCTTATGTTATGAAAGTTAACTTTAAATGACAAATATACTCGTATATGAATTCTTTAATTACAATTTTAATTATGAATTTTAAACTTTAAAAATTGATTGAATAAAAATATATTAATTACTTTTTAAAGTTTGAAATAAATAAATAAATAAGGAAAATGCAAGTTGAGAATAAAAATAGGATCAAAGAATTACATTCGTTAACCCACGGTTATAGATCTTTTGTAATTTGGTCACGATCATATTCTAGGGTTTTACGTATTTAATCCGCAGCAATCTTGAAGCCGCCGATTCCATTATTTTCTACTTCTTTGCTGTTCTAGTTATTTCTCTGGCAGCGCGGTGTGGCTTAGACAGATTTATATCTGCACATTTTTGCGTAATTTCGACATCGGGGTTCTCATTCTAATGTTTCTACAATAATCAAACATTGCGCGATCCTCGCGAGTGCTAGATCGCTTTCGGTAGCCGATGGGATTCCATCGGCAGCGGCGGTGGAGGTTTCGATCGCCGTCGTACGAGCTGGTCACGGGATCGGTATATTTGTGTTGCTGCGGTTGAATCTTCGCGCTCCGTCGGACTTAGCTGTCTCAAAGTGAGTTCAAATGGTAATTCTTTTGGATTCTGGACTTTCAAAGTTAGTTAACAGAGCATCTATACTTTACTGATGTCGTTTCATTTGCAAAAGTGCGATATGGTTAAGACCTCTGAGATTGTAATTTAAGTAGTACTTGTTGACTCTGGCAAATCGGATGTTGACGAAAAAATTGGCCGAAGGTTTCTTCGAAGGAAAAATTAGCGGAAATAAAAGGAGAGAGAGAGAGAGATTCGCTGGTAATGCTGAAGACTCGATATTTTTATTTTACATCCGTTGAATGGTTTAAATAATAAATCTAATTACAAAAATAGAAAAACCAAATATACACAAATAGAATAAGTGGACGAAGACTCCGCCACTCTGCCAAAACAATGGCCCCTAGAATCACGCTCCTCCATTCGCGTGAACTCATATGTTTTTTTACAAACCTAACTAAATAAGGCAGAGCTTTTATTTAACAATCTCCTCCTAAAAGCTGTACCTTATTATTTGAACTCCGATCTTTGAGCGTAGTTCTTCAAATTTCACCCGCGCCAGGGATTTGGTGAAAATGTCTCCAAGTTGTTCCTCTGTTCGGATGAAATCAATTTTGATGAGCCCTCGATCTGCACATTCTCGAATGTAGTGGAATCTGATTTCTATGTGCTTGCTCCGGTCGTGCAAAACTGGATTTTTGATCAGGGAGATCGTAGCTTTGTTGTCTATGTATAGCATTGGTGGATCGCTTTCTCTCCCGATGATTTCTTCCATTAGTCGTGCAAGCCAGATCCCTTGAGTTGCTGCCATCGAAGCGGCGATGTATTCTGCTTCGCAGGAAGACAAAGCAACTACCTTCTGTTTTGTTGATTGCCAGCAGATCGCGCCGCCTGAGAGAAAGTAGATCATTCCGCTGGTGCTCTTACGATCATCAACGTCACCGGCCATGTCACTATCGCTGTAGCCGACCAGTTTGAGTTTCTCCTTTTCGCTCCCAGCGCAGTATCTTACGCCCCAGTCTCTGGTTCCGGCTACATAGCGCAGGATGCGCTTGACAGCCACTAGATGCTCCTCCCTAGGTGCTTCCATAAACCTACTCACATATCCAACAGAATAAGCAAGATCAGGACGAGAGTTTACCAGATAGCGCAGACTCCCGACAATGCTGCGGTAATTGGTGGAGTCGACTGTCGTCGTAGTGCCGGCCTTCCTTAGTTGAAGTCGGGCCTCCATTGGCGTCCTGGTAGGATTACTGTCCACAAGCCCAGTTGTGTCCAGCAGCTTTCTCGCGTATGCACTTTGGCAGATGGAGATGCCGGAAGAGTTCTGTTGCACTTCGATGCCGAGGTAGTAGCTGAGCACACCGAGATCGCTCATCTCGAAGTTTTTCGACATCTCCTTCTTCTGTAACTTTTCTAGGGCAGGAAAGTTTAAGTGTCCGTACCTTGCGTGCCACCTCCAAGATACCTCTTCGGTCTTGGCCGAGAGGCTAACGGGTTGGTCTATCTCTAACTCCAGGATGTAAAGACGGTTTGTGGTTCGTCTTGCCTGCGTGAGCAGCCGTCGTTGATTATCGCAGATTTTCAGTAGTCCGCGCTCGATGGAAATGAAGCAGCCTGTCTCATCGAGCTGACCCAGGCTCACAAGGTTAGCCTTGAGCCTCGGGATGAAGTAGACGTCGGTCAGCTTGCGATGCTCGCCTCCCTTACTGACGAACAGGATGGTGCCGCGCCCTTCGATCTCGACGACGGAGCCGTCGCCGAATTTCACCGTCCCACGGATCCCCGAGTCGAGCTCGGAGAACGCAGATCTAGCCCCGGTCATATGGTTTGTTGCCCCTGTGTCAAGGATCCATTGCTGGTGCTCGTGTTGCTCGTCCCTTTCGCCGATCTGAGCGAACACTCGCTCCTCCTCCAGTTGAATTGGCTCCCCAGTTGGTGCCAGCTTTGCTAGGCCCAACTGGAGCTCTTTCTTGGGTTCAAGATCGTCGTCGGAGTTGGAATCGAAATTGGGGACGCATGCGGTTACCATGAAGAGAGCTGGCTCGTCCTCCTCGGATTGAGCCACATGGGCCTGGGCCTTTTCGGCCTTCTCCTTATTCCTCAGCTTGCTCCAGCAATTTCTGCCCAGGTGTCCTCTCTTCCCACAGTTCGAGCAATGGATCGGCCTGCCATTGGTCGACTCCTTCTTTTGATTCTCATCTTTCCCGCGCGTGCGCCCGTGGGACATCCATGGCTTCTTACCGCCTTTGCGGCTGGAGGAGGACCCGTTGCTCTCGCCGGTGTTGTCGCGGAGCTTTAGGCGTGCAAGCCATTCCTCCTCCGTGAGGAGTAGACGGCCCTCCTTGTCAACAGCTGAAGTGATATTCTTCTTCCGCTGCTCGACGTTACGTAGTCTTCCGGTCACCTCTTCCACTGTTAGGTCGTTCACGTCAAGCAATGTCTCGATTGAAATCGCGACTTGCTCGAGGTGATCGGGAACGACCTGCAACATCTTCTTCACGATTTCTGTCTCGCTGATGCCACCACCGAGGGTGGTGATGCTGTTGGCGAGCCCCGTGATCCGCATTGAAAAATCATCGACGGATTCGCCGTCCTTAAAGCGAATCTCCGAGAGCTCCTTTCGCAGTTGCTCGATGTTGGATTCCCGCACTCGCTGTACACCGACCCGACGGGATTTGATTCCCTCCCAGGCCGATTGTGCGGTGCGCTTGGTGGAAAGAGAAGCCAGCATCTCTGGGGGCACAGATCGTAATATGGCGGCGAACGCCAGCCGATCCTCCCGGTACTCGATTGTTTCTCCTTCCTCTGGCTCGACAGCGTGCCATAACCCTTGCGCCTGTAGGTTAACACGCATCAACAAGGCCCACTCGTTGTAGTTGGACCTTGTCAACATCGGGTACTGAACGACGGCGGTCGTTGTCTCTCTGATCACTCGCTCAACAACTACTCGACGCCCGTCATCACGATGTCGGCCACGGCCTCTTCGTGGTGGTGATGGAGATGCCGGCACTTGGCGGCGTGGAGGAGTGAGCGAGCCTGCTTGAGATGGGCCCCACGATGTATTTATTTTTGTGCTTTGCATTTTCTTCTACTCGAACCTAAGACCTGTGTGTTATTAGATCGACGCTCTAACCACTTGAGCTATTCAACTTGATTGTTGATAGGTTGGCTCTTCTGTGATGGTATACTACCGATCGCTTCAACCAGGCTCTGATACCACTTGTTGACTCTGGCAAATCGGATGTCGACGAAAAAATTGGCCGAAGGTTTCTTCGAAGGAAAAATTAGCGGAAGTAAAAGGAGAGAGAGAGAGAGAGATTCGCTGGTAATGCTGAAGACTCGATATTTTTATTTTACATCCGTTGAATGGTTTAAATAATAAATCTAATTACAAAAATAGAAAAACCAAATATACACAAATAGAATAAGTGGACGAAGACTCCGCCACTCTGCCAAAACAATGGCCCCTAGAATCACGCTCCTCCATTCGCGTGAACTCATATGTTTTTTTACAAACCTAACTAAATAAGGCAGAGCTTTTATTTAACAGTACTTTGTGTTTCACCCATTGTTTTTCAGGGCTGAGAGGAGTAAAGAACGTGGAGCTGACCTATCTGATAAACTGTTAGGGCAAGTCCCCTTAAGGTCTAGAAAGTAGAAGGTGAAGGGTGACTCTGCAAGTTCTCTCCGGTCTGTAAGATCCACATCGGTATTCAAGGTAAAGGTATGGAAACCTCTCATTTTAAAATTGTGAGATTAACGACAATAAGTAACGGGTCATAGTAGACAATATCTACCAGCGTGCTTGAGCTGTTACAAATGGTATGAAAACCAGGCACTGGGTGGTGTGCTAGTGAGGACGTTAGCCCAAAAGGGGTGGATCGTGAGATCTCACTTCATTTGGAGAGGGGAACGAAGCATTCCAGGGTGTAGAAACCTCTCCTTAACACTTTTTAAAATCTAGAAGCGTGAGGTTGACGGTAATACGTACCCTAAAAAACACTAGTGCTGAGGCTTCTTTTTTTTTTATTAGTTAACAATTATTGATGATCTTTGACATTGACAGTGAATTTTATCCTTAATTCGTAAATTCAAGTTGCATTACAAGTAATGCTACCATTTTATGACTGACTTCACACATGAGCATATATGTCTCCCCTTCGTCTTGCTTGGTGGGCCTCGGGGAATTATGTACTAGTAATGCTCACATGAATGCCATTTGGAGTTTGTCAGGCTTCTTGTGCTTCTTTTAAGGAGCTTGGAGTTTGGAATATTCTCCAACATTAGTGTCGAGGCTGCTGTTCTAATACTATTTGAATCACTATACTATTCGTAATTAGTAAATATGCCCATTCTTGTTTTATACTTATTGATCACAATTTTCTTTCATAATTATTTGTACTTAATTGGAGTCCCTTTCTTTAAGATTGCTTCCTTGTATGGGCTTTGTTTTTTTGTATGTAATATTCTTTCTTCTTTTTTCTTTCTTAATGAAAGTTGGTCTTTTATTAACAAAGAAGAGTGGTGTCACTGTTGATGAGATTGCTTAGATAATTTAACATTTTTTTGTTGGCTTTGGGCCATAGATCCTTTGCGGTCTATTGTTTTATGTAAAATGGTATGTATTCCCAGAATCTTGTCATCTGGTTGAGTAGAATCCTTCTTCTTTTTATGGGAGAAATAGGCTTTGGTTTGAGTTATAAATGAGTTTGAGAACCACTGTGTATTAGGCCAATGAGATACATAGCAGTGCCCTTGGAGGATAATTGGTTTTTTTTTTTTTTTTTTTTTTTAAGACCAGTAATTTGTCTTAAAAATACTCCTAATCTTTTAAAAGTTTCAATAATGCACCTAAATATCTTTACTCTTGGATGGAAACGGTTGGTATTTTGTTTCAAAAATACTCATGAACTTTTAATGGTGTTTTAAACATTCATTAATACCTACTTTTTTTAAAAAAAGTTCAACAATATACTTGTTGTTAGTACTATGTTTAAAAAATACTAATGATAGAAGTATATTTTAACTTTTTTAAAAAGTTTAAAAAGTGTAAGAGTATAATGAAACTTTTGAAAACTCAAAAGTATTTTGAAACCCTTTTGAAAGTTCAAGGGTATTTTTGAAACAAAGTATTAACCGTTTTCCTCCAAAACTATCGGTAAGGTTAACTTTGAACTTTTTTGAAAGTTTAAAGGTATTATTAAGACTTTTTCTCGAAAGTTTGGAGTATTTTTGAGACAAATGATTAAGTTTGATAGTATTTTTATGAATTTAGCCTTTTTTAGAGGAAGAGGTGCACAAGTCGAAATGGAATGTCGAATGAATATTTGAAAATGATCATGGAACTTTTGAAGTATGATATTATGGAAAAGAACCTTAGTGTTTTTCCCATGAACATGAATCCAAATAGTGTGAATGTTAATGACCATTTGTAAATGTTCAATGGACCTAATGGACCTTTAACTCCACACCTTGGTTCATCATGGGAATATACAGTTTTGTTAGTAAAGATTAGAATTCTGATCTGAATACTTTCTGTGGCATTTGACATTTAGTTTGGCTGTTGAAAACGTTGGCCTCGCACTACTGAAAGTAGTAGTAGTGGAAGGCTGAGTAATAGATACGGGTGTCCCAAATTCTGACAGAAACTCCCTCTCTGTTGTTGTTTTTGTCTAAGATTATTATTGGGTTGGTGGTATCTTGTTTGTGCAATGCATTTATTTATATATGTTGTATTACAAAGTGGGTTGCGTGTTGTTACATACCTTTATTTGCTTTTCTTCACTCATTATCATTCTCCATTTACTCTTTTTATATTTCTAATGCTAACATATTGGTTTTGTGTAGGGGTCGGTTTCCCTCTTCAAGAAACAACCACGTGTGATAATAAGAGGTTTTTTTTTTTCTCTTCTTCAATATTATGAATAAACCACGAGGAACTTAGGACTTAAATATTTTAACAAGTTTGTACGTTAGTAGATGAGTTTGAGTTAAAATGTTTGGGTTTACTACACAAAAGAGATACCCGTTGAATTCGAGTCATAAAAAAAAAAATGTATATTGCTAAATTTGTTTATTGATTTTTTTTTCTTTAAAGTTCAAATTAGTCTCTATTTGTTCTAGTTTTAGTTAAATAGGGTCTCCATGATTGGATCTAATATGACATCTAAATGTTAGCTTTGCCTCTACCCTAGCTCAAGATTATCATGAAATAACGTCACATTACATTTAGACCATTTTAGTTCTCAACAACACGATCTCTCGTGCTTCTACACTTATTGGGAACTTCATTGTGCTGAGCTTGGACCTTTTTTTAGGTTAAAACAAGGTTATTATACTTTATCTATTAGGTGATTCAGACACTTATTTGGATCTATCGAAACATAATAATTTTTATTGGATTCTATCAGCGTACTTCAATGTCTATTGGGCTTCTATTGATCTAATGGTTGTCCAATAGAATTTATTGATTTTTAAGACCATTCGAATGAGTATCATATTCTTTCTTTATATGATTTGTTCTATGATCTACCATTCTCTCCCAACAATAGTTTATTTATCAAAAGAAAATTAAAAAAAAAAAAGAGACATGAACATTTTATTCTTTAATAGTATAAATGTTTATTCCTATTGTGAATCACATAATTTTCCTTTTTTTTTTTTTTTTGCTAAAGTTCAAAAAATATAAAGTAGACATGAATGTTAATACATTACATCTTTTTTCTTTTGGCTAAAATTCAGAAAAGGAAAAGCAGGCGAATGTCTGAATGTTTGATTCTCTTAATAGCACAAATGAAAAAGAAAAAGCAAACGCTGACATATGATTCTCTTAATAGCATAAATGCTTAGTTCTCTCATGTTAATACATCACATCTTTTTTTTGGGGCTAAAATTTGGAAAAGATAAAACAGACACAAACATTTAATTCTCTTAACAGCACAAATGTTCTTTCCCTAAATTACATCTTTTTTCTTTTTTTCTTTTTTTTTTCTAAAATTTTAAAAGAAAAAACAGATATAAACATTTGATTCTCTTAGTAACATAAATATTCGTTAATATAACGAAGTAAATCATCATACAATTATATCGAAAAAGAGAAAGATTAACAAAAAAATGTCAAATCAATGACAGAGTTTTGCCAGTCACCGAACATAAAAAGTTCTACAACTACTTAACATTCACAAAAAAAAGACTCACTGGAATACTCTCGATTATTCTCCATGATTAGGATAACCAAATGACTAGGAAATACGATGGATTTTTTTCCGATAAGTATAGAACTCAATCGTTTGAGGCTCATTCATTCTCATGGGAATTAGTAGAGAACGAGAGAAGTGAACTGAGTCAACAACAATTCGTTTAAAATAAATTCTCGAAAGTGTATACCTACGCTTATGCACGTAAATACTCATATAACACAGTTGTTATATATAAGTACTACATCAACTTAAGTATAATTCAATTGATTTAACACGTTTGAATCTCGTATGTGTATATAAAAGTGTATTATCATTTTCAATACAAATTTTCTTTTGATTTAATCCATATTCTTCATGAAAAAAGCAACCCACTTGCAGTTGGAATTGGAGAAGATGAAGCACTAAGAACCAAACCATTCCAAGTGCGTTCGTCCATATCTTTGGATTTTGATGCCTTTTTATTCCCACAATAATTTCATGAACTCATCTATCATTCAACCATTTCCTCAAACAAATAGCCGTGTTCGATATTCGAGGGTCGAAAAAATCACATCCCTCTTTGAAAAATGATATGATATTGTCTACTTTAGCTGTACTTTTACTTTCAATCTTCTTTCGAGAATATTAGTAAAGTTGCAACAAGGTCTAATAATCTCAAAACTCGAGATCGAGACACTTTAAGAAAATATAAACTAAACAAGGCACGAGAAAGAAAAAAAAAGACCCAATGGCTCGTAAATGAACATCGATAACTATTTAACCTCTAAACTTCAAAAAAACGTCTAATAGATCACTGAACTTTCAACTTTGTATCAATAGGTAATCCATTATTAAAATTTATGAGCCTACTAGATATAAAAAAGATTAGATTAAAAAAAATTTGAGAGTCCAAGGACTATTTTCACGACTCTAATACGGATTAAACGAAAACGAAGACAACATAACGGAAAAGCACAAACGAGGACCTCACTTTTTGACACACATTTTTTTTATTTTGGTAGGGTTTGGGCCACTTAGGTGTCCTTTAAGTGAATTGTGGATATATCACATACTTCGAATTGTAGTGGACAACATGAAGCACGCCTCATCCCTCCCTGTCGCTTTGTCTAATGATTTACACCTCAAAGTTTCTCACTTTTGTTGTGTGCACTTGCGTTCTCAACTTTTCTTTTTCCTTTTTTTATTAGTCCACTCGAGTATAACGCAACTGGTTAAGACATGTCTCTCAATAATCTGTGGGACCATCCGCCCCAAACACGATGGAGATGATTCCCCTCTTAAATAAGGAACATAGTAGCTAGTGAAAAGAACTAAATAGGGTCGGGAACGGAGAGTATATTCCCGTCCCATCCCCAACTCTACCAAATCTCTATCCTGCCCCTTACATAAACAATTCAATCCCCTTGAATTTTCACTTCGATATCTGCAATTATTGGAAATGAGGACTGAAAAAAGCTTCCTTCTTCCCGGTTCATGAATCAAATATAAGAGAACGTACTAAAAATGTTAATGAACTCGGAAGATTCATGAGTGCATCATTACCAATGCTACCGACAATAATATAAAGGAATAACAACATAATTAATCCCTTAAAAAGGATTGACTTTTTAAAAATGTTTTGACTTTTGTGTGTCGGAGCCACAATGGCTTAATATGATATCCCGTTAAAAAATTCTTGAAAACGATTGAAATGAAGCTGCCCATCTCCAAAACAAATATTTTAAAAAAAAATTCAATAATATCCTAAAAATCTTTAAATTTTAAAAATTTCATTAATACTAAAAAATTAAATAATTCTTTCGCTACCAACAATACCGACTGCATGCACGTTCTAGGATGCTCTTATTATACTAAATCGTGGAAAAAGCTATATTTTTATAAAAAATCGACGTACTATCTTAATGTCGGGAGCTTGTAGCATTTGCCAAATGTTAAGCGCTTACATATTAAGGTTTTAACGTCTTCTCGTTTTACCTTTACAAAAGTACAATGACATCTAACCCTTTTAACACGGTTCTTAGTTCCCGAGCTAACCAGCGATAACCTAATATCTTATAAAAATATCTTTTGCTTCGATTTTTAAATAATGATAATAAAATAATAGTAATTATAATAATAGGTAGTTAAAAGTGGAGTATCCAACAAAATTTTGATAGTGGAGTCACCCCACGCTTGCAAAAGCCTTTCTCAATCCAATCCTAACATCCCACAATCTGTAGCAGTGGAACCAACACAACATATTCCTCACCTTTTCGGTGGTCGGATATTCGATAACGTTCACTTATTAAAAAATTAAATAGAGCGTTTTTAATAAGGCGGTGAATTACTTGAAGTACGAGGATGGGAGCAAATGGTCGTGAACGTGTTCTTAACTTTATTTGTAAAGGATCATTAATCATGGAGTGATTGAAAATTAAGATACCCATATTGTCCACTTTGAGCCTAAGCTTCTCAAAAGACCTCATTCTAATGGAGTTATTATTCCTCACTTATAAATCTATGATCATTCTAGATGAGACTTTCGAGGTACTGATAAGAGGTTTCAAATAAAACCCGATTGATAAAATTTCCGAGCTGGAAATATAAAAATGGATGGAATAATATGGCAATTAAAAATAAATAAATAATCAAATAAAAGGCATTAAATTCGAGTAAAAAGTTAGAGGTAAGAATTAAAAAAAAATAAATAAAAATAAATAAAAAAAATTGCTCCTATAAAAGGATTCTCACAAGCATCTCAAAAAATCCCGCCCAAAACTTCCGCCTCCCTGTTTCATAGACTCTCATTATATTCCCATTTTCCCCCTTTCTTGCTCCTTAAGGCGATGGGTCCAGCAGTTCTGAGTTCCCACACCAATGGCTTCTCCAAATCAGTAGATCGAAACTTCGAAGAGAAAAGCAATTACATCAATGGAGATTCTTCTCATGAATCGGTAATCAATAATGTTAATGGCAACGATTGCTATTGGTTCGAGGAAATCATCGACGAAAATCTCAAATGGTCTTTTGCTCTGAATAGGTATTTGATTTCGCTAATTAACTTCCAAGTCTCTTCGTATTTCTCCGTTCTAATTCCATCGCCGATTCATTTGTAAATCCGTTTCTTCTCTTCAGCGTTCTGCAGAAAGGAACCAGCGAGTTTCAGGATATCGCGTTATTAGATACCAAGTGTTTCGGAAAAGTGCGTTTATCAAGTTTCGATTTCCGTTTCTGTTCGGCGATTTTCTGCGATTCTTGAAAATTTTCAATCGGATTCGTTTTCTTCTTTCCTCGTTGTAACTTTATGAGATGATCTGATTAAGGTTTGTGAGTGTAGGCATTGATGATCGACGGGAAGATGCAGAGCGCTGAAGCCGATGAATTCGTCTATCATGAATGCTTGATTCATCCCGCACTATTATGCCATTCCAAGTGCGTTTTCCTTTGGCACCATTATTTGTTCACATCTCCAAATCATTGGTTAAATTAATAAAAATATTAGTAAACTTTTTTTTTTTTTTACACTTATTTTTTTTTTTAAAAAAACTATGACTATTTTATATCCAATGCCTCCACTTTCAAATTATTTCAAAAATACATTTAAATTTTTTTATATAATTAAAAAATACCTTTATTTTTAATAACATATTTAAAAAAATATCCATAAATTTTTAACAATACTATTGACATTATTAAATTTTATAAAAAAAAAGTTAAAATTTTTTTTAAGGTCAATACATGAACAAAACTATTTATTTACAACTCATCATTCTCCTCATACCAATGGTAAAATAAAAATTAACTTTTTTTTTCTTTTCAAAATTTAAGTGTATTTTTAAAAAAATATGATCTGAACTTATCTAAAATTAAGGGTTTTTTTTTTTAAAGATATTTTAATTTTTTATAAAGTGATATATTTTAGAGAAAGTATAAAGTTGGAGTATTTTTTATTAATTTAACCTAAATTATTTTCAGTTTTCTTTATTATTAAATGAAACATATTATAAATTATCAATTACGATAACATGATGAATAGAGGATCGAATCTCCCTCCTCGTCAACTAAGAAAAGTTCAATAACTTTTTATTTTATAAACTGTACTAATGATTTGACGATTTGGCTAATGTTTTTGTTTTATTCTTTTTTTTTTTTTTTCGAAAGATTAATTTAGGAAAAGAGTGAATCTAAGCTAAAATCTTAATAGTTGTATAATAATGTGAATTATGTCTTCGGAATTAACTTGATATTATTATAATACAATTATTTATAGCCCGAAAACGGTATTCATAATGGGAGGTGGGGAAGGTTCAGCGGCAAGAGAAGTCCTCAAACACAGATCAATAGAAAAAGTTGTCATGTGCGATATCGATCAAGTAATATTACTCGAACTTCTTCAATGTCGTTGAACAAAAAAAAAAAAAATTATAACTAAATTTATTTAATTTTCATTCCACAAAACCTATGTGTTGTTTGCAGGATGTAGTGGATTTCTGCCGTAAATATTTGACTGTGAACCAGGAGACATTTTGTCACAAAAAGCTTCATCTTGTAATAAACGACGCCAAGTAAGTTAATTAATCATTTATTTATACATAAATTTATTTTGAATTTTGGTTATAATATGATATAATTATAAAAAAACTTTGAAAAGGGCGGAATTGGAAAAGAGAAAGGAGAAATATGATATAATTATAGGAGACCTAGCAGACCCTGTTAAAGATGGGCCTTGCTACAAGCTCTACACCAAATCCTTCTACCAGGAGATCGTCAAGCCAAAGCTCCACGACAATGGCATCTTCGTAACTCAGGTTTCTCAACCTTATTATATATAAACTGCATTATTCATTTAATTTTTTTACAATATAGTTTTTCGATAACTCTAAGGTTTGCAGGCAGGACCTGCCGGGATTTTCACCCACAAAGAGGTTTTTACCTCCATATATAACACAATCAAACAGACATTCAACTGTAACTCTCTCTCCCTCTCTCAGTAATTATGAATTTTAACCCCAAGTAAGATTAGTTGAACTCCTCTGTTTCTTGGTGCAGATGTGATTGCTTACACGGCTTACATACCATCTTTTGCAGACACGTGGGGATGGGTTATGGTATGATATATTTAAATTTAGCGAAGTCATGTCTGTTGTGAATGAATTTAACTTTATGTTGTTAAAAAACAGGCATCAGATCATCCTTTCTGTATAAAATCTGAGGATTTGGATAAGAAAATTGAAGATAGAATCGATGGGGAGTTGCTCTATTTAACTGGTCCTTCCATTGTGTCCTCCACCATTATCAACAAGATGGTTTCTTTAGCGTAAGTTCATCCAACTTTATTCAATATTAGATGTTTCAAAACTACTAATAGGATATGAAATTGTATGGTGATAGCTTACAACTTCACTCTGTTCTAGGTGTCTACCACTCTAGTTCAAGATTTCGTAGACGGTTTTCTTTAGATTTTTCCTCAATGTTTTTAAAATGGATCTGCTACATAGAGATTTTCGCACCGTTATAAAGAATTTTTTGTTCCCTTCTCTAACCGATGTGAGATCCCACGTCGATTGGAGAGGGGAACGAAACATTGTTTATAAGAGTGTGAAAACCTCTCCCTAAGAAATATGTTTTAAAATCGTGAGGTTGATGATGATACGTAATGGGTCAAATCAGATAATATCGGTGGACTTGAGCTGTTACAATCTCAAATGGTAATGATTTTGAGTTAATGAGTGATTTAATGTTTATAACTTGATCAGGTTGTTGAATGAAACTCATATCTACACTGAAACGACTGCAAAATTCATACATGGTCAAGGAGTTGGATTCAAGCAACAGAATGGCGGGAGTTGTCGTGGTGTATAAATATAATAATTAAAGACCTTAAACCATAACACTTTAATATTAGACATCATTAAGAAGCCCAATCAACATTTGTACTCCTTTAACTTAAATAAAGTGTTGGAGAATAGTTTTATTTTGTATATGCAAAGGTAAACACTATTGGATATGTAATGGATAAAGGTGTTTAAGTAAACTAAAATCTTTGGCAATGGATATTATTATTACTATCAAAGTTATCATTACTCGTTTTTTAAGATCAATTCTATAATTGAGAGATATTAAGATTTCAATTATAATCACGTTGTGATTGTCTTGACACTTTGTTACGTGTGAACTGTCTATTCTTGCTAGGCATGTTTTTAATACCTCATTTAGAGATGACTGACAATATCAATTAAGTTGAAGTGATCCATCTTCTAAATGAATTGATGATGAGTGTAACAACTCATGCTCGCCATTAGTAGATATTGTCTGCTTTGATCCGTTACATATCGATGTCAGCCTCAGTTTTAAAATGCATCTACTAAGAAGAGGTTTTCACTCTCTTATAAGAAATGATTCAATCTCCTTTCCAACTCATGTGGGATCTCATAATTCACTTATCCACGGTCATCATCCTTGCTGAAACACTACTTGTGGTGTCTGACTCTATACCATTTGTAACAGTCAGAAGGTCACCATTAGTCGATACGGTTCACTTTGACCCGTTACGTATTGCCGTCAGCCTCACGGTTTTATAACACGTCTGTTAGGGAGAAGTTTTCACACCATTATAAGGAATATTTCGTTCTCATCTCCAATTGATGTCCAATTTATGTAGGATTTCATAATCCATCTCTTTTCGGAGCCAACGTCCTCGGTGACACACCATGCGGCGTGTGACTCTGATACCATTTATAGCCGTTGAAAAGATAAGGTTAGTTTTAAGGAAATCTTTTTCTAGAAGACATTTTAAAGCGGTAGGCTAGTACTTACGGACCAACACCGCAATATCCGCTGGGTTGATAAAGGCATTGTAAATATGGCGGTTATTGCGTGGTCAGTTTGTTATTGTATTGTCCGCCAAAAAAATAAAAATGCAAAATTCAATGATTTTCCAAATTGTTTTGGGTATTGGGCCGTTAACAGCTTATCGGGCAGCTACGCTGCTGGGCTTTTAAAAAGCCCTCGGACGATATTGGAGGGGATAAAATGGATTAGACGCAATCTCCTCGAGGGGAAAGGATCGTCCGAATGTCCTATCGTCAATGGCGACACCAACCACTCCTTCGCGAATTAGTTCGGAGCAGTTCAAATCGTTCACTTCAATCCTTCCGCCTCTGCCGCTGAGATTCACCGCCGCCAAAACTAAGAATCAATGGCGAGTGAGGTGCGCATTGTCCTCAAACAATTGGCGGGAGAGCAGGCGACTGTTCTCCATCTCTCTTGTCTTCTCAAATTTGTTCCTGATTCCTCACCGTATGCGTCGTTATGTTCATCGAATTATATGTCGTTTATGTTAGTGCTGCTGGATGGACAAATTCGTTGAGTACAGTTTAAAATGTTTTCTCTGCAGATGCCTCTGCCGGAAGCTTTCTGGACAAATACGTGAAGAAGTAACGATCGTTTGATATTTGTTTGAGACTTTCCCTGTCTGCTGAGGTTCATCGAACTTATTCTGATGCATTCTATTCAGGAAAAAGCTGGATCCGCTTGAAGTTTATGTTCCAGCCGTCATATTGACGCAGTTACAAATCAAAGACGTCGGTAATTAAGCAAGATATCTTCTACGTCTCTGTATTTTTTGGACTTTGTGTGCACTTTATAAACAAAATTTTCATCGTTTGTGTGTAGGCTTGATCCGTGGTTCAAAATTTCACATGTAAAAGCATGCATGTTTGTTGATATCTACGCAATTTTATGTAATGCTAACTGTTTTTTCTTATCAATCGCAGGGAAAATTTTGGAAAGTAGTAAACCAGAATACGCGACATGCCGATCTCTCTTGCGTTCTGGAATTGCATCATCACTTCGAGTAAATATTCGAGCAGTAAGTTGAAAGCCTTTTGCAATTATTGCATGTTCCTCGATCTTTCCTGCTCTTTCAAATTCCCGTACTCCATTTGACGTCGTAGAGTTCGAGTATTCCCGTTTTCCTTTCCGTGCGCTGTTGTCAAATTTATTACTCATTTCTGTTAGCTACTGTTGTGAAGTATTTTACTCAATTCTGTTAAAGAATATTTTGAAAAGAAACTTGATATCAGAACAGTTGTTACTAAGATCAAACTCCTGCAATTTTAATCCCTCTCAATTTTAATTGTTCATGCGTTGCTCACCTAGGAGAAAAGTGTTTGAGAATATATTGATAAGATTGAATATACTCTGATCTATCCATTAAGTTTTTGGATTTCGCCGTAATAGAATGCATGTGCTCGTTTAGGCAAGCTTGTCTCATTTAAACTGAATACATGCATATGTAGTCCTCATTGCTATTCTGATATTTCATATTGGATGTTCTTTACAGCAATATTGTTTGTTCTCGATTGCGTTTACTTCTCTTCAGTTATTTCCGTTCATCAATTTTTAAAGAGTTGTGGAAATTTTTGTTTCAACAATAGGTTGCACAATATGCCTCGGAGGATGGAAATGGAAACATTGCGTTTGACAATGTTGATCAATGTCTCAGGTTTTTGTTAGCCTTTTTTGAGTTCAGAGGAATCTGATTTTGAAGATAATGTCAAATTCAGCCTTAAAATGATAGCTTCTGCTGCTTGTGGTAGTTTATGTGATGTGAGGGACTTGTTATTACTTTATTCTGAATGTTATGGCCTGAAAATCCATCCGAATCTTACACTTTTTGCGTCTATTAAATGATCCATTTCTAACTTTTGTAAACATTTGAACTTGTGAAGGGCCCTGGAAGAACTTGATTCTTCCCTTTTACGTGCCACAAGAAATGATCGTGGAACCTCAATTGAGTCGATGAAGACCAATATTGACACTGCCGTCCTTGCTCTAGACCGGTAACCTACTTTTGATTCATTACTAAGGAACATATATGATCGGCATCTCATTTTTCATTCAAGACTTTCTAAGTTTGGATTTGTGTTCTGGAAGCCTGAATTTCTGTAGTAGTCTATGTGGGGATTTGCTGAGAAATGGATAATAAAAGCGTGAACTTACATAGATTTTGTTGAGTTTATTGCTTTGGTGATTTATAAAGGTAAATCCGTGATCTAAGAGGGTAAGTTTAAAACCTAAGCTTATAATCTATTACTTAAGAACATATTCTTAGGTAGTTAAATCGAGATCTGTGCTCATATTGTGAGTTACAGAGCACAGCCTTCAGGAATCAGAATGTTTCAGTGTCTAATCGAGACCATATCTAATCCCACAACCAGTCAATATCTTTTATGTTTCTGAACAAAGCTGCTAAAAGTCTTCCTTTATTACAGGCTCCTTCAAACTGTTCCTCCTGATGTCCTGGCTAAAGGGCAGGCTATTGCTGATGCTTATAATTCTCCTGAAGAGGAAGAAACCGAAATTGCAGACCCAGAACTGAAGCAGTTGGAATCTATTTTATGATATAGATATCCTGTAGAACTGAGGATTCATCCCAACTCAAGCAATCTTCTTTAATGTGAGTATTCCATTATTGAAATTAAATGTGTTAAATAACAGAGATATATTTACGCATATTTGACACTGTTTAACATATTATTTAATTTATATAGGTCCAGTTTGATTAGGTAATTGTCTTCACTCTTCTCTTACTTTTTTTAGTTTTGGAAACTTTGTTTTTTCATTGTTAAGCTTTTAAGTTGTTTTTTCCGTTTGAAAGAAAGCGGTAGGGAAGATTAGAATAAATTAAGTTTGTAACGACCTATGCCTAGGATTCAGAATTTAGATTCGGCTACCATGGAGTTTTTATGATTGAGCCACCGAAAAGAATGGTACGCCTTATTGGTCTGAGTAGTAACTTTCAATTTTTCAAGTCTTTCTTAGATATCCTATTCTCAAGATCATTATCATTCTGATATAGTCTCGGTTCATTCATGTCCTCTTTATTTACTTGAGTGTCACATGCCCACCAGCTTTCGCCTTGGTTCGTCCTACATAGGTAGTAACTTTCGATTCTTTTAAGCTTTTTTTTAGTCGTCCTATCCTCAATGGATGTGATCCCAGTTCATTCATGTACCACTTTTTAACTCGTTACTCGTACAAACCGGAATAAATAGGAAATGTGATAGAGAGGCATTCAATTGAACGTTTACAGTTACATTCTTAGTTATAAAATCAACATTGGGCCGACTACTAATTTCTGTAGGCCCATTAATAACGTTGGGCTTGAACAAGCCTTATATGAAAAAACACTCTTTCCTTATTCTTTCTTTAAAGCATACGGGAATTGCTACATGTACCTCTCTCTACTTTTTCATCATCTAACAGCCCTTGAATCTAAATATTATCAGATTTACTCTCTTTTCACTAATATTAGATTAAACGAGTGTACCAATCTATATCTCTCTTTTATATTAGTGAGCTTTAAGTTTGTTTCATATTTTGCTAACACTGACTGTCAAGAAATCAAAAACAATGGTTCGAGGACGGAGAAATTTCACAAATTATATGTTGGTCGAGAAATGAAATGACCTTCAACAAAAGAGAAGAATTGTACACGAGTTCTGATGCTTAAGATGGAGGTAATAGTTTATCAAGTTTGCAAAATTTTTAGTTTAGTAGATGAGGAAGCAGTCAATCTTTATAGTAATCTTTATAGTATTTATAATAACGTATTCATATGTTTGATTTAGATTCTCCCATTAAATTGGAAAAAAAAAATTATTAATACTTTCAACTCATACCATTTTAATATAAAATTAAAATTACATATAAATATCTATATATATAGGTATAAAACGATTCTTTTTATCATCTTTTTGAAAAATTGGTCCAAATATACATAAATTAATATTTAAAATTATTTGAATGTTTTATTGAAAATGAAATCGATGGTTTTTTTTTTTTTTTTTTTGAGCCTCTAATTATTATTGAGAAGATGATGAGGAAAACTTTGAAGGTTAACAAAAAGGTAATTATAGTGTAAAAAGGCAAAAAAGTTTGAAAGGAGTAAAAAGAAATAACGAGGATGGTGGAGGGTATTTTTGACTTTTAAGAAGGGATAGTGCCACGTCATCAGGGTAATGGTGGTGAAGAGGGTAGAATTAGAATAGTTGATGATCCCAATGAAGGGTCCTTTATATTATTATTATTATTATTATTATTATTAGTAGTAGTAGTAGTTTCATTTTCAGCTTTCCCTTTTCCCTACAAACTGAAATATTCTCACTATGCCAAATTCAACACCCTTCATTTATTTCAAATTTTCACTTTTTAAAAATGTTTTAACATTAAAAAAAAACATTTCCAATAGTTCCTTTCTTTTTTTCTTTTTTTAATTGTTCTTTTGGTTCTTTATTGAAAATCTTACCCATTGACTAACATTTGTCTTTGTGAGTAATTTCTAGTTGAGTTTCAAAAGCATTCTTGAAATCATAGGCAGTTTTGAAAAATATGAACATTGAGTTGTTTTCAAAAGTGCTTTTGAAAAACCAAAATATCAAACATAGTCAAGTAATATTCACATGCTCTATTTTTCTTTTTAATTAATTATATTCAACTTGCATATATTTTTAATTATAATTACTTTAGATACCAACCTATATGGCCGAACACATGCTTCCCAAAATAAGTTTAGTCACTGAGTGGCCAAATTCGTTGCGGAAGAAGGATGAATCTTCCTATTGAAGACTTAAATATTGTATCGGTAACTTTCAAACATTTCAATGAGCATGGTACTTAAAAGATTTTGCCAACTTTAGCTATAAATTTACCTACATTATACAATTTCAAGTACAATAAGAATGAATAAATAAGGCAACCAAACTATGAGTGCAAATTAATTTCACATCTCAATAATTGAAATCGATCATTTTAAAAAGCCTCCCGAACAAATAATTCAATAAAAAAAAATGGTCCAAAAAAACAGAGAAATTATGATAATTTCAATAGGTTAGGGTCCCCAAAACTTAGAAATTTTCTTCACCTTCCTTTCATTATTCCTCTCAATCATTACTGGTCAAATCCTGCAACATCTACCCAGAAAAGTCAAACATGAATAATACCTCTTATTTTTATTTTTACATTAAAAGATTCAATTGATTGGATAATTATTATTTACCTAAAAGGTTACTCACAAGTACATTCATTTTCTTTGTTATTTTCTTGGCTAATTAATTTAATCTTCTTTCTTTCTTTCTTTCTTTCTTTGAGCTTTTAGTTATAAATTCTAATATTTTTTAATTTATTTATCATTATTTTTCATAACAATTTTGCATGAATTAATAACATATACTATAATTGACACTGATTTTTCAATAATTGTTGAATATAAAGTATTTGTGGGTCTCAATTTATTGCTTCCTACGCTTGCCGTATTTTTTTTTTTTTTTTTTTGTTAAATAAAAATGTATTTTTATTATCATATAAAATAAATTATAAATTATACCAAGTCTCTAGAAGCTCTAAAGTTAGCATTTCAATTATGTTTTTAGATTTAGAACACTCTAATTTTACTCTTGAGTTTAATTTTTTTTTTAATAAAATACTTTTGTAATGAATTTGATGTTGTCGTTAAATTGTTAATATATAAATTTATGAGCCATAAATACGATATTTTAACATTGATGTGTAAATGTTAATTTATGTAAATTATTTTATGGCCTAAACCTTTTATACGGTGGATCATAAGTTGTTATCTTATTTTTTTTCTTCAAAATTTAGAAGTAAAAATTAAAATTTTGAAAATTTAGGGAAATAATTAAAACTAACTCAAAAAATTTATTGTTGCATGCCTATTGAATTTTAATTCCTAAAAAATATATTCTGTATTAGTCTTACATTAATAATTCTATTAATGATAAAAAAATAATATACAAATTCAAGGAGCAAGACATGTAATTGACATGTTTTTTTATATTAAAAGTCCAAATTCTGAGATATAAAACTAATATGTTAGCCACCATATGTATTTTCCCTCAAAATTTATTTTTTTATCTCATATTATTATACGAATTTATTATATTTGTCTCATATCACCATAAGATCGAGAGAGAAACTAAACATTTATTGTAAGGGTGCGAAAATAGTAGACACGTTTTTTAAATCTTGAGTGGAAGTAAAAACCCTTTGTGCTATTACAAATGGTATTATAACTAGACACGTGTCGGTGTGCCCTTAAAACTCATTAAAGTGAAAACTCATTAGGGTATTACGAGACACGGTTCACGTGCCCTTAAAACCCAAATAGAACAATATTTATCTAATACCGTTTCAATGCAGCTCTAATCGAACAAAACAATAACCATAATTTCTAAAATATTAAAAAGGAAGATCAAATACATGTATATATTTTTATCATTATTAATATTAGTTTTCTTGGTAACGCAAGGTTGAAGGAAGTGAGAGTCCAATTCCAGAGGAAGAAAGGGAAAGGAAAGCACAAAGCTTTATTGTTCTTCGCTTTCTCTATTCCCATGGCTTCATCTCTCTCTCTTTTCCCCTTTTCTTTCCCTCTCTCATTTTGCTTCTGATTACGATCTCTCGAATCTTTCCTGTTTCTTTCTTTCTCTGTTTCAGTTCTTACGCCATTGATGAACAACATTAAGCTTTCATCCTTCCAAATAACCTTTTCATTTCGTTTAATTCACTTACAGAAGACAATATACGAATGTCATTCAATCTAACACTGCACTCATAATAACCCCTTTGAAATGGCTCGATTCTTTTCCACGTGAGTTGTTTCATACACCGGAAGTTCTTCGCCGTACCGCCGTTGTCCGATCATTTCCAGATGATCCAGCTCGAAAAGATCAGAGCTTGAACAGCTTGCAGCGTCGTCGTCGTCGTCGCCGCCGTTTTCGATCTGGGTCGGAACGAACTCTTGATGATTTCTTGTCTTTTTATGGAGTTCTTTTAATTTCCTGCTCTTTTCTGCGAATTGGGATTTTAATTCTTTTTCCTCTGGTTTTTGAACTGCCGGCCGGCCGATTTTCCAGGCGGTCGGAATTGACACCGGCATTAGACTCGATCCGTCTTCTTCGTCGAAAATGACACTAACTGGGCAGAAATGAACCGTTCTTTTTGCCCCATTTCCTCTCGATGAAGCAGAGTTTTTGCTGAGACACGATCTTGTAAACGAAGAAGCCGACGAACAGGTCGATTCTTCCCCTGTTTTCACTTTCTTCTCCGTCGCCGGCGAGTTCTTAGACTTTCTGGTATTTCCGGCGGTGAAGAGCGAGTTAATTAACCCGGCGAGTCGGACCCCCGGAGAAATTGGTTGCTTAACTTTCTTCAACCCACTTGATTTTGAATTTGGTAATTCATCGAACTCACGGTGGTTAATTTTTCCATGAAACAGAGTCTTTTTTCTCTCTGTTTCCGGCAACCGGCTGCAGGCGCCGGTGCGAATTGTCTTGAGCCTCGACGACGTAAAACAGGACGAAAGGGCAGAGGATTTTGTTCCAAACGCCGATTCGGAGTCGGAAGAAGAGAAACCGCCGGAACTGGAATCGGAAGAATTGGAAGTTGAAGTGAAAAACAGAGCATCACGATCATGGTCGAAATCGAAAGGCATTTTTCTGGACGATTCTTTCTTTATATAAGCATCGGCTTTTTCGTCGATTCTCTTCGCCATCCATTTCTCGATCATGCAAGTTCGCCGGATATTAACCATTTCTTGGTCTTCAAAACCTCTGGTTTTGCTCTGTTTTCTCGCCGTCGATGTTTCTCTGTAGAATTTCGTCTCGCCGTCGGTGATAGATCGGTAAATTTCGTCGAGGAGAGTGGAAGAAAAAGATGGGTTTCTGTGTTCATACTTATCCCACTTCTTCATCGTTAAATTAATGCAAATTGCAATGGATTTCTAGAGAGAGAGACAAGAGAGAGAGAGAGAGGAAATGGCAGGCGTTTGAAGAAGCAGTGGACAGGCAGATGCCTTTTATAGAGGGTTGTTCGGCGCGTGTAATGTACGCTCCATGCCAGCATGTCATTATCGACGTGGCAATAGAATTCTCTTTTTCCATGTTCCTAAAATGTCCCTCCGTAGTTCGAATTTAGAGCCGTCGATTCTGTTGGATGGGAGGTTCGGGTTAAGTATTTTTTTAAATTAAATTAAAAAAATTAAGCTTAAAATTTTATTTTTTAATATTCAATTTAAAATTTTCCTAATTTAATTTTATCTCATTTAATTAATTATTAAATTATTAACTTATAATTTGTATTAAAATTTGAAATATTCAAAATTTAAAATTCAGGAATTAATAAAATAAAAATGAAAGTAAATAAATGAGAGATAACTTCTTATGTATACACTAGTGGTGAAATCCGTAAATTCACTTGTACGGATAAGTTTGACCCAATTAAATTTATTTTATTGTCATTATTAAATAGTTTTCCATTTAAAAAATAAAATATTTTCCATTTATATTTAATATTTACGGTATATATATTAATAATTGTTTTAAATTTTTTGAAAAATAATAATTATATTTAAGTGATTTTGAGCTGATTTATAATTAATTAAATATCTAAATTACATATAAAATTTTGAGTTTAATAATTATCCATTTATGGTTTTAATTAATAAACAAAATGAAAAATAGTGATGAGAACGGAGCCCATTTCAACCATTCGTACCACTTATGTCTTATAATTATTATATATTAGCCGTTACTTTTAATCTTATTTTAATAATAATAAAAACTTTTAATTGCATCTTATATTATAAAGTTATTAACATATTATAAGTAATCAATGTGTGGTTTATAGACATCTGGACCATTCACATTAAGACTTAGTAATATAATTAACGTTCATTTATATAACAAATTAATGAATTTTGTATTATTTAATCAAATAATTTAGATATACTTTATAGTTATAATAATTTGTTAGGTACATAAGCAACTTTAATGTTCCATGAAAAATAACTAATTAAATATTAATATAATTTATAATAATTAGATAAGTGCAAAGTGAAGTACAATTGTTAATGATTCATAAATAAAATAAAAATAATTTTTTACATTTATTTTTAGGGTTTATTTTATAGGGTAGGCTTTATTTACATCAGTAAATTTTCTTTTTTACCATGTTAAAGATTTGATTGGATAAAAAGGCTAAAAGGAAAGGCTGTTGAGTGGGCAAAGTAGATAGAAGTGATGGATAAAAATTTTGATGATGTGTTTAGAAAATTTACCCAGTTTAAAATTTTGATTATGTGTCTAATTTTGCCATATGTTCGAGATTTATTAGACACCTAATTGAAAATTTTTGGACCCATTTGATTCATCCCATTGCTAATTATCTGTGTCTATTTAATTTTATTTTTAAAAATAAGATCAATTGTGATTATACGTGATCACGACATTAAAACAGCACATGATACTTATCTGACAAAATTGAACTAATTTCAACACGTCTCTTTAAATGAGAGTTAGACCATTTGATAAACGAATAACTGGGTTTAAACACTAAACCCATATATGATATATGTTTTTTTTTTTTTTTTTTTCGTTTATGATCTACTGAATTATATTCGGATCACCGATTTTTGTCGGTCAGTCTAAAAATATGAATAAAGGGAGACGAGACAAATCTGAAATGGAACGTAAATACGAAAACCCTAGAAATCGAGCATAGAAACATAGTGTTTAAAGGGAGATATGATGTGCCTCCATTATACTCATCAAGATCACATGGGTTCCAATTGGGCATGATGGGCTCATCCTCTCTAAGGCCAATTCCTTCCATTTTTTTGTTTATTTTATGGCATAAACCATAGGTGGCTTCCACTAAATCTCTTTAAACTATGCTTTCTTTAGTTCTTTTTGTGTGTACTTTCAAAGTTTCAAACCCTCTATGCTTGTAGCTATTGATTTGTGAAGGGTCTTAAGCAAGATGTAGGACCAAAGACCCACCCTTCGAATTAGCCATGTGTACTTAAAACTCTTCTGTTAATAAAATATTGCGAGATTCGAAGTTGGTCGGTGTGAGGAATGAAGCATTTCTTATAAGAACGTGGAAAGTTCTTTCTAGCAAACGCGGTTTAAAACCGTGAGGTTAGGACAATATTTGTTAGCAGTGAGCTTGAATTGTTATTGGAGTGTGTTAGAGTGAACGTTGGCCCCCAATGGAAGTGGATTGTAAGATCCCATATCGATTGAAAAATGCGAACAAGCAATCCTTATAAGGGTGTGGAAATGTCTCCCGATCAGACATGTTTTAAAAACCGTGAGACTTACGACGATACATTACGAGCCAACGCAGACACATTGGTTGATTTGAGCACTTACATAAGGTCTGTTGTCTGTGGAGTGGAGCTAAAAAGAAGGGTGGGTCCCGTGTTAGTAAGGTCTTGTGTTTGTTATGTAAGGAAAAATTTTATTGGTCACTCCTTTACTCACAATGGATTTAAATTTTTATCTCATTTTTTCGATCCAAATTTTAACATGACATGACATTCACTAAATTTCTCCCTCGTCCCACATCTCTAGCCTCTCTCACGAGATTGACATCGATCACTCCTCTTTTCGTAATCGACTTTTTCGTTCGATCATCATTCCTCTTTATTCTTCGTTGAAGCAAGATCGATCGCTCATGTATAGATTTTACATAACAACCCACATTTAGATCTTGTAATCGATTCTAAAAATTTATCTTTCTTCATGCACGAGTCAATTTATAACGACAACGCAAACCCGCAAATGACGACAATTTGATCTCACAAACAGCAACGAGCGACTAGTTTCTCCTTCTACACGTGTTTTTACCGACCTAGAACACGATCATCCTCAGTTTAATCATAAACCTCTTTAATTGATCCGATATAAATTATGTCAAATTCAGTTAGATATCCTAAAATTTAATAAAAGAATCCAACAAAAGTATATATATTATTAAAAATAAATATAAAATGCAATTAATATATACTCTCTTGCTGATTTGGAGAAAAAAGAAACGGTAAAATGACGTCGTTTTGGTGGTCCACCTTGTCTCTTCTCTTTCAAATTTGTTGAATGAAATAATTTTAACTTATTCAAAATAAATAATTGATGTGACAAAGCTTCCAAATAAAATGAAATTAAATATTAAATAAATAAAAATCTCTACCATTTTCCACGACTTAATCATTGTCTCAATTAGATCTACTCTCTACAGTGATATGATATTGTCTACTTTGAGCATATGATGAGTCTCATTATTCTTTGATTATAAACCCATGATCATTCTCTAAATTAGCCGATGTGGAACTTTCATCATCCAACACTTTCCCTCTAACAAAGTACGCTTCCCCTTAATTGAAGCTCGACTCCTTTTCTTTTAGAGTTCTTTGTTCGAGGGATTTACCCATCTATTGGCAAGACTAAGTTTAGGGTATAACTCTAATACTATGTTAGATGAACATGACTCTCCACAGTGTTATGATATTGTTCACTTTGAGCATAAGCTCTCATGACTTTGCTTTGAATTTCCCAAAACGCCTCATACCAATGGAGAAAGTATTATTTGATTATAAACCAATGATCATTCCTTAAATCAGCGGATATGAGACTTTCATCATCCAACAGCTTTACCATTTAATTATGGATTATTTTTTAGTTAGCATCAATTAAATAATTATACGAGAATTTACGAAGTGGGAAACTAAAATCTCGATAAATTTATGAAAATTTTAGGCATTTTAATGCTCGGGACAACAACCAGTAAGTACATTTTGTTTTTTTGACCTACGAACACGACTTTGATGGTAGAGAAGGAAACAAGGGAAAGAAAAATACATATATATAATTTTTTTGTACGATTTAATTTTCTTGGTGAACCACCAAAAGTGGTAATCCAAAAAAGAGAGAGAAATGTCACATAAGCTTACAAAAATATTTAATAACTGCCAAATCACTGTGTACTTAGTCAACTCATGGTCAAAAAAAGCCTTTAAAATTATTATTTTTTAATTATCATAATTTTTGTCTAAGTTAAATTAATAAAAATATTTATTAATAAAACTTTAAAAAAATCTAGAAAATAAAAAATACCTACAAATTTTTAAAAGTAATAAAAAATATTAATATATAGACATTTTACATTATGTCTAAATTTTAACTGACGGTAAATATATTTTTATTAATGGAGTGAATTTTAACTGACGGTAAAGTAAAATAGAGATGAAAAATGTAAAAAAAAGACAAAACATAGTTGGGGTTTGTGAGAGGGACCAGAGATTGGATCCAGCGAGACAAGAAAGCAGAGCCAAAGAGAAACGAGACAGGAAGGCTTCGGTAATAGCGCCCGCTCCTCGGGATTGGCTAACGACCCGGCACTCATTTATTTCCCTTTTTTTTTTTTTTTTTTTTTTTGCTAAATTAGTAAATACACATAAATTTTTATTTTTTGTATAAAAATATTTACAAAATTGATTATTTTTTATTTTATGAAAGCAAAATATAATAAATTTTTTAAGGAATATTTGTTGCATGATAATTTATTTTTTTAAATAGTTGTGAGAAATAATTTTTTAATATTTTACAAGTTCATGAAAAACATGGTATATTATAATATAAAACATGTTCATAAAAAGGAGTGAGATTCTTTAGTTAGTCAATAACTACCGTTATGAATAAATCATCAAACATTCAATATTTGTAGTTAGCCTCACGGCTTGGAGATGTTCCCTACCATTTATAAGAAATGTTTTGTTTTTGTATCCAACCGATGTGGTATCTCACAATTCATCTCCCTCGGAAGTCTAGCGTCCTCACTAGCATGTCGTCTAGTGTTGTAACAATTCAAGTTCACTGCTAACAGATATTGCTCGTTTTCGTTTGTTATATATCACCGTCAGTCTCATAAATTTAAATTGAGTCTTCTAAGGGAAGATTTCTACCCATTAAATGTTTGTGAGATTGTACAATTCACCCACTTCTTTGGCACAATCCACCCCTTCCTTGGTGCCAGCAAGTTTGTTCTCTCTCCAATCCACCACTTTCAGGGGTCTAGTGTCCTCGCCGCCTGGTGTCGTAATAACTCAATCCCACAGCTAGGAGATATTGTCCACTTTGACTCGTTACGTGTTGCCGTCAGCCTCACACAAGGAGAGCTTTTCACACACTGTTTCGTTCTCCCCTCCAATCTACATGAGATCTCACAATTCACTTACTTAGGGGCTAGCTAATTCGTTCACTCTTCAACCAATTTGGTATATATATATATTTTGTGGTCGTTTTTTAGCATAAACAATTTGAAATTGGCCCTTTTTTTCTGAAGCACCTTAAAGCATCGGATCAGCAGCAGATGCTTGGGTTTTACCACAATTCAGATTCCAGAAAAAACGAGCCCGATTGGCTTATTAAAAATGACCCAAAATCCTCTGCAAAAGCGGTGGGCCAATCGCCAAATTCAGATCCCAATGGAGACCCAAGCGCCTTCCACATTGGGATTTGAAACCTCTGATCATAAACAACAAACACAAAGAAGAAAAAAGAAGCCTTCCTCCACAAACCAAGTCATCTTTAAATCATTGGCGCTGGCGTGGTGTTTGAGGCTCCGCCACGGGCCCCCACCCCCACTCCCCTATATACGTTTCTGTCTTTTCTCATCCACTTTAAAACCCTTCACTCCCATGGCGCCTCTCAGAGCCTTGCCTCCACGTGCTGCAACATGTGGCTCACCCCATTGCCTTGTCTTCATGTCTCTGTCTTCTTCACGTGCCCCTTCCCTACCTCTATTTTCCTTCCTCACCATGCCATTAGGGAGCAGCAGCAGCACACTCACCCCCCCTTCATTTACATCAATCGCTTTCGTTCCTTCTTTCTCATTGTTAACAAAACGTATATCTTGATTTTTGGTTAATTAAGCCGACCCATCACTCATTAATGTGGGCGTGGCCTATGGGTTCGGTCGTTTTCTTCACTTCAAGTCGGCTACGCATTTCGTCGAACAGTTGGTGTGCATGTATGTATGTGTAAGGAATGGGTTCAGGGGGTTTAATTTCGCCCTGAGAAAGCAAAAGGGATGACAGTTACAAAAACAGCGTCGTTTTCATGTCGCCGTCTTTGTAGTGGAGATGTCGGAGTCGGTTGCGCCCATTACCCAATCACCCATCTCATATCAACTCACCTGCCATAGTTATCTTATAATTTGTCGGGGCGGTTTTTTTTTCCGCTTAAATTGATGCCAATTTAATTTAATAAAAAATTAATTTAAATACTATTGCTGTTTTTCATTTTTAATCAATAATTTAATTATTTCACATTAAATTAAATTATATATATATATGTCTCTATTATTAATTATAAAATGATTAGACAAATCTTTTATATCTAATAAATCTGTAAATTAACAAAAGTTGGAATAAATTAAAATTTTATTAAACAAAAAAATTAAAAAATTAATTTCTTTGAAATTTATTTCAAGTTTAAGGATATAATAAATATTTTTAACGTTTAAAGACATTAAATTTAAAACTTATTTTTTTAAGTTTATAGACCGACACAAACCATAAATTCATGACTATACTTGTAATTTGACATTTTTCTCGTTCATTTTTTAATTTAAAAAATTAAACTAATACACTTATTTTATTTTGAAATTTTGATTTTAATATTTAAAATTTACCTCGACAAAATAGATGACGTCATATTTACAAATCATTAATCTAATATATTTGGATTAAAATTGATAACAAGGATGGGAGATTGGCACAAAGATTTTAAAAAAATTTAAATACGGGAAAATTTAAAAGTTGTAAATACAAATAAATAATTTATGTATTATAAATATTTAAAAATCCGTAGTTCAAAATGCTTCACTTTTGGGCTCCAATGTAGCCGAGCCCACAAGGATTTAGAAGAGGGTAAAGCAAAGCTATGGCTTTTAGCCCAGCCCACAGCCCAATAAGTTTCTAATGGGCTTAACGGCCCATCTTAAATTTTACGAAGATTTCAACTTAGGACTAACTAAATATAAAATTAAAATATAGAGAATAAATTTAAAATTTATTTGAACATGCTTATAATAATATATGAAAACTATACAAAATATTTAAATGATGATGTAATATTTATTTTAATGCGACTATATAAAATATTACAATCATTATTATTGTAATTTAAAAGGGTAGAATAATTTATAAGATCATAAATGGTCAAATTAAATATTTTTTTTATTAGATATAAATAGTTAATTTTAGGAAAAATAAAGTAAATTAAAAAATTACTAATTAACTTGGTCTCATTTGGTAAGAATTTTATGTTTTAAAAAATTAATTAATTTTTTTTTTACCTAATTTACTTAATGTGATTTTTACATTTTAAAATGAATATTAAAATTATTAGTCAAAAGTAAAAAAAAAAAAAAAAAATTGTTATTTTTTTTTTAAAATAAATGATTATTAAATGGCAGATTAAAAATTTCTTCGGATCATTATCAAATATCACTGTTTTTTCAAAAGTATTTTATTGAGAAAAATTATTGGGAGGACGTGGCCCAATTAAAAAAAAGAAAAAGAAAAAGAAAAAGCAAATTGGTGGGGACCAGCTGCCATCTCAGCTTTGACTCACAGAATTCATCTCCGGATTAAATTTTGCGGGACCTCCCCTAATCCAGGTCGTCCAATCAGGTTTTACCGCGTGGTTAGTTTTAGGGCTCCATTTCCCCCTTTTTATTTCTCTTTCCCGGCCCAAAATCCTCCGTTCCGGACTTTCCCTCTTTTTATCCATTTCATTTAATTTTACCTTTCTCCTCCGGTTCAAGTCCGCGTTCATTTCTCTCTCTCTCTCTTCTTCCACTGTGTGTCGTCGCTCAGAGGTCAAATATTTGGCTGTTTTTTCCCTCCTTTTGCTTTCCCTTCTCTCTTCTTCCTCGCCATGCCTCTCGATCTGTAATTCATTTTCTTCTTTTCTCTTTCTCAATTCTTATCCTTATCTACACACTTCTCTACTCTCTTTATCGCACTTCTGGAGCTTCAAGTTCTAGTTTCAAGGTAAGAGTTGGTAGGCTATGGACGGGGGTGCTCCGTACAATCCACGTACCGTGGAAGAGGTGTTTAGGGATTTCAAGGGCCGTAGAGCTGGTTTGATTAAGGCTCTAACTACTGGTGAACTTTTATTTCATTCTCCCTGTCAAATTGCTTTCAGCTGTTGTCCTTTTGGTTTTCTCTGCTTCATTCTGCTTCGTGTTTTAATAATTTTTGTTTTTCCGTTAATTTCGTCAGATTTTTACTATTTCTGCTTTTTTGGTTGCAGATGTTGAAGAGTTCTACCAGCAATGTGATCCTGGTTTGATTTTTCGCTGCTTTTTTACGTTTTTGAATATTAGTGTGCATTGTCGGAGAGGATGCTAGAAGTAATGCGTAGGAAAAGTGGTGTCTACTAGGAACTAAATTTCGATGACTGCAAATATAAATAGCTAATAAAATTTATCGATTTTGATGTATGGTTTAGTTGAGAGGTTTCCGCGGCTCATTTTTCTAAGCCAGTTTGTCATTAATTTCCGTGTTTCTTTTGTCCTTTTATTTCACCGCCTTCTCTGTAAGCAGTGCATGTGTGTGAAGCCTTCATACTTTATAACGTAAAACAGAGCACATGTTTTATATGGTAATGCAAGGATTTAATTATCTGGCCTTAAGGATGAAATCTGTAGTAAGCTGATAAGTAATGAGGTTTAATGGTAATCTTGTCGTATAATTTTAAAATGGGTAGGCTTATACTGTTCAGATATTCTAATTTCAGCGTGTAAAAAATCGTTTGGTACATAATCTATAACAGTTAAGAAAGAACTAAACATACTTACTACTTTTAAAACATTTTTTTTTTCTTGAATTATAACCCCAATAAGGTATTCTTTGGTACATCGAATCATAACCCAAATTTTCTTAAACTTCACATTTGCCAGAGAAAGAAAATCTCTGCCTTTACGGATTTCCTAGTGAGCAGTGGGAAGTCAATTTACCTGCGGAAGAGGTGCCTCCAGAGCTTCCAGAACCTGCACTGGGTATAAACTTTGCTAGAGACGGGATGCAAGAAAAGGATTGGCTATCCTTGGTTGCGGTGCATAGTGATGTTTGGCTGCTTTCTGTGGCATTTTATTTTGGAGCTAGGTTTGGATTTGATAAGACAGATAGGTATGTGTTCACCTGATCTGCCTTCGTTATTTTATGTTAATGATTCATGCATAGTATATTTTAAACTGGTCGTAGGTTGTAGCGAAGGGCTGGGCATGAGCTTCAATGCTTTCTCTCTCGCTCTCTCTCTGTCTTTTATTGTCTTTGAGCAGTTCTTAATTTAATATGTTGTCCAACTTTTTTTCATTTCACATGCTCTTGGGAAACTGTTTTTCTCTGCCCTTGAATTTCTTATTTCTTTTCATGATGATGATAGGTTTTGCAACCCCATACATGCTTCTCATGATCTAAAGTTCTATAATGGGATTTTTTTTGTGGTGTGTTATATTTTGGTTATTGTTTTAGATTGAATTGGTATTAGCCAATCTCTTTCTTATAAGGTTTTATTTCAAACTATATTTTTTTTTCTTCATATTATATGTTTTATACAAGGAAGCACAAACACATTTTGTGATTGCTCAATTCGTGTTTCACACTTGTTGAATATATTGGACACGCGTTGGTTACTTGTCTAACACATGACACACACGAACGCTTGTTGAACACATTGGATGGACATATTTGAGACAATTATTGAGCACTTCGTTTTAAGTGTTAAGCTATTTATTTGTTATTCTGTTAGAAATGCTATTAGGATAGGATGTTAGTAATTAGATAGGGAGGTGGTTATGGAGTTTGGTTATAAATAGAGGGAATGAGGCATTACGTTGTGGCGAGTGAATTAGGGCTTGGGATTGATCTCAAGAGGGAGGGTGTAACAATCTTGAATTACTTATATTGTAATTTCTTTAGATATTGCAATATAATTATCTTTGGGTGTTTTCATATAATTTCAGTGTTTGGATGCCTAACATATTATTTGAAGACTAATCAACCATAAAAACAAATATGGAAGAATACTTACAAGTTTTGATCGCAATGAGTTCTTTAAAGTATTTAAGCATTTAATGATGGCCGATTTTTGTTTCTCTTTTCTATTAACCGTCGAGTCATTCGGAAACATGTTTAGTTGGTTCTTGATTCTTTTACTATTAGAAATTGCATCATTAAATACATATGCGATATCTATAATAAATTAACGTTCTGCATTGTACATTTCATGACTCTTTTTAAATAAAGAATTCATCATTTCTTCTATATTATCTTCTAAATGAAAAGACCATACAGTGTATTTTTTTTTTTTATATAAAAACATTAAAATATAGGATATGTTCAATTATGTTTTAAGTTAAATTACAAGTTTTGTCCTTTAACCTTTAGGATTGTGTCTAATAAGTCCTTGAACATTAAAGTGTCTTATATGTCCTAAACTTTCAATTTTGTGTCTAATAAGTTCTTGGGTGACTAAAAGGTTTCTAAACTTTCAAGTTTGTGTTTGTAGGTTCTTGATCTATTTGAAACACCTAAAAATTTATGAAATTATTATACTCATGTTAGATACAAGTTCAATTTTCTATATAATAGATTTATTAACTTTAAAAAGTGTTGAGTATATTAGTAATAAATTAGACACAAAACTAGAAGTTCAAGGATCTATTAGATAATTTGAAAGGTTCAGAAATCTATTAGACTCAAAAGTTAAAGTCTGGGATCTATTAGACTCTTTTTTAAAATTCAGAGGCTTATTGACACAAACATGATAGTTTAGGCACTAAACTTGTCATTTAACGTACATTCTGAAAATTGGAAATTTTATTAAGCATGCTCCTGCATGTTCGTGTCCTCATTTTATAGAAAATGATTGCAGAGTGTCTATGGCATGGCGTGGTGTCATAGGCTTTATCTTCCTACTATACATGCCTGGTTCCAAAGGAGCTGTTCTCTTGACCGTTTTTGGGACTTGCAACATTCTTTTCTAGATGGAAACGGTTGTATTCTTTCATTTTTTCAATGTAAGCTTGGTTTTAATTGACTGTGGTTTGGCCATAGTCATTGATGTCAGTGAAAAATAATCAGGGTTGAGGAAATGAGTTCAAATCATAAGGCCACCTACCTTGGATTTAAAGTTCTATCAGTATTTACACGGCACATTGCATCATTGTGGTTTCTTCATTACAACAGGGTCCATGACTTGGTCTTTCTAGTAGTTTGGCTCTATTTTGGGCTGTCAATTTGTTGGTCTGGGTTGCTGGTCTTCTCTTGACTTTCTTGTATTCTTTTATTTTTATCTTAGTCATAATTTGGTTCCTGATGAAGTTTCCATGACTGGGGATTCAAGTTTCTGTTGCTTTTGTTGCAGGAAGCGTCTATTTAATATGATAAATGATCTTCCAACAATATTTGAAGTGGTGACAGGGACAGCCAAAAAACAAGTTAAGGATAAATCATCAGTTTCAAATCATAGCAGTAATAAATCTAAATCAAATCCAAAGGTTTGAAAGAATTTTTTTATCCTGCTTTCTCCTGTTTTTTAGTTTTTCCTAGCCAATTCGGCTTAAAATGAGACACAAAACTGCTGGTGATTTTTAATTGCTCTAATGGTTTGGCTGAGGTGCCTGTAGAAAACCAGTCGACCTGCATACCGTACTAGAGTATTCTTTGATTACTTGTTCTCTTTGCTTAGTATGTGTTTCAATCCATGTGGGAGGCAACTTATTAAGCATATTATTTGGCATATATTTGCAATTACAGCGGAGTTCCGAACCTCAAATAAAAAGTACGAAAGCTGTTCAATCGAAGGACGAGGATGAGGAAGGCTTGGAAGAGGAAGACGAAGAAGAACATGGAGAAACACTTTGCGGAGCTTGCGGAGAGAATTATGCATCTGATGAGTTCTGGATTTGCTGTGACATATGTGAGAAATGGTTCCATGGGAAGTGTGTCAAGATCACTCCGGCAAGGGCAGAGCACATTAAGCAGTATAAATGTCCATCTTGCAGCAACAAGCGAATCCGACCCTGATGTGTTTCAACGGCACGCATGGTAGGTATTTGCAACAACCTCCCCTCCCTCCCCAAACCAAAGGAAAAAAAGGGAAAAAAAAGAGAGGAAAATGAACCAAGAGATAGTCAAATGTTGCTTCCCTTAGGATCTCAGTGTAGACCACTAATTGTGTATTAGGATTAGTTTAAACTTTAAATTAGGACTGTGGTTAGGTTGGAAATTTACAGTCTATGTTATTTGTGGACAAACTCCTTTCTGTTTGTGTATTGTATGAACTACTTGTATTTTGTATGTGGTATAATATGTTACTGTCAAAAGTTTATACTTGTCAGGAAGCCTATCTCCATTGTACATGCCGTTGGGGTCACGAGAGAGTTTTCATTCGCTTCGTGGGTTCACTGTGTTAAGGTTAGTCACTCTCTCATTTATCATCTCAATACCTATCTCTATTAGGAGGCTTGGAATTAAGAATTAGGCTGAACATATCCTACTCAAGTATTTGTAGACTAGTTTGCTGCTTACAATTAACCATTTACATCACTTACCACTAGGCAACATTTTAGATACCCAAACGTGAGGATTTGTTTGGAGTGTTCTTTAAACAATTCTCTCGCAGATATCTTACAATTGATGGCTTCTGTTCTAACTTGAAATCCTTATAATTGACTAGAAAGAATAACTTCAGTTGTTCTAGAGAAGTAGGCTGTTTAATAATATAAAAAAAAATCAGAGAAAAGCATACCTAAAGTGTTTTTACAAAAGTAGGCTGTTGATTGAATATTTGTGTTTGTTGATTGAATATTTGTGTTTGTTAACTCACAATTACTTTTGCAAACAACTTTATTATGTTTGATTATATTTTCTCCAAGTGTTTTTATGCAAAACTTTGTTGGGGTTGCTCTTAAATTTAAGTATTTATTGGAGTTTGTCACCAAAAGTGATGGATAGTTGCTGGTCATTGGTCCTAGTTGTTGATCGTAGGTTGCTGGTTTTGGTCCTTGATCACCAACCACTAGTTGCTAATCTCGATCCTTAAGTCACACTCCCTAGTCATCAGTCCCGATCATTGGTGACTATGGTTAGTGACCAGCACTGGTGATTGGTGATTAGCTAAGAATCGTGATCGGCAACAAGCAGCTAGTGACCAACGCATGGGATTAGTGACCAACGACAAGATCGAGACTGAGGATGGTTGCTGGTCCTTGGTTGCCAAACCCAATCACTAATCACTAGTGATTAATGACCACTCAGTCAATTGAGATCAAGGATCACGATCATCAATGACCACTTTGACGATTGTCGTTCGTTGTTGGTATCGATCCCGACCATCAGTTGCTAATTATAAGCAGTGGTCGTCGATTATCGTCAATCGTCAATCCCTTATCTCGTTTGCCAAAGTTCTCACTAATCTCCATGATTGGCCACCAACCCTTAGTCACCAATCATCACCAATTGGGCCCAAGTTTCAAAACTTACTACTGAGTGGCTAGTGGTTGGGATTAACAACTAGTACCATAAACTGGTAACCAACAACCACATTGATGATTGTTACAGAAGTGGTAACGATCCATAGTTACTGGTCGTCAATCGTTAGTTGTAGATGGTAGTCATAAATGGTGGCTATTCTGCTACTGTGGAATGAAGGTATTTGAGTAATTTAGATATCTTATAAAACATTTTCTTTTCCTTCTAGAAGTTGATTTCTAGGGTTTAATATTTTTCTTTAGGTGCTCATCCCTCTAACAAGTCGACAAACCATTGACTTGAAACAGTTTCCATTCCATGAAGGCACAAAGTCATCAAACGCAACATCTTTGAGCGTCCAAATTTGACCCCTAATTCCAAATCTTGGTGAATTCCAAACTGCTTTGACCAATCAATTTTAGCTTCCAAATGCTTTGAATTCAAAAAATAAACCACTTGGCTCTAGTAATTGACCTACATCCCTTACGTTCATGCACTGCCCACATCAATAAAGTCATTATTCAATCCTTCCCAAATCTTTCCCAAATTTCTTTCTCGTCCGTTAGAATGATCCAAAATTGTCAGCTACACGCAACAATTTCTCGTTTACAAGTTGGGCACGAGACTTTCTAAGAAACAGAATGTTAAGCTATGAACATGTGAAAACATGAATCAAGATGTCTATGTATGAATTTAATACCCAATAGAATAACGAACCTCCAGACAAGATGGTAAATACAAGGTTACAAAGAAAACAAGTCTATTTGTTCCAAAACTATTTTTACATATCTGAATTTGAAAAAGAAGAAAAGGGCAATTACCAAATACATATAAAACTTAAACAAACCAGAATCGAAAAACTAGAAACAAGAACATTCCGGCCAATTTTGAAACCAAAATGTATAGAACTTGAAAGAGTTATAATTGGGTGATGCAGCCATTAAATTTGTTCGGATGGGACTGGTTGCTTAGTAGACTTATTCTGTCGAGAATGAACGTAGAAAAGCTTCCCAATCAAGAACAGACCGATTGAAGAAGTAGCCACTATCGCCACCAAAATGGCAATCAAAAAGATGACGGAGTCGGCTCCCGACGGAGTACCGGAGCCTGAGAGTTTTGGTGCTCGTGGAGTGAAGAACCTAATGGAGTATCCATAAGTATAAGCCATGGAGCTCACTGCAATCCACATCGTAACGATCAAAACCCTCATGAAAATGCGTTTCTCCGGCAACCCAGTGATTATCATCAGAATCGCAATCAGGGAAGTCATGAATCCCATTGTGTTAAACACCAGAAACTTATTATAGGTTTGTAGGTGTTTTCCGGCGAATATCGACGTTCCGGCCGGCTGATTTGGGTTCCCTGAGGCTTTATCGTCTTGCCAAATGCCGCCGGGAGGGTTGACTCCGGCTTGAAAAGCCATTGTCGCGATCAGTGATGCCACCACCATTAATGAATCTTGCTTCCTCAGCCACTCGCTTTTCTGGTTAAAGAACCACCAATCTCCGTTGTGGAAGACGGCGGAGAGAAGCCATTTCCAAGATTGAGTCTTTTCCATTTTGCTGACACAGGAAGAAGGCGAAGAAGACGACTGTGACATCGACGATGATGGAGGCTTCTTTGGTGTGGTTCGGATGGCATTGGCAGCTGTGAGAGTCTCTGCGATGTCCATGTCCTTTAAATCTCTATGGCTTTGAGTTAGAATGTCCAGAGCTGTTAACCCATTTGTGGTTTTGGCATTTACTTTGATTCTTGTATGGTTGATTAGGTACTCCACAGCCTGCAATTACAGAACCAGATAAACTAGTTTGAGTTTGTTTCGTGTCATAATTTTTCGAGACCAAGAGATAATTAGAGATGTCTCCTTGATCCATGAGACTAGAAATGTCCACGTTACTCGTGGGACAGGACCAATTTCAAATAGATAGCGGATTCTCTATTTAGATTTAGACAGAAAATAGGGAGGGAGTGAGAAACATTTTTTACATGATAAATAATTGGGACACAAGGGACACATCAGAGAAATGAACGAGGGTCAGCGAGTACGTTAGACTTGAAGGGAGATCTCATATCGGTTGGAGGGAAGAAAGAAACTTTTTATAAAGGGTAGGACTAGTTTGGAACGGATAGCAGATTACCCGTGGGCACAAGGACGCTGGTCTCGAAGAGGGTGGATTGGGGTGTTCCAAATCGATTGAAGAAGGAAACAAATGGAAGAGTAAACTGGGTCCTAAAGGAGGAACCCACATCCATTGTGGAGGAGTAGTAAACACTTTTTATAAGAGCGTGAAAATCTCTCGGTCGAGGGTAAGTGCCAAAGAAAAAACCTAAAAATAACAATATGTGTTGTGAAAATTGAGAATGAAATAGGGTACGAGGATGAGATCCCAATTGATTACCTGAAGTTGTTTCATGGAGACAGCAAGATGGAGGATAGTGAAGCCATAATCATCCTGAGCATTAACAAAGTGACTGTCATCCACAGCCACAGTTTCAATCAGCTTCTTCAGCGCTTCCACCTGGTTATACTTCACACATAAATGCAACACCGTTCCGCCGCCGTCCACCGCCATCCGAGCAGCAGCCGGTCGGACACGGACGAGCTCAGCCAAGACATCAAGCCGGCCTCTAACGGCGGCGAGGTGGATAGCGTTCCGGCCATCTTGGTTGCAGACAAAGCACATACCAGCATCAACTCGCAGCAGAAGTTTCACAATTTCCACAAACCCTTCGGCGGCCGCCAAGTGGAGGGCTGAAAAACGGCGGGAATCCAACTCCTTAGCCAGCTGAGGCCTTCGCTTCAGAATCTCATCCACAAATCCGACGTGTCCAAGAAGAGCCGCCACGTGTAGAGGCGTCTCGTTGAAGTCGTTGAGGTTAACTCTGGCCAGCAACATAGGATCCTGTCGGAGCAGCTCTAACAACGTTGTTACGTTGCCTTCAATGGCGGCTTCGGAAAGCCTCTTACTTCCATTGTCTGCGGCCATTAATGGAGCTTATCTCTTTTCTTCTATGGTGAGTTGCTTATAGATATATGTATATATTTGTCCATATATATATATATATAAGGAGCAGGGCAGCCATGGATGGAGCTCATAATAGAGTGATGAGGATTCGTTGAAGTTTCCTGAGATCGGAAAAGCTTTAGTTCGAAGAATAGTTCATTAAAAACAAATGGGGTTTGAGTGTTCAAATTTACTTCTTGATTCCAAACTCAAGCCCTTGCCTAAGTCCTTCAATCTAATGACCAAATCCATATTTTAATACTTGTCAAAGCTCCACCCTACGGGTTGAAGAAAGACGGTACATGTGAGACCCCATATTAGTTGGTGGGAGGATAAAATATATTTTTTTATAAGAGTGTCGAAATCTCAGACTAAATTTTAAAAATCTTGAATGAAGCTTGAAATAGAAAGCCAAAAAATGACAATATTTGCTAGGTGGATTTTACCTATTACAAATGATATAAAAACTTAACACCCGACGATATACCAGCAAGAAGGATGAGCGCCAAAAAGGAGTGGACACGATGTGTTGTGCTACAAAAAAAACGTTGGGCCTCAAAATGGGTGGATTGGACCCAGGTCAAATATCAACTCAGTAGCACTACTTAGCCATTGGAACCCCATTCGTGGCCCGTGGTTTTAAAAAGCCTAACTAAAGCTGCGAGAGGAACTGTCGGAATCTGCAATTATTTGGACAACTTGGACAACTTGAACAGCCGACAAGACAACTCACCAAAATTACGAAAAGGGTAAATTTTGAGAAAAATACAATTTTGCTCTAAAGAGTGTATATGGACTACATTGAGAAAATCTTTGGTTGACTCAGTTGGTTGGGTTGGTGATTCGATCAACTTAAATAGAGTTTACAACCCAACACAGCCTAACCATTAATGATCCATGATTTTATACGAGCTTGTACTAACATAGTTGTTGGCTCGATGAAACTTCTTGGTATTTGTAAAAAAATTGGAAGTAGAAATAACTTTATCAAACAAGATTAGAATAAAATATCGGGTTGTGAAAGATTTTATGTTCAAGTTGCCTTGCATAACGATTCCAAGTCTCGGTTAGGTCAATGACTAAGTCGGTTAAGTCACAGTATTCTATGAATCACGTGACTTATAGAATCGATTAACATCATAAGAATAAGACTCTTAGACAAGTTGGGTCCAAAAAATCATTGAAAGAGACCACGATAAATATAGTTAGCCATGTTCTACCGAAAAAAAATCAATCTATGTTTTAGTGTTGTTAAAAAACAATCATATTGTGAAACGTACATTTGAATATGTTTTATGTCGGATTAATATGGTTATTTTTTTTATTCTTATTATTATTTGGGATGTCCGAAGAAACCGTCAACCTTTTCAAATCATGGATTATATTTTTTTTTTTACATTATTTATCGAAAAAAATGTCAACAGTTGAACCACGGTTATAACCCTGGCGGCGTCTGGCAAGAGGATGGTACCCATATCAACAACTCAGTCATCTCCCGTCTTCAAATAGGTGAAAATTTTGAGTCAATTCGTGTACGTCAATTTGACCCGTCCAACCAACTTGAAAAATAGAGTTGGTACCCAATCCAACCCTACTATGAAAATTAAAAATAAATGTTTGATATATAACGAGCACGGCAGCCATGGATGAAGTTTCCCGAGATTGGAAAAGTTTTCATTTCAAAAATAGACAAATCCATTAAAAACAAGATGAGGTTCGAGTGTTCGAATTTAATTCTCGGAGTTCAATCTCAAGTCAATGCCCAAGTCCTCCAATCTTGACAAATTTCATAAACTTCATAAAATCGTCATAGGTTACAATATCAGTAGATATCAATAAAAAAAAATCATTAATCTAATCATTGATCGAGCGGGTTAATGGATATTTTAATCCTTAACTTGGAAGAGGACGTGAGTCGTGTGTTTGGTGGGTGCTAAGATGGAGATCGTTCCAACCATCTTGGTTCGCTATACAAACCCTGCAATATGGTCATGTTACCCCTACAGACCACTACGAGTCCAAAATTGATCAAGCCAAAACACGTTTAACCATTTAGTTTCTATGATTGAGCTACTGAAAAGGAAATCTTTATTAGTCATCTTATCCTCACGATTGCTCTAATTTAGATGTGGTCTCAATACATTCATGTATACCTCATTTATTCCGGTCTCACAATTCTGTTCTTAAACTTGATATTTAAATTCCTAAGTAGAGATGTTCACGGGAGCGAGGGAACAGGGAAGCCTTCCTTGCCATCTATTTCATTTCACATCCCTACAAAATTTTTCATTTTGAGACGAGGATCCTCTAAGGAGAATTGATGCCGATGAATAATTTTTCTTTTAAAGTTTTCATTTTTTAATATTTAAAAAATTATAAAAAAAATCCTAATAAATCAATATATTTACGTAAATTTAAAAAGTTTAAATTTTAATATTATAATCTCGACCCAACTTATCTAATGGAAAAAAATGTCCTCCACTCTCTCCGTCATTCTCCATCTAAACAGGAAATCTTTTCCCGAGCGAGTTTTTAGATGGTCAATGGACATTTCTATCCCTAAAACTTAGAGATAATTTCATTTTCAATTATGAAATTGACACTTTTAACCTTTGTACAAACTTTTGTTATAAACCATTTGTTTGTTTATAATGACTTTTGAAAGTCTTCCATAGCTAAAATATAATAATTTTGTATTTTAAATTGGTGAGATTATAAAAATATATGAATTATTATTATTATTATTATTTTAAAAATAAAGAAATACAAAATAAAACATAATTTTCTCTCTCCTTTTTCTCACTCCTCTCATGGTCAAGTTGTTCTATTGTTTTTCCTCATTTGGTCGTCTTAAAATAGTATGGTTTTTTTTTAATGATAAAATTTTATTATATTTTAATTATATTAGCTTAAAATAATAAAAATATATGTTCACTTGAAGGTCCACTTTTTCGTTATTTGATGATTTATAATTTTTTTTAATTATAAAATAGTTTATACACGCGTTTGATTATGAAAAGTTTTCGAACCAACATGAAATTTTAGGTTAGTTGGATTTATGATCGGATTAAATTATCATATTCTTTTTTCTAAAATTATTTAAAAAAAATTCTACTTATTCGGTCAGTGCATATTACAGTCTGTTTTGCATGGTCAGTGCTGCAGCTCATGGGGTTGCTCATGAAGTTGCTCATGAAGTCCCATGAACGTTTGACGGTTTCGACGACCTTCCTGTACGTCACCATGGTAACGGCAATAACATCCGACATCGTTATGTAAAAGCTTTGACACCCGACACATAGATGTCCAGTATCATCGTTATGCTCTCTGTTTCTCTTTGATTCTCGGTTGTTGGCATCCCACTTGCATTGTATCTTGTACGGAAGACAATTTCATCTTAAACATCATTTCCATTACTCTTTATGGATTTTGTTAAGTTTGACTCAATAAAGCTCTTCACCCTCTAATCTTAGTACTTGTTCGTACGTACATATGTACATGCGTCTTAAGAATGATGAACCTTCTGTAATGGTATGATATTATTCACTTTGAGTATGAATTTTGATGGCTTTGGTTTTGGTTTCTTGAAAAGTTTCATGTCAATAGAGATAGTATGCTTTACTTATGAACTCATGATGAGACTCATTTCCTTTCATAACAATCCTCAATAATACACCATAAAGCTTCCCCTGAGGCCTATAGAGTCCTCGAATAGCCTCCCATTAATCGAGAGTTGACTCTTTCTAAGGAGCCCAATACACCATAGAGCTTCCCCTGAGACCTATAGAGCCCTCAAACAGCCTCTCATTAGTCGAGGCTCAACTCCTTCTAAGGAGCGCAATACACCATAGAGCTTCCCCTAAGGCCTATGGAGCCCTCAAACAACCTCTCATTAGTCGAGGCTCGACTCCTTCTAAGGAGCCCAATACACCATAGAGCTTCCCCTGAGACCTATGAAACCCTCAAACAACCTCTCATTAGTCGAGGCTCGACTCCTTCTAAGGAGCCCAATACACCATAGAGCTTCCCCTGAGACCTATGAAACCCTCAAACAGCCTCTCATTAGTCGAGGCTCGACTCCTTCTAAGGAGCCCAATACACCATAGAGCTTCCCCTAAGGCCTATGGAGTCCTCAAACAGCCTCTCATTAGTCGAGGCTCGACTCCTTCTAAGGAGGCCAATACACCATAGAGCTTCCCCTAAGGCCTATGGAGCCCTCAAACAGCCTCTCATTAGTCGAGGCTCGACTCCTTCTAAGGAGCCCAGTACACCATAGAGCTTCCCCTAAGACCTATGGAGCCTTCAAACCGCCTCCCCTTAATCAAGACTCAACTCCTTAGGAGCCCTCAAACAAAGCACACACTTTGTTCGATTTGAGTACATTTTTTTACAATTTTTTTGTTCGACACTTGAGGACTTTATTGGCATGACTATGATACTATGTTAGAAATCACAAACCTCCCATAATTGTTTGATATTATCCACTTTGAGCATAAATTGTTATAGTTTTACTTTAGTTTCTCTAAAATGTCTCATATTAATGAAGATAGTATTTCCTTTAATTAGCCAATCTGTGACTCCTTTACCAACCATCCTCAACATGTTATGGATGAAGCTATGTACTATCTACATATTCAAGTGGGTCTCAAATCCCGAGAGCATTCACATGCCATAGAGAAATCATATCATGGGCACAAAGATAAAATATTTTAAAAATCATACATACATACATACATATTTACATTATTATCAGTTTGTTGCTTCCTTTTATACATACATACATACATATATATATATATATATATATTTTAATTTCCTTGAAATTATAAAACCCGGTCGGTCGGCAGCCGGCCTAGAGACCACCAATAATTTCGGTTTATTTTATTCCTTAAAAATTTGTCCACCTACGCACATTCCAACTAGCCAAAATTGTTACAATAATTTTCCCCCCTCATCCGTTGTCTTTAGATACCGTCTTGTCATGTCTTAAATGACTTCGAGTATTTGGCTTCACTATAGTTGTTTACTCTCTCCTTTTTTGACACTTGCCCCAGTATAAACATTCTTTATAACCGTGTAGAAATCTCTTTCTACGAGAAGAGTTGTAAAAATGTTAAGCTAAATTTTGAAAGGAAAAATTTAAAGAGGACAATATCGACTACTACTCGAACTGTTATAATAGCATTTTTTTCTAAGCACGATTTTACATACTACTTCTTTTACTATTACACTAGAAACACTAAACTCACGGCTCCAAACCTCTTGTGAGTGACTATAAACGATTATGTCATTGAGGTTTCCCACTACAAACTAGTTAACGTTAGAGCTTGAGTTATTCATTGCTACACCCTTTTATGAGCATTAGAAACTAGTTCCAAAGACGGGTTTTTTTTGTAAGTTATAATTGTAACTTATATACAGCTCAACCCCACCACAGTAGATATTGTTCGTTTTAACCTGTTACGTATTGTCATCAGTCTCGCGATTTTTTAAAACGTGTTTGATACTCTTCTAAGGATGTTTCGTTTCCTTCTCCAACGAATGTGTGATTTCACTGAACGTTAATAGAGATATTTTTGGACGAATTTTGAAATTTTCTATGCTCTCTACCAATACCCTCTCAATAAAATTAAAACAAAGAACAAGAATCTGGTTGATTCTATATAGCCCATCATCAAGCTTTGCCATCCCTCAATAGAGAGCATTCAAATATGTCGCTATACATGACAAACCTGGTTAGCAGGCGGCTGTACGAAGCAGCACACAATGGGGACGTAAACCCCTTGCAAGAAATCAGCGGCCAATATCCATCGCTGCTTATGGGCGGCACCCTCTTCGACCACCCATACGACCTTCTCCCTGAGCCCCCACTTCAAGTTGCTGCCTCTTTTGGGCACTTTGATTTTGTGGTGAGGGTGTTGGAATTGGAGCCTGCATCAGCCCACCACTCCGACCGCCAAGGCTTGTCGGCTCTGCACATGGCGGCTGCCAATGGGCATCTCAATATCATTACGCACTTGCTTCAGTTTGATTCGGATCTCTGCTTTCTGTGCAGTAATGATGGCAGAAATCCTATGCATTTTGCTGCTATGAATGGGCGGCTGCAGGCCTTGCGGCTGCTGGTTGGAGGGATTGAGGGTAGATATGATGTTAAGACCTTTCTCAATGCTAAGGATGATCTTGGCTTCACTCTCCTCCATCTTGCCGTTTATAATCAACATCTCGAGGTAATAAAATGGATTCAAATATATACGGTTTTGTTCCGTTTAGTTAATGGGGAGAAATCTAAATCCACCTATTTTAGATATTACCCACTTTGACCTGTTACTAAACGTCGTTAGTTTCACAGTTTTAAAATGCATTTGCTAAGAGAGGTTTTCATATCTTTATAAGTAATGCTTCTTTTTCCTCTCTATTAGATGTGTGATCTCATAATCGACCCTCATGGCGGCCAACGTTCTCGTTAACACATCCGGTTTCTTGCTCTAATATCATTTGTAACCGTCCAAGCCCATGTTTTAAAATCTCTGGCATCTGTGCATTCGACTTTATAAGGGGTGGAAACCTCTCCCTAACATTTGATATCATTTGGGCAATGATGCATTTCTTATAAGAGTCTATAGACTTCTTCCTAGCAAACGTGTTTTAAAATTGTGAGGCGGATGACGATATGTAACGGGCTAATGCAGACAACGTTTGCTAGCGATGGACTTGGACGGTTACATCTCTGTTCAAGGTAAGTCTTCGCAATTAAAATGGATATCTCTAATGAAAAGTAATATCCTAAACCCACCACTAGTAGATACTACTGTCTACTCTCAACAGACAATATTCAGGGCAAGTCTTCGCAGACGCATTTTAAAACATGAGGCTAATGGCGATATGTAACAGGTTAATGCGGACAATATTTGCTAGCGGTGGGCTTGAACTGTTACATATCTGTTCAGGGCAGGTCTTCGCAGTTAAAATGGATATCTCTAATGAGAAGTAATAGCTCAAATACACCACCTATAGATATTGTCCGCTATCAACCATCCAAGCCTACCACTAATAGATATTATCCACTTTAGCCCGTTACGTATAGTCATTTAGCCTCACGATTTTAAAATGTGTCTGCTAGGGAGAGGTTTTCACATCCTTATAAGGAATTATCTGTTCCCTCTCCAACTGATGTGAGATCTCATGTTTAAAGAGGTGGTCCGTAATTTGGTGTTGATTCTTAAATGAATTGAAACATAGCTTAAAAGTTAGGAAGAAAATAAAAGCGACGACGTTTATTTTGCAGGTAGTTCAATACTTACTCAGCTTAGAAATCGAGGTGAATGCTTTAAATTCAAAGGGGCTCACACCACTAGACCTGCTGATAGAGTGTCCCATGGTGTATCCAAAGAGAGTGAGGACGGCCAATTTCCTCCGTGGCCATGGAGCCGTCCGCTCATCGGCGCTAAGTTCGACAACCTCCCAGGAGATTTGGGCCAGAAAGAAGGACACTTTAATGGTGGTGGCATCCCTCATCGCCACCATGGCCTTCCAAGCCGTCGTCAACCCTCCAGGCGGCGTCTGGCAAGAGGATGGTGCCCACATCAACAACAGCTCGGTCATCTCCAGTCCTCAAGCTGGAAAATCGGTAATGACACTATTATAATTTTTGAGTTTTTAACGGAAAAGTTCGTTGGCAATAAGATCCAAACCGTTAAGAAGATGTTTTTCCGACAAAAACTTAGTCATCCCAAACATTATCAAACGAACATGGACCTGACTACTTCACTTAAAACATAAAAGATGGGTTGGGTTAGTTTTTTCTTTTTTTTTTCCGATTTGTGTTTGCTTGAATTTTTTGAAAACGGACAATTTTGAGTCGATTCGTAGGTCAACCCAATTAACCTGAAAATAGGGTTGATACCGAACCTAACCCTACCTTACTTATAAGATTATTATGAAAATAAAGAATATTTAACGTTTGTAACTGATATAAGTGATGAGTTGTGAGTTAGAAATATTTAGATTTAGTTGAAATTTTGGAAAACTAAAAAAATTGAGTTGATTCTTAGGTTAACCTAACCAACCCAATTAACCCGAAAATAGGGTTGGAGCCCAACCCTACTTACCAACCCTACCTTTCTTTTAAGATTATTATCAAAACTAAAAATATTTGACTTTGGTAACTAATATGCTTGATTGATTCGGAAAGGTTTGATATTTGAGTTTTATTAAATTTTAACTATTAACTTAATGTGTATTATGGATAAATAAGATTTTTTAAAAAAAAATTTTTTTTAAAACAATCGGACAATTGAAATCAACCCACCTCTCTTATTTTCGAGTCAAATTGTGTTGTGAATTATATTTGGATTACTCGAATCACCAACCTATCCAACCCAAAATTTTGTACCGATTAAAAATTTTTTCCAATCCAATCTAACCCAATTCGTGTACCTTCCTAATTGTTAAAATGAGATACTAATTTTCTACCGTACATTCGAAATTAACCATAGGAATATTTTTTTTTAAATAAGTTTTTTTTTTTTTTTTGGTTTGAGCAGGTAATGGCAGCAAAAAGCCCAAAACTTTACGTGTTCTTCATAACGTTTGCGTCGTGGGCGTTCATATTCTCGCTAATGGAGCTGCTCCTGCACGTCAGCAACCGTGTCTCCAACAGCGGCGTGGTTTCTGAGGCCTTGATTGTTTACGCTAAGTACATGTCCACCTTCTCGCTGGTCGCCACTTATTCGATATCGGCCGCGTTTTTGACCGCCTTGTCTGGCCAAGATGCTGCCGGCTTCGCCTTCTTGATATCCATCACCGCCATCTTCGTCCTCCTCTATCTGTTCTTTGCTTTGAGATATGGCTTCCGTAGAAGGTCTTCTCCTTTGAAAAAGTCCATTACTTTTCCTCCCCCTATTCTCAACCGTCCACAATAATATGATCTTATCCACGACTTTATTTTTAGCGATAATGTTCTTTAGTTATATACTCGTGATCTTCTTCTTAATTAATCAATGTACAACTTCAATGATCTTCAGCAACGACCATTGTAACGGCTCAAACCCACCGCCGGTAGATATTGTCATTTTTGGATTTTCCGTCAAGGCAAACACGTCCACACCCTTATGGTGTTTCGTTCTCTTTCCCAACCAATGTGGGATTCTCACAATCTACCTCCTTCAATGCCCAACATCTTTACTGGCACAACGCTTTGTGTCTACCCCCTTCGGGGTTCAGCCTCCTCGCTAGCACATTATCCGGTGTCTGGGTCTTATTACCATTTGTTCTCTTTATATCTGCTAGTGGTGGGCTTGAACAGTTACCACCATTAAGTAGCAAATCAAAATAATAATGGATTGCAACTTGTTATAACTCTCGTGGGCTTTGTTGATTTGAAACTTGATAACTTCTTGTTATTATGGGGTAACCGGAAGCCATGGATTGGATAAGATTCACGAAGCTCAAGTCATACCCAGTTCTTCCTTGACAAGAATTCTCGAAGGGTATGGTTTATCGAGCATAGTCATTTAGTACAAGTCTAGTAGAAACTTAACTCAAAATCAAATGGTTACAGATGAGATTAATATATGTTCGCTAGCATCAATTTCCAATTTCTAATATAATAAAAGTCAAATCTTTAAATTATAAATTTTATATTTTAAAAATTTATGAATTTACTCACCATAAAATTAAAATTTAATAGATTAATTAATTATAAAATAAAAACTAAAATTTAAAAATAAAATAATACAAATCTTTTATAATGTAATCCACTTATTGGTTTTGGTAAACGATGACTTGAGCAGTGGTTTTCGCATTGACTGAGGTGGCGCAGCCGTCGTAGCCACGTGGTTGATTACGTCAGCATGGTGACGTAAGACGATCCAACGTTTTATTCCCGTCCGTCAGTCCGCCGGGGAAGGAGTATGTTTTTTTGTTGACTTTTTCAACGCTGTCAAAGAATTGGACGGAATTTTGAATGGTGGGGCCCCCTCTTCTATTGACCTTGACTTTTCTTTTTACTGTTTAAGATTGTGAAAATTGACTTCGGAATAGTTTTCTTTTTTTTCTTTTTTTTTTTTTTGTAATTATTATTGCTAACAATAACGCAATTCTATGATTACAAAAATTTATTGATATTATTTACTTTTATCTGAAATAAAAATGAATTATGTTATGATTAAGAAAATACCCTTTTTATAAAAATATACAAAAGCTAATTAATATAATTTTAAAAATATTTATGGTTTTATTTATAAAAAAATTAGAAAATAATGTTACCCATTTCAAAAAAAAAATCAATTTTTCAATATAATTTCCAATTTAGAGGATAAAAAAATACATAATTTCCATTTTGAAATTGAATTTACTTAGGGTTTTGTGGGACTATAAAGACCTAAATATATGAGATTTGAAAACACTATCTGATCGGGCTTTGGACTACGTTTTTTTAACGTAACCGCAAATATATCATATGAACTTGAATATAACAGAGCTTGAGACTATGTTTTTTATAAGCATTGATTTAGTCGTACGTTGAATTGAATCGTTCTCGTTAGCCCGATGAAGGGGTTGGTGGTAGGGAGGATAATGATGGTGAAGTGAAATGAACACATTTTGTTCAAAAGTGGACTCAGAGTCATCTGTTATGGCATACCCCACACAAACTTCATAATCTAGACTTGATGGTCTTCATCGTTCATTATATTAAGCATTAGCTTCGAAGCTTCCTAAGTTTGGAGAAAGCTGCCTATCAACCTGAACTCAATTCATAATTTTGCTATTAAGTTTTTCATTAATATCTCCAAATTTGAATTCAGATTCAAAACAAAAAAACTTGTCCACTTTGTTTTTGCTTCTCAGTTTCCAAATGTCTTACAATAGTAACCAGCACCTTGTTATGTCGGAGAACGATCTTTCCGACCAGCCGGGGTTCGAGTTTACGGACTGGATGTTCGATAGGTGGCTCGATGAAAACTCTCCACCTCTGGTCGACTCGGCGATGTATCCGGTTTATCAGTCAGGGGAGATTGAGGAGTTTGTTGGAAGCACAATTCAGCAAGGAGAACCTAGCAGTAGTAAGCACAACTCTTATTATTACATTTTAGTGATTGTAAGTCTTTTCTGCTAACCATCACATTTCACATATCGAAAACCATCACATTTCTCATATCGGTTAGGGAGGAGAACAAAATATTCTTTATAAGAGTGTGAAAATCTCTCCCTAATAGATGCATTTTAAAATTGTGAGGTTAACGGAGATACGTTATGAGTCAAAGTAGGCAATATCTACTAGTAGTAGACTTTATGATTTCAGAGGTTGTGGCTAGAGGATGAATGATGTTTAATGGTGTTAGTAGGAGACAGTGGGAGAGAGAGGGGAGTTAGAGAAAGATTTGCATTCAAGACCAAATCAGAAGTTGAGGTTCTGGATGATGGTTTCAAGTGGAGGAAGTATGGAAAGAAGATGGTGAAGAACAGCCCAAATCCGAGGTAAGAAAATGAATTCTGTCTAAACATAACATGTTTCATTGTTAATCTGATTTGGCTCGACCATCTACGAAATGCAGGAACTACTACAAATGCTCGGTCGAAGGCTGCCCGGTGAAGAAGAGAGTCGAGAGAGATCGTGAGGATCCAAAATACGTGATAACGACTTACGAGGGTGTTCATACTCATGCAAGTTCTTGATTTGTTTATTTTTACACCAAATCTCCCTATGTTTAGTAAGAAAATCCTTGTAATAGAGTATGAATCGAAGTTCTAGCTTCAATACGTTGATCTTGTCTGGTCTATTGCACTGTGTGGAGTAGAGGCCCCATACCAAACAACATCTTGTTCACTGTTACATATATCGAAAGATCTTTTTAATGAATCCATATCGATATCGGTCGAATTTCTGAATCAAATCCTTTCTTCAGGCCAACAACTGGTTCGTAGTCTCGTAAGTGATCTCTAAGTTGCACCATGAGAGCCACCACAAGCTTGTTCCCAAACAATCTCAGTTCTTTGTTGGAGAGGTTTCCACACCCTTATAATCAATGCTTCGTTTTCCTCTCTGATCGAGGTGGGATGTCAAGATCCATCCCCCCTGGAGGCTAGTGTCCTCGTTGACACACCGCCCAGTGATTGGCTCTAATACCACTTGTAATAACCCAAGCAAATATTGTCCACTTTGACTCTTACGTATCGCTATTACGCTGTTAGCCTCACAGTTTTAAAATGCATTCTACTAGGGAAAAATTTTCACGCCCTTGTAAGGAATGTTTTGTTCTCCTCTCCAACTGCTGTGAGATCCTACAAATATCTATGTCTTAATGTAATTTATGATCTTAGTTTGATTTGGTTGGATTCGTGCCGTGCCGTGTCGTGTCGTGCCTTATTTTTGTATGTCGTTATATATTCTTTCATAAACTGGGAAAAACATGAAAAAATAGGAAAAAGAAGGGAACAAAGTCTTAGGTTCTGTAACGTAAAGGTAGTGAATTTTGCAGAGAAAATAACCCCACCATATAACACATTAACTTTTTCAAGTTGAATTTCTATCCACGTGAGATCTCACATTAGTTGAAGAGAGTAACGAAACATTGTTTATAAAAGTGTAGAAATTTCTCCCTAGTAGACGCATTTCAAAATCGTGAGGCTGAAGGCAATACGTAATGGATCAAAGGAGACAATATCTACTAGTGGTGGTCTCGAGCTATTACAAATGGTATTAGAGTCAGTCACTGGTCGAAGTAGGGCTAGACCCTTTCCATAGTGACGCATTTTAAAACCTTGAGGAAAAGCCTAAAGAAAACAATATTTGCTAGCAGTGGGGTTGAGCTATTACAAATAGTATATTAGAGCCAGACATCAGGAGGTGTGCGAGCGAGGACGCTAGGTCTCCAAGAAGTGGATTGTGAGATCCTACATCGGTTGAAGAGAACAAATCATTCCTTATAAGAGTGTGGAAACCTCTCCCTAGTAGACGCGTTTTAAAACCATGAGATTAACGATAATATGTAACGGGCTAAAACATACAATATCTACTAGCAATGGTCTGGGGATGTTCAAATGGTATCATAGCCAATCACCGGATAGTGCGTGGCACTAGTCAGAGTAAGGCTAGACCCTCCCCATAGTAGACACATTTTAAAACTTTGAGGGAAAGTTCGTAAAGAACACCCCAAATAGGACAATATCTGCTAACGGTGGGGTTAGGCTATTACAAATGGTATCGGAGCCAGCCACCAAGCGGTGTGCCAGCGAGAACGCTAGGTCCCCAAGGAGGTAGATTGTGAGATCCCATATCGATTGGAGAGGAGAACGAAGCATTCCTTATAAGGGTGTGGAAACCTCTCCCTAGTAGACGCGTTTCAAAAGACTGACGATGATACATAACGGGCCAAAGCGGACAATATCTACTAACAGTGGTCTCAGACTGTTACAAATAGTATCAAGGCCAGTCACCGAACAGTGCGAGGTACTGGTCAGAATAGGGCTAGACCCTCTCCATACTAGACGCGTTCTAAAACTTTGAGAGAAAACCCAAATATGACAATATCTACTAGCGGTGGGGTTGGGCTATTGCAAATGGTATTAAAGCCAAACACCGAGCGGTATGCCAGCAAGAACGCTAGGTCCCCAAGGGGTGGATTGTGAGATCCCACATCAGATGGAGAGGTGAACGAAACATTTCTTATAAGAGTGTGGACACCTCTTCCTAGCAGACGTGTTTTAAAACCATAAGGATGACAGTTAGCGTTATAGGCCAAAGCAAACTATGGTTAGGTTTGGAGGGTTACAATCAAGTAATTATAATTAAAGTTCAGATGTTATTCAAATGAGTTACAGCTCAAGTAGCAAAACGCTCCATAACAATGGTGAAATGAAACGAGGAGAGATCGAAACCGAAACTGAATTTCAAAATGCAGGCATATTGATTCTAAGAACAGTGAAGAACAACTAGACATGATTTTCAAATTCGTAAAAGCCTCAAAGTAAATAAAAATGACTGAGTAATTGCAGGAATCAATGAATTCAAGCGTAACATCGACAATGAAGCCAATCTTGATTGTTATCTCGCATCAGCTTTCATGGAGGAATGAACAAAGATCAAAGCCATACAGAGAGGCGAGCATTGTACTTCAACCACTCGGAGACGCAGGGTTCTCTGCTTCTCCGAGTACCATCTGCAAATCAAAATCCGGAATCGCTTGAACAACGAGGAACTTCAAACGAATTAGGGTTTAGCGAATGAAAACGGAAACGAACCGATTGAAACAATTGTGATATGCAGCCCTGAGATCAGCACACGACGATGTTGCAGAACCGGAGTTTTTACTTTGTCTCTTGATACTCATTGATTGAGATACTACCACTCCATTCAATGGCCGTCGACGAAGCAATGGCGGCGGTTCTTGGAAACTTCTCGGGCAACGAAATCCCTGGACGTCCTCGCGCCTTTAACTTATACACATTTCAATTCAACGCTCATTCTTCTGTAATTTGTTCAAAATTTAGATAAATTTCGTTAATAAGAGATCATTTCGGAAAGATTATCATTCAAAAAATCGATGGTTCGATCTTTCAATCGATTCGAATGTGTTATCAAATATGAGATGTTTGTATAAGAATTTGAAAAGAACATAAGAAAGAACCTGAATAATTTCTGCTAATTCCTTATGATAAGCACCAAGAGTAGGAATTGATACAAAGAAAATAGTGCATAAACGTGGAAGAGTCTCCCAGTTTGTTTCACCTATTCTATTACATTGCTGCTGCAGCCATTTACATTGCCAGAACTCGTTAGAACTCGGAGCTTATATAACAAATGCTCCGAGCGCCATGGAGATTCTGGAATGCTGCATACTTCCTTAACATTCAGATCATTAATATCATAATGCCCCGAAGAAAAATAGTCGGGCGAACATTAATATCATCGTGTTCTTTGTCTCATAAATCATAACAAGAATATGGTACAAGTACAACTAAAAAAGGAAGAATGATTTCGTTATGATTTCGTCTTGAACTTCCAATGAGCTTTCAAATCAATCACGACGATCGTGATGTTGTCTTTGCTGCCCTTTTGAAGAGCTCGTTTCGAGAGGTATTCTGCGGCTGCTTGGGCTGCAGGATCAACCCCCACCCCTCTCTCAGAAGGTAAACTGACACCGTTCTTCTTGTGCCAAAGAAGGATTCGTCTTCGAGCCAGGTCGCATACCTCTTCATTTGACATCACGTCCCATAAACCATCGCTGGCTAGAACGAGACATTCGTCGTCTTTTGCTCGAGGGATGAACATCACTTCTGGCTCCGGGATGATCCATGGTTTCAAGTATCTATCACCTGCAACCAGTGCTTTGAAAACTCAAAAACATGGTATCACATAGAACAGCCCAGCACTTCAGAAGTTGAAATTCTTATGATATGCTATAACGCTGCGCTACTACTAGGGAGGGGACGCCACGAATCTAACTCGAAACCGTGCATATGAACGGTAGCATATGGCCATGAGAGATATCAAAGCAGCTCATTTTGATATGATTCCTATCTTGACTTAATATAATATAATAGTGAACTCATTTTGCTTATACACAGACAGATCTAAAAGTGTCTCTTGATTTGAGGAGGAGTACAATATGAACTCGTATCCTTAATTGTCATTCATCTATAGGAAGGACTTCAAAAATGTGGATGTAATAGCTTAAGCCCACGGTTAGCCGATATTATCTTCTTTGGGCTTTCCTTTCTGGCCTTTTCCTCAAAGTTTTAAAACGTGTTTGCTACAGAGAGGTTTCCTGTTTTGTTCCCCTCTCCAACCAATGTAGGATCTCACAATCAACTCCCCTTGGGAGCCCAGCGTCCTCGCTGACACACCGCTCGATGACTGGCTCCGATACCATTTGTAACAGCCCAACCCCACCGCTAGCAGATATTATCCCCTATGGGCTTCCCCTCAAGGTTTTAAAACGTTTCTACTAGAGACCCTTATAAGGAATGTTTTGTTCTCCTCTCCAACTAACGTGGGATCTCACAATCCACCCCCCTTGGGAGCCAACGTCCTCGCCGACACACCGTTTGGTGACTGGCTCCGATACCATTTGTAACAGCTCAACCCCACCGCTAGCAGATATTGTCCTCTTTGGGCTTCCCCTCAAGGTTTTGAAACGTGTCTGCTAAAAACACTTATAAGGAATGTTTTGTTCTCCTCTCTAACTGATGTGGGATCTCACAACCCACCCCTCTTGGGGGCCAGTGTCCTTACTGACACACCGCCTGGTGACTGGCTCTGATACCATTTGTAACAGCTCAACCGCTAGCAGAAATTGTCCTATTTGTGCTTCCCCTTAAGGTTTTAAAATGTATCTACTAGAGACCCGTGTAAAGAATGTTTCATTCCCCTCTCCAACTGATGTGGGATCTCTCAACCCACCCCCTTAGGGACCCAATGCTCTCACTGGCACACCGCCTGGTAACTGACTCTGATACCATTTATAATACCTCAAGCCCACCGCTAGCAAATATTATCCTCTTTGAGCTTTCCCTTCTAGGCTTCCCCTCAAGATTTTAAAACACGTCTACTAGAGTGAGATTTCCACAATCCTTATGAAGAATGCTTCAGTCCCCTCCCCAACCGACGTGGGATCTCAAAATGGACTCCACGAAAGGGGAAGGCTCAGGATTGGGTGGGTAAAGTCTCGAGTCTCGAGTCCTTAATAACTTAAACCCCTTCTTATATCACAAAGCTGGCCTTGGGTGGGTAAACTTTGGCTAGGACAATGACCTTGGGTGAGGAGTGACACAAGCTTGGCTAGGACAATGGCTCTCTTGCAAGGCCTTCCCCTTTATCTAGTCGTAATATCACCTCACTCGCTGATAAGAGTAAGAACTGTAAGAAAAGCACCACACACAATATTCCACGCTTTATTAATAAATGGAACTCCTAACTGGCATCCACTTGTCATAAAAAGGTCTGATAGGAAAGATCCTTTGACTTGGAGCCATTGGGGCATGTTTAGCAGCAAATATGATATCAATTCAGGTCACTGGGTAGCAGAAGACATACCGATCGATCTCGACATCGCTAGAACACCAAAAACACGGTGCCCGTTCCACTGTATGACCTTCCCACCTGCAGCCTCAATCCGTTCGTATTCATCTTCTCTGTTCGGCTGAGAAACAACGACGAGATTAAAACCAGCGAAGATCAGTGAAAAAGAAAGCATAAAACGCACAAACGTACTTTGTGATCCACGGACAATGCCACCGGCTCCTTCCGACGACAAAGAACGGCTCTCGAGTCGCCACAATTTGCAACAATGATATGAGATGCACAGATAATGGCAACAACAGCAGTGGAGCCAACAGTTTCTGGTGCAACAGGCTCAACACCAGGTCCCCCTCCAATTTCAGCATCAACTTTTACAAAGCATTTGGTGAATGCCTTTCTCCATAGCTCTTGACAATCATCCTTTATATTACCAGCAGCTATATCTTGCTTAGCAAGTTCTATCTCCTCAGATAAAGCCAAATGCATACGTTCACGACAATAATTAGCGACCTATATATTACGAGATTCGAGTTAAAACAACAGTGTTATGGTTTAAAAGACTCGACCGATGAAATTCGTATGCATACCTGAAAGCCACCATGACCATCGTAAACCCCGAAAAAATGAACGGTTTGATGAGCTATAGCCTTGCTCGAGCCATCGAAAACTCGGTCACCAACAAGCATTTGGATAGGAAGTTCTGAAAACTTAGGTACCGTTGCTACAGCATCTTCCATCTCGGGTCTTCTTCCACAGACCGACGTAAATCCCCAAAGGGGTACACAATCTACCTCGAAAACGCTTCGACTAACCGGTTCACTCGCCCTTTCCTCAATAGGCAGCTGAAGAACCATGTTATTACATGCTTCATTTCCTAATGCATCTCCAACATCATCTTCAAGGCTAACAGCTGCAGAAGAAGAACTCGCAATATTACCTTTCGCTGCAATCTCGACGCAGCTAACGTCCTTCGCATTGGTAATCGAATCAAACGCTTCGAAAAACGACACCTCAGAACCTAAAAAATCATCACCACAAATGCTGCTAGTTTCACTAACCACTGAATGTGAACAAGAACTATCATAAATCTGTTCACCCTCTAAGGATAAACAATCATCTTCCTCACATCCAACCGATATGGTCTCATCCGCCGCAACCCAATTGCTACTACTTTGAGATAACACAACCGATAACGGAACGCTTTCGCACTTATCATCATTCGTAACCGAAACAGCAGCAATACCAATCTCTTCCTCCCCATTAGAACTCTTACAATCATCAGAAACTACTTCAATCGAATCGTCCGAAGCCTTCGTAACAGAGTCGGATAACAAACCGGCAGTATCTGCCATGAGCTTAAGTCTTGTGATATCCATGGGGGTAGCCATGTTGGGGTTATCACAGACTGAATTACCTACCCTAAATGGCACCACAACCGCTGAGGACATCTCCTCCATCAAATTCTGTACCTAAACAAACATAAAAGCTACCCAAAAACCCCTTTAAACTTACAAAACCCCTCATATTTCAACTAATCCACCGCTTTTTTTTGTCATTAAGAATGATCTTGGAATATAAATGATGGGTTTGAACAAACCATTTCCCATCCGTGAGAAACTTGACAAGACCCAAAAGAATTTAAACATGAAAGATTCAGATCTGGTCAACTTCAGTGGATCAAAGCATGAATTTTGAGAAATTTGAACATGAACTTTGATGGACTTTAAATGAACATAAAGAACCTGGAAAGGTAAAGAGAGAGCCCCAAATTTGTTATCTGTAAGCACAAGAAAGACATGGAAAAAGGGTTAAGAACAATCACGAGAAACAGCTCAAAAAAGATGAAATCTCAAGAATCAGAGGAAAACCCTAGAAAAAGATAGTAACACTTTTAACAAAATTAGGAGAGTTTCCCCAAATCAAAGGCAATTCTTAGCTACCTCTCGTATGAAATTTAGCTTCCTTTCGCTATCTAACTATCCCTCTCAGGCTATCTCTTTCAAATGGTTATGATACTCAAAGAAGAAGATGAAATTAAACGAAGAAAACCCAGAGAATCTGAAGAACGAAGAGGAAAAGGGTTGCTTACCACTCAAACAAGCAGAAAATTAGACGACCCAGAACAGAAAAAATTGAAATTGAAATAAAAAGTGTGTAAGGAAAAAGAATTGAAAAAAATATAGCTTTTTTGGGAGAGAGATGAGAGAATAGGACACGTGTCCAGATTCTGAATGTCCACCAATCCATGATGTTCCCAATCCTTTACCCTTTCTAACGCTTCAATCCAATCAAAAATGTTCTTTTGTTAATTACTATGATGTTCTTCTTCCAATCAGTGGCGAGGATGAAGAAAAATAAATAAATAAATGTTTTTTTTTTTTTATGTCTATTTACATTTATTGCTGAAAATGAATTCCGACCAATAAATATGGTTTACTGTAAATGACAAATGTGTGAAAACGTTGTCTTGTGTGTGAAACATTTTTTTGTCTGATGTCTTAAGTTTCTATTCCACTCTTTCGGTCGAAAATTGAATCAATTTAAAAACTCGAAAGAATAAAATAACTTGAATTTTTTACGGAAAAAAAATTCTAGAAAGGCTCGGAAGAGTAAAGAATCAAAATATCTTGAATCTTCTGGAGCGGGAAGTATCGGGGGACCCAAAAAATTTGAAAACCATAATAATTTAAAATTTCTAAAGGGTAAGCTACAAGTCGGAAACCGACAATGAAGGCTGAAAACCATCAAAGAATAACAAGTTGAACACGTTCAAGTAGTTACGGGTCGAATAAGCTAAAAGCAACTACTTTCAGGAAGTTGTAAGCCAACGACCTTCGGTAAGCTAAAGTTGAAAATTTTCAATAAGCTAGAGGTCGAATGAGTTCATAAATTTAAAACGTTCAATAAATTAAAAGTTGAATACTTTTAAAAAGTTTGTTGTCGAAAGTTTTCAATAAAAATTAAATAAGTATAAATTTATACATTCTTTTTTTAAATATTAATGAGATTGTCATATTAGATTTTTCATACGATCAAAATATTAAAATTTTATTTTTTTTAATAAGTAATATGTTGTAATACTTTTAATGAAGATGGCTCGATATAATAATTTTTTATTATATTTATTACTAGAACGAGAGATTCTATCGTACATACTTTATGTAGAAATGACATATTGTTATTATATAATACTTTTTTTTTTACTAAATAATAATTTATTTTATTATTTATTATGAGAGTTAAAGATTCTATCGTACATACTTTATGTCAATTATGTTATGTTCGTTAACCACCGACATTTCTAATATAATTAATTATAATATTTTTTTATTAAAATGTTTGTATTTAATTTATGTGTTAATAAGCTTTAAAAAATTAAATTATAAATCTAATCGATTAATTTTGAAATTTATTTTAAATTTAATCTTAAATTTTCAAATTGGAAAAAAATCATATATAAGACCTCAATTTTAATTTATATTTAATAAACTAATTAATTTTTAAAAAGTTTTAAATTTAATAAAAAGTAAAGATGGTTAAAACTTAATAGAAATAAATAAAGAAGAATAAAGGAATAAAAGTAATTTAATATATAATTCTATGTATTAATTTTAATAATTTTTATTATATTTACGTGATATTTTAATTCCCAAAATTTAGGGAGGGTAATGGCTATAGAACCAAAGCCAAATTTGCCTAAATGAAGCCAATGGCGGAGAATCGCCATTGTTCAACCATTCTTCAAATGTCTGTTATGTTCGTTATCTTCTCCATACCTTACCTTCATGATTCTCCGCCCTTGCCCCCACTGCTCTCTTCGAACCAAATTGTTGGGCTAAATTCAAGCGGCTGCGGCACTAACATCCTGAACCTCTTTGCAAAATGCCTCCGCATCCACCGGAAGATGGGATTCCCTTGAACACCACGGCGGTGGCCATTGACAAGGATAAGAACAGCCAACACGCCGTCCGTTGGGCTATTGATCATCTGGTCATAAACAACCCACTTATCATTCTCATCCATGTTAGGCATAAAGCTTATCAAAATCATCGTAGGTACCCTCTATCTGTTTTTTTTTTTTTTTTTTTTTTTTTTTTTTTTTTTTTTTTTTTTTTTTTTTTTTTTTTTTTTTTTTTTTTTTTTTTTT
>NW_019272033.1:2804341-2819341 GCF_002738345.1 Cucurbita maxima | reverse complement strand
GCGTAATAAAAATTGCCCCAGAATTTTGTTCTGTGTACGTAATATCAAAAGGGAAGATAATATCTGCCAGGGCAGCTCTTCGGCCAGTGGCTAATACTGCCATGCCACCGAAACAACCGTCGCCGCTTGGAGTTCAGCCAATTGCTCTACCAGACAGCAGCAGTGAACAAGAAAACGGAGCCAAGTAATACAGTTCTGAGAACTAATATCCTGTTAAAACTCGGATTAGCTTCTGTTTTGATAGAGTGAGTGATATAGTTTTTATAACTTTTGCATTATTATTTGGTAAATCTAGAGGGCAACCAGCGAAGGAAGGATGGAAATATGCAGGTTCAGATAGAATGCTCAACGAAAGAAATGGTGGAAAGCCAGCAAAAGCGTTGACCCGTGAGAGACCGAAAACTTCTCCGTCTAATATATCAATAGAAAACGTAGAGGTTTCGAATCGAGGGCCTAGGTCTTCATTTAGCCGTGATTCAATCTCTGATGACAATCTGTTGAATGCACAGATGCCTTTTGGTTCATTGGACGTGAATGCTCAAAATTTAGATTTCAGTACTATCTCAAATTTGTCAACGGACTCTGCTTCCTCACAATCTACTGTAAGTGCACATTGTTCATTGGCATTTGAAATTTTGTGCTTGTGATAGTTACGTAGTTGCAGTTGTACTGATTTAACATCTCTGCCGACTTCTTTGCTACAGCGGGAACTAGAGGCTGAGATGAAAAGATTGAAGTTGGAATTAAAGCAAACCATGGATATGTATAGCTCAGCCTGTAAAGAGGCAATCTCAGCCAAGAACAAGGTAAATAAACATAAGAACACTCTACTCTATTGATAATGGTTAGTGAATAATGAGTCTTTAGATTGGGTTCTCAACTCTGTGTTGTTTATATCCAACCAATTACTTTGCTAGTAACGTAGAATGATTTGTTGAAGTAAATCTGAAAGGAAAATTTGTAGTTACGTTTAGTTGAAAATTTGTCTTAAAATTCAGGCGAGAGAACTTAGTCAGTGGAAGCAAGATGAGGCACGTAAGTTTGAGGAAGTCAGGCTAGCTGAAGAGGCCGCTCTAGCTATGGCTGAGATGGAGAAAGCCAAGTGCAAAGCTGCCATTGAAGCAGCAGAGGCAGCACAAAAGCTAGCCGAAAGAGAAGCCCAGAGAAGAAAACAGGCTGAAATCAAGGCCAGACGAGAGGCAGAAGAGAAAAAACGAGCATTGTGTGCTTTAGCTCAGAATGACGTCCGATATAGAAAATACACTATAGAGGAGATTGAAGAGTCTACTGAAAGGTTCTCTGAAAAATTGAAGGTTGGAGAAGGTGGATACGGTCCTGTTTATGTAGGCAAGCTTGATCATACAGATGTTGCGATTAAAGTTTTAAGACCCGACGCTGCTCAAGGACGGAAGCAATTCCAGCAAGAGGTACTCTCATATTGTTCTACCGCTGTGCCTAAAATGATCCAGTTCATACTAAACCAATGTGTTAATGGAATTACAAAATTGAAACTTTAAACTCAATTAAAATAAACAAGAATTTGAGGAAGTTCTACTGTTTTTAGTTCATGGATCCATCCAAATTTTCCTTTCTAATCGTTTTGCAGGTGGAGGTCCTTTGTTCTATTAGACATCCAAACATGGTCCTTCTTCTTGGGGCATGCCCCGAGTATGGTTGCTTAGTATATGAGTACATGCAGAATGGGAGCTTAGAAGACAGACTTTTCCGGAGAGGGAATACTCCTCCATTATCTTGGAGACGACGATTCAAAATATCTGCTGAAATTGCTACTGCACTCCTTTTTCTTCACCAAGCAAAGCCAGATCCGCTAGTGCATAGGGACCTTAAACCAGCTAACATTCTCTTGGACCGCAATTTTGTGAGCAAAATCAGTGATGTTGGCCTGGCCCGGTTAGTCCCACCTTCTGTAGTTGATCAAGTCACTCAATATCACCTGACTTCAGCAGCTGGCACATTTTGTTACATTGATCCTGAGTACCAACAAACAGGGAAGTTAACAACGAAATCGGATATTTACTCGTTTGGAATAATGTTACTTCAAATCATTACTGCCAAGCCTCCAATGGGTCTGGCTCACCATGTGCAAAGGGCTATTGAGAAAGAGAGGTTTGATGAGATGCTGGATCCTACAATTCCAGATTGTCCATTGGAGGAGGCTATAAGTTTTGCAAAACTGGCATTGAATTGCGCTGAACTGAGGAAGAGAGACAGGCCAGATCTTGGAACAGTTATAGTTCCAGAGCTCAACAGGTTAAGAGATCTTGGGAGGAGTTCTGACAAACGTGAAAGCCGGAGTCTACTTCTACGCTCTGCTGCATCAAGTTCCAATTCGAGGCCACAGTCATCAAATGAGGTCCACTACTTTTTAAACTGAACTATTGCTTTTAATTTCATGAAATGAGAGAATCAAATTCAACTTAGCAACCATATTCTTTCACATGTCAAAGATACAATGCCTTAGACCTGTTATTTTCAATGATGATCAGTTGTTTTTTGTTCCCAAAACAGGATTCCAACGTATGACAGTTGTGAGGAAAGTTGCTTGATTTAATGACTGCTTACAGAAGGGCTGTGGTGAATAGAATATGAACCTAATGGAGTTCTTCATTTGAATGTGGAATAAGCCGAAGGATCAGTAATGTGAACAAACCTGTCTCTTCAAGAAACCTTCATACATGTATCTGAAGATTCTGGTTGATGTTTGCAACAGATAATAAAGTTATAGCTGATCCCATCAAGAGCTAAAACTCATCAGTTCAGGAGTAAAGCAGCTGATTCCACATGTTATATTGGATTTTACATCATTCCATAACAAAAAGAACACCATTGTAAATTCTTAACAACTTTTCATTATTCTCAAGTCATGCAGGTCAAAATCGTCCGTTTACTTGTATTCATCGCATGTTGTCGTGGCATTATCGACTGGAACATAACACAAACTTATAGTTTATACTAAATCAACGACTCCTTTGATGTTTTATGCATCTGCTTCAAGTTCAGTCAATACTTAGTGTAACAAGCCAAGCTCACCGCTAGTAGATATTGTCCGCTTTGACCCGTTACATATTGTCAGCTAGAGAGAGGTTTCCACACCCTTATAAGAAATGTTTCGTTCTCTTCTCCAACCGATGTGGGAACTCACAATATTTGTTATAGTGAGCTTGGGCTGTTACAAATAATTTCAGGTTCAGTCACCGGATGATGCGAGACATTAGTCGGAGTATGGTTAGACTCTCTTAAAAATCTTGAGAGGAATCTCGAAAGGGAAAGCCCAAAGAGGAAAATATCTTCTAACGGTGATCTTAGTATCTGGTTTGTGGTCTCACTTTTGCAGAGTTGATTTATAGCTTTGGACTGATTCTGTTGAGAATTTATGATTATGGGTCTCGGTTCTTGAATCATTTTGTTGGCTGCCTAACATTGAATTCAGTAGTTGTAATGTATGGAGTTTGTTCGTGATTGTAATGCATTGCTTCTTGTTAGGGGCAACCTTGTTGAAACAGGGAATTTCCAGGAAGGAACCGAGGAGGCAGCCTGGGAAGAACAGTATAAAGCAAGCATGAACAGAAGGGGAATAATCTACATAAACATTGATTATGCTTTCAGAAAGGTTAGAAACAAGCTTTGCTTGGGATTACTGTTTGTTTTTACATTTTAATCTTTAATTTTGTCATTAGAGGAAAAAAGATATACTTTTTAAGCTTCATCCATGGAGAATTTCTCCAAAACCCTTCATTTCTCTTCCCTTTTCATTATTCTGATCTTTCATCTCTCCGGGGGCGGCGGCGGAGTCGGAGTCGAGATGGTGCCTCCGGTTAGCCTTCTCTGTATCAGTTCTTGCCCCGTCATATACACGCCGCCGCCACCCCCGCCGCGCCAACGGTGTCGTATATGTTTGTTTGGGATGTAGAATTTTAAAAACTATTCCTTTTTAAAGTTTTGGATCCGAGCTCGAGGTGCCAAATGACTTCATTCGTGCATTAGATTGAGACACTTTTAGACCTGACCTAAATTTTTCAATTCAAACAACTCTAGTTAAATAATGAATCTAACTCCACCTAACTCAACTCAACCGTAAATATATGTATATATATATAATTGTATAGTAAACAAAACATATATTTTAAATTATCGAATATTATCTCTGTCCCTAGCCCATTTAACTAACTGATAAAATGGGGATTGTTCCCAGGTCTCTACGAGTTGGTTAAATGGACATCTCTAGTTTTACACACCGATACACAATGACTTCTTTTCCCTCTAGCTCTCGTTTTTCATGGTTAATACCACGACTTGGATTTGCACGTACGTCTTCTCTTTAGTCGTTTTACATAGCTCTTGATCTGGGCATCCGTGGTTCCGATCACGATCAAACTCCATTCCTAAAAGAAAAATAAGAACAAAATGAAAGGTTACATAGCTCAAAAAACCAACAAAGAAAAACCAAAAGAAAGGAGGAGTTGGGGTGACAGAGAGATAGAGAGCACACAGAGCTTCAAGCATAGTCTCTCTCGAAAGAACTATGTGTGCTCCCTCTCTTCTGTCACCTCCTAATTCCTTTTTCAATAATATTTCATGCAAATAAAATAATAATAACAACAACAACAACGAGCAAGAAAAAGAGCTATGTTAATATCGTTCGGTTTTTTCGTTTTTTAAAACGAATAAATAAAAACGAAATTTTAGCTAATTTTGATGCTTTCTTCTCTCTTGAATCTTCGTTTTCGACCTCACTTCTCTGATCGTGATAATCTTTTTTAACTGTTGCATACCAATTTAGGAAACCCGACCTCAAGGAGGTTTATATACACAAAATTTTCAAATGTGAAAGCGAGATATCAACTCGATCACGTATAGAATAAAGAGAAGAAATAAAGGAAGGAGACTTTTATTTCCCTTTTCTCAGTTTATCCCTCATATTCATGCAAAATTCTCTATGGATTTTGTCTATATTTTTTTTTTAATATTGTCGTAAATAATATTCTCTGTCATGTTTTAAAACTTTTAAGAAATTTCATTAATACCTTTTTAATTTTTATAAAAAAAAATATTTATTTTATTAATGTATATCAAACGTAATAATTTTTCGAAATTATTTTTTTTTTTTTTTATAAAAATTAGATTATTGAACCCATTAAAAATTATTAAATATAAAATTAAATTAAGTAGTTAATATGCAATTTTAGAGTTGATTTAAAATTTTAATTTAAAAAAAATAGGAATATTTTCTAGAAGGCTAGCTAAAAAAATAGATTCTTAATTTATTATTTCACTTATAAAAGCATCCCCCGGTATATATGCCTTTAATTTAAATTATCCAGAGGCATATATTCTTTTTATATTATTATTTTAATTTAAATATTATATTTTTATATATTAGTGAAGAATATTTTGACCATGTTTCCACTAATTTCAACAAATTAATTATTTAATGAATTTTGGGATTTTTACTTAGTTTAGAGTATCCAATTTGAGTTTATTACAACATTTATTAATTGTTTTTTTAATTATAAAATAATAAATAATATATATATATTTTTCGTTCAATAAAATTTCAGTAAAATTGTGATGAAATGATAAGAGATGGACATCAAAACCGTTCACCCAAGTATAGCTTTGTCGATAATATTTGCTCGAATTCGAGTAATGGCTACAAGGGAGAGAAAATGGAAACTATACCCAATAAAAAATAGAAATTAAATCAAGTACTCCTCCAAAATAACTGATATAGACCGTCCATTTGATGTTGATATCCACTTTAAAATAACTGATATAGACCATCCATCTAATGCTGATATCCACTTCGACTAAAACTGAACTCAACCAAAGTATAGATTATCATTCATTCGAATTAAAATAATTGCTAACACGTAAATCAAATCAATAGCTTAGCCTAAGTTTAATACTCTAACGACGAATTAATAGCTAAGCCGAGTTTTCCTAATTGGGGAGTGATGAGAAAAGGTATTACTTTAGATTCCATTCCAAGCAAAAAGGGGTATGAAGTTTGAAGGAATTAATACCCAATAATTTGTGGATAGGAAAGAGTAAAGTTCCCACTTAGCCTCACCATTTATAAGATATGCATATCATATCTATTATCCCTTTTTTTTCTTCTCCTCCTTTCTATTCTTGCCATTGTGAGCTATGCAATCTAATCCAATTCTTAGGGGATCTAAATAGGTCGATTCCAAATGAAGCGTTTATATCGATATGGTCGACTCAAATGGGATCTAGTCTGTTTGACATTTGATGAAACGGCCTAGTTTAGTTGGATCAGGGGCTCTTTTGTTCGTCTCTATCTCTAAATGGGTATAGACTCTTCACGTAATGGGAGATTAGATTCGTTCACTTGTGTTACTACTATCACTACGAAAAGATATGGTCTTGATGCTCTTACTTGTAAGAGCCTAATCTCACTGCTAACAGATATTGTTCGGTTTAGCTTCTTACATATCGTCATTAACCTCACGATTTTAAAAGACGTCTACTAAGGAGAAGTTTCCACACCCTTATAAAACATGCTTCATTTTCCATTCCACCCTCCCTTGGGGACCCAACATCCTCACCGGCACACTGCCAAATGGGAACAGCTCAAGCCCACCACTAGAAGATAATGTCTGTTTTAGTCAATTATGTATGGTCGTCAACCAAACGCATTTTAAAACCATGAGGCTAATGAGGAGAAATCTCTCAATGTCCCAAGGTTTATTTTCTGAAAAAATGGCCCAACCAAATGGGCCGGGGCCCATGTTTATTTTCTGAAAGTTGGCCTGGGCATGTGAAGCACGTGGGACAAATAAATGGGCCTGGGCCCATATTTATTTTCTGAAAATTGGCCTGGGCATGGGAAGCACGTGGGATAAATAAATGGGCCTGGGCCCATGTTTATTTTCTGAAAATTGGCCGGGCATGGGAAGCACGTGGGATAAATAAATGGGCCTGGGCCCATGTTTATTTTCTGAAAATTGGCCGGGCATGGGAAGCACGTGGGATAAATAAATGGGACTGGGCCCATGTTTATTTTCTGAAAATTGGCCGGGCATGGGAAGCACGTGGGACAAATAAATGGGCCTGGGCCCATGTTTATTTTCTAAAAATTGGCCTGGGCATGGGAAGCACGTGGGATAAATAAATGGGCCTGGGCCCATGTTTATTTTCTGAAAATTGTCCCATTGCATTGTACCAAATGGGTCAGCCCAGGCCGTTTCTACGGGTCACGAAACAAACAAAAACAATACAGTGCAACGGAATGGAGAATTGGAAAAAACGAGAACTTTTAATCATTCAATCAATACCATCCTCTCTCTTCTGTGACGTGACGTGACGTTCTTGGAACTCCTCCGGTAACCCGTTCGTACAGAGATCCGAGGAGTTTGGAAAATTTTCAATCTCTGATTTTTCTGTTCACTCTGTTCCTCCTAAATCTTCCGCCTCCTCGATTTATCGCCCTCGCATTCAGGTGCTTTTACGCTCTTTTTCGTTTCCATTTGATTTTCTTTCACCCTTTTGCTTGTATGTTATTTACTCCAATTTCTCTGTCATGGTCGTCGGATTTTCTTCTCTACGATCCGCCATTGGTGCTCCCTTGTCGGGGAAAGTTTAGTTATTAATTAAAGCGATCTCTGTAACTTGGAGGCTGTACTGTATATTGTGCGACTGAGAAAGGGCTCGCAGCAAGCTTCATGAATTGGGATCCATGTTTATGTATTTGTTTTGATTTGAATTGGTTGTATTTATGTCGTGCACTGACACGTTCTCACGTTGAGTTAGAGTACTTGTGGAATGAAAGAGATGGATTGGTTAAATCAAGAATGATTAACTCGAGAGTTCGTTCAGATGGCTTTGGCGGTTAACATATCATTTTACTTTGTAAGGTGACAGGTTCCTCGTTTATAAAATATATGGATCGAGTTTAACGATTTCACTATTGGATCACTATTTGAATTAGTTATTTTTTGAACTTTATATGTGAGATCCCACGTTGGTTGGAGAGAACGAAACATTACTTGTAAGGGTATGGAGAGGTTGATGAAGCATTACTTGTTATGGTGTGGAAATGTTGATGGCAATACGTAATAGGCCAAAACGGACAATATCGGCTAGTGGTGGGCTTGGGCTATAAGGGTGTGGAAATACCCAGTGTCTCGCTATTACAAATGGTATCAGAGCGAGACACTGGGTGGTATGCCAATGAAGATGCTGGCCCCCAAAGGTGGTGTATTGTGAGATCCCACATCGGTTGGAGAAGGGAACGAAACATTTCTTATAAGGGTGTGGAAACCTCTCCCTAGCATATGCGTTTTAAAACCGTAAGGCCGACGACAATACGTAACGGACCAAAGCGGACAATATCTATTAGCTGTGGGCTTGTGCTCTTATAGCTTACATTTAGCTGCCTTTTAATCCTTGTACATGCTGTGGTTCTCTCCCCTTTGATATGATGACGAAGTGTTGTATTAATACCTGAGGGATAACATTTGAATTATGTACCTGGCATTGGTTGTCAATCCACGTTTTACTTAGTTGACTATATGAAGGTCATATGAAGGTTTGGAATACTTTTATACCCTCCATACCCATTACCCACCAATTTGTTATATATATATATAATTCACACCATACATTCCTTCCACCTTGTTTATTACTTGCAGTTGCAGCAGGTACGTGAAGGAGAGCTTTCCTTTGTATTTTATTTTCTTGGACCTTTACTGTGTTAGATGGAGTACTGTAGCTCATTACTTGGTTGAGAATCGTACTTCTTCCATACGACATCAACAAGAATCCAGTAGCATTTTATGCTTATGTCCTTTAATTTTTGTTATCTTGTTGTTGCTCGAGACATACGAATTGATTATCTGGATTTTTATCAATTCATGAATCTGATCTAAAGCCCAAACTATCTATTTTGATCATTTGGTTTTCCAGGACAAAGACATTATTTCATAAATATAATTTCCCTATATTATTCTGATGTTTGAAGGCATTTGGACATTGTTGTTGAGTGTGTGTCCATGGATCTACATCTAGTTTTTTCTCCTTGTGTAAGGAATGATGATGATCTAATTAGATTTGTATTTGTTCCCAGATATGGCTGGTATGGCAGCTGAAGGATCCCAATTTGATGCACGTCAATTTGATTCCAAGATGAATGATTTGTGAGTTCTCTCTCCCCTTCCCGTCCCAATTGATTGTCAGATTGGTGCTGTATACATTAACCGTCTCGGTCTTTTAAGCACTTCAGTCGTCCTTTCCCCTAACTCAACTCGACCATAGTTCATCTTTTATGACACTCGGACGAACCCTTAACACTTCTTTTTCCACTTTAAAACTTGGCTTTGTTGTAGGCTTGGGGGAGATGGCCAAGACTTTTTCACCTCATATGATGAAGTCTATGAGAGTTTTGATTCCATGGGTTTGCAGGAGAATCTCTTAAGAGGAATATATGCTTATGGTATACATACTTTCTTCCTTTTCCTCCTCCATCACTTTTCTGGTTTCTACTTTTCTAAGTGTGAGCTTGTAGCCTGTGGCCCTGAACCATAGTCTAATCTAGTTCTGGGTCCAAATTATAGGTTTTGAGAAGCCTTCTGCAATTCAGCAAAGAGGTATTGTTCCATTCTGTAAGGGACTTGATGTTATCCAACAGGCACAATCTGGAACTGGAAAAACAGCCACTTTCTGCTCTGGAATTTTGCAGCAGCTAGATTATGGCCTAGTTGATTGCCAGGCATTAGTTCTTGCACCCACCCGAGAACTGGCACAACAGATTGAAAAGGTAATGCGTGCATTAGGTGATTATCTTGGTGTCAAGGTCCATGCTTGTGTTGGTGGAACCAGTGTTCGCGAAGATCAACGCATTCTCTCAAGTGGTGTCCATGTTGTTGTTGGCACCCCTGGTCGTGTGTTCGATATGCTGCGGAGGCAGTCACTTCGCCCCGATCACATTAAGATGTTTGTGCTGGATGAAGCTGATGAAATGCTTTCACGAGGGTTCAAGGATCAGGTCTTTTTATTTCTCATCCACCATATCTCTTTCTGATTTTCTTTTCTTTTTCCCAATTTCTTGGTGTTAGGTTTGAAGTCCTAAGTGTTCCATCTGCATTTAGCATACAAAATTTTAAGACAACGTGAAATCTTTTTTTGTTTGCCTCTGTTTATTCTTTTGGTATTTTTCTCCCCTAATTGCTTTGGTTTCAATATATTGCAGATTTACGATATTTTCCAGCTTCTTCCTCCAAAGATTCAGGTTGGGGTTTTCTCTGCTACAATGCCCCCTGAAGCTCTCGAGATAACAAGGAAATTTATGAATAAACCCGTGAGAATTTTGGTGAAACGTGATGAGCTCACCCTTGAGGGTATCAAGCAATTCTATGTCAACGTCAATAAAGAAGAGTGGAAACTCGAGACTCTTTGCGACCTTTATGAAACTCTTGCAATTACCCAGAGTGTCATTTTTGTGAATACCAGGCGCAAAGTTGATTGGCTGACCGATAAGATGCGCAGCCGTGACCACACTGTTTCTGCCACACATGGAGACATGGACCAAAACACTAGAGATATCATCATGCGGGAGTTTCGATCTGGTTCATCCCGTGTTCTCATTACTACTGATCTCTTGGCTAGGGGAATCGATGTCCAACAAGTTTCCCTCGTCATAAATTTTGATCTTCCTACTCAGCCAGAGAATTACCTCCATCGAATCGGTCGTAGTGGACGATTTGGAAGGAAGGGTGTTGCCATCAATTTTGTGACCACAGAGGATGAAAGAATGCTGTTTGACATCCAAAAGTTCTACAATGTCATGGTCGAGGAGCTGCCAGCAAACGTTGCCGATCTCATTTGATGCAGTTCTAATTCAGCCAGGTAGAAATGGCTTTAGTTTTGTCTCTGTTTTATTTCCTTTTTTTTTCTCTTGGTAGTTGAGTTGCCTTTTGGGTTGGGGGGAGTCGACCTTCGTACGGATGAACTTGCCCCGGTATGCTGCATTCGGGTTTGGGCGTTGTTTGTGGCACTCTCTTCTGAGAGTACAAAAGAATACAATGTTGCAAATTTTGTCACAAAGTCTGTTTCTGTATTACGAGTCCAAGCAAGGGGCAGGCATTGCACATCTGCCTGCTGTTACTTGTATTATTGATTTGAACTTCTGTCTTGTGTTTGTCAGAAAGGAATGTAATTATACAGAATGATGAGTATTTGATCATGCATTATAAATTGTGACTTGTTTCAGCCATGTTTTTCAATTATTGAGCAGCGTTGAATCTTTAATATTGTACAGTTTTTTGACACGGTATACGCTGGAAACGCCACGTGTGATGTTTTTATTGGATTAAACACATTAGTTGGTCCAAGAAACTAACAGAAACTAATAGAAACAATCCACAAATTAGATAAGATGAAAAAGAAACAAAACAAGTTACCTTAAACATCGTGAAAGATAAGATAAACAAATTGTTCTGTTCTTGATTAAAGATTGTCTGTGGCTTTGATTTCCAAGAAACAGAAACACAGATCTGTGTCTTGTTTATATCTGGTGTTAACGTTTGAACTTGTCTGGTTGCTGCTGAATCAGGATCATTGAACATGTCTTCCACGGATTAAATGGATTCTCTATACTTGACTCGACTCGACTCTGAGCTGGAATGTTGGAAAAGAAAGAAGGTAAGTTCGATAACTATCTCTTTTCATGGTCGCAACACAAGTTGAGTTCGTTCGTGTTCTATGTCTACAGTTATATTAGTCTCGTTTGCGAGTGAAATACTTCTGATTCGAAGAGTTGACTTTGAAGTTAACCTCCCCGGTTACAAGATTTAGACGTTTCATACCCATTTCGTAAATGTTTATAGATTATAAAATAGTTTTGGTCTATCTATTTTAACTAGGTTTTTAGATCAATAATGACTTAGTTCGAGAGGTTAATATATAAAACGATATATTTCTTATAGTTTAAATTTGTAGCTTCTTTAGCTTCTATCATGAATATAGTCACTCAATTGTTAGCTTCTATCATGAATATAGTCATTGAATCGATAGCTTCCATCGTGAATATAGTCACTAAATCGTTAGCTTCTATCATGAATATAGTCACTGAATCGTTAGCTTCACTGAATCGTTACGGACTTTAAACTTCGTTGACTAAATTGTTACAAATTTAAACCTAAGAACACACCTCGTGTGTATGCAATAAAAGAATACATTTGGGAGAGCATAAATTCCAAAAGTCAGTTTCTTCCACCCAAGAAAACATTATAAAATTGAAGTTTCCCCAAAAGCCAACCCATCTTCCTCCTTATTGCTCCCACGTTTTCAGAACTCCCAATCTCTTCTTCTTCTTCCTCCTCTTCCTCCTCCTCCTCCTCCTCCTCCTCCTCCATGGATGATGACAGAAGAGGTTCTTACGGAAGCTCGTCGATGCAGATTGAGAGCTATTACGGGCCACCGAAGAGCCAGATTCCTGGGAAACAAGACAAAAGAAGTTCTGGATCTTCTTCAAAATCATTCAAATTTTCAGATCCTGAGTTTCAAAGGAAGAAAAGGGTTGCCAGTTACAAGATGTACTCTGTTGAAGGCAAGATGAAAGGCTCCTTCAGAAAGAGCTTCAGATGGCTCAAGGATAAGTACACCCAAATGCTTTATGGCTGGTGGTGAGTTTCTTATGGAAGATCCAACAAATTCTGTATCTGGGATGATTTCCATTCGATTAAATAGTCTTCTTTTTGTGATTTTTTCTGGGAAATTTCTGTTCATGTTCTTCATTGTTCATCATTGTTCATCATCTGATCTGTTTGTTTTGGTTGGATACTCTTTTGGGAGTTATGAATGTTGAAATGTTGAAATGTAAACAAGTGAATCAGTCAAACTTTGCAAATAAAAGCTATCTTTTTTCTCTTTTCATTTCGTTTCATTCTTTGAATCAGTCAATAGTGTTTGATATCAAATCATATGGAGATGATAGTATTATTTTGTTCTATGCCCACTGTTCTTCTCAGCCACTCATTTTGTTAAATGAATATGAACAAAATTATAGCAAAAAATCATGATTGATCAAGAAAAGGAAACATAGTTTTCAAAAATCTATTGGAATTGTAAATGAACTTAAGGTTGGTTTGATAACTCATTTACTGGTTTTGCTTTGTTGGGGTCTTTCTTATGCTCGACTTACAATATTGACCCTTCTCCGGTTCATCAACTTTCACTTCATTATGTGCTTCTAGACATGTCGAGCTCTACATATTCTTGTACACGCTCGAATTATTACAAGGATTACTTTAGAATTCGAGAGAGCTATTGGGCTTGAGACCATAACCATGTAGTTAGGTAGGGACAATCAATCCACCAAAGAAGACAAAATCTGTGCTAATCCTCAGCCCGAAATAAGTACCTCACCTCACTTACAATGAAGCAGTTGGTACCATCGTTCACTATTCTTGATGATAACTCAGAAAACTAGCGCTCAGAAACATAGGGGACGTTAGTTTTCTATTAAATTTTGAAAACTAGAGTTAGTTCACTTTCATTGTTCACCTGTTCACCTCACTTAAATATTGATTTTGATTTTAAATATGTTTTTAACTAGAGTTGTTTGTTCATATCCTTAAATATTTGGGTTGAATTAGTTCCGGTTGTTGGAATTATCTATTTATTTTCTACCATTGATTCAAGATTTACAACTCAGCTTCAACATATTTCATGTCATCGTCGTGTTCATGGTCGTGTTCATGGTCGTGTTCATGTCCTAAATTTTATTTTAAAAATGACGGGTCATTGACCATACTGTGTTGTAACCGCTTCTTAACTCTCCACATAGAATTTACAAGTAACGAACTACTTATTTTAACTTTAGAAAAAGAAATACATATAATTTTGGTGGATCAAATTGGTTGGGCAGAAAAGAAGCAAAAACTTTGTTTCTCTCCCATTTTCCCCTGTATTTTCGCCTTCTTTTATTGTGAAAACAGACCAAAAAAACAGAGCCAAAAACGCCAAAAAAAACTCATCCAATCTCTTCTTCTTCATCATCCTCCTTTCAATTCCTCATTTCCTTGCAGAAACTAATCAATTTCTGCCATTGTTTTTCGATTTTCCAGCTCGAAGTAGACAAAAAACAAGACAAAATAAAAAAACAGAGCATCCCAAAATGAACAGATGAAAACAGAGCTCCTCTGTTGGGTTTCATTTTCCTCTGTTTTTTTTAATGTTTTAGTCATGGTGAGAAGCTTTCCGACGGATGAGAACCCGCTAATTCATCCGGCGATTTCCCTCTCCCTTCTAGCGGCTGGGATGGCAGCCGCCATCGCTATGATCACCACGTTATGCGGTGACCGATCCCGGAAAACACCCACAGCCTCTGAAGCTTCATCTCCAACCGCCGCAGACAACAAACCAGGCGAGAACGCTTCCCCGACGGTGAACCCATCCGGCGGAGAAACAGGAAACGACGGCGACGAACAGGGTGTGAAAGAACTTCCCCTACCTCCGAAAATGCAACAGCTCGGGAGTGCGAGCCCGCCGACGCAAATTTCTAAATCGGCTTCGGAAAGGAAATTAACCCATATGAAAAGTATGAGCGTTAATGTTCCGAGAAGCCTGTCGGTGGCGAGGCACAATTTAGACGATGGGCGGCATAAGAAAAAGGATAAGATTAAAGGGGAAGATTCGATTTGGACGAAGACCATAATTTTAGGGGAGAAATGCAAAGTTACAGATGAAGAAGATGGGATTATTTATGAAGGAAAAGGGAAGAAGATATCGGCGTATCACCCGAGAGCTCCGAGTTCGATGTCGGCGTCGATTTCCAGGCAAGGATCCGCCATTGATGCGGAAACTCTGCCCAGCCCAGAAGATAAGTAGATCGGAGAAGGCGATTCGTGGGCTGTGTTTGAAAATCATTGGCTAATGGAATTTGAATTTGTAAAGAATTGTTATTGTGTTTGGTTACTCTGTAGAGGAATCTTTCTTTTTTTTTTTTTTTTTTTTTTT
>NW_019272033.1:2756624-2804147 GCF_002738345.1 Cucurbita maxima | reverse complement strand
TTTTTTTTTTTTTTTTTTTTTTTTTTTTTCCTTCTCTCTCTTAAACTTTGCTGTTCGTCGTTCTTCTTTGGTTAATTAATTAAGTTCCAAGTTTTAGCCATCTTCTTGCTTTGATGTGTTCCAATGTTTTGGGAGTTTGTTGTTGTTGTTTTTTTTAGTTTCAATGCTTAGGAAAATGAAATCAAAAATTTAAATTATTCTATTTAAAAAAGACTGTGATCTCACGCTCAATTTTCTCGGGTCCGATGTCTCGTGTCTAACTCTGATAGCATTTGTTAATAATCTAAACGGGCACATTGTTAAGTGTCTAACTCTAACATCATTTGTAACATCCCTAAGCAGGCCCAGTGTCTTTGTTCACTTTTGATGTATGGCTTTAATATCAATCCACCCCCTTAGACTCCAGCGTCTCTTACCGTCCGGTGCCTGGCTCTGATAGCATTTGTAACAATCTAAGTGGGCACACTGTCCGGTGTCTGACTCTAATACCATTTGTAACATCCCCGAACAGGCCTAGTGTCTTTGTTCACTTTCGATGTTTGGCTCTGATATCAATCCACCCCCTTAGAGTCCAGCGTCTCTTGTCGTTCGATGCTTGACTCTGATAGTATTTGTAACAATCTAAGTGGGCACACTGTCCGGTGTCTGACTCTAATACCATTTGTAACATCCCCGAGCAGGCCTAGTGTCTTTGTTCACTTTCGATGTCTGGCTCTGATATCAATCTACCCCCTTGGAGTACAGCATCTCTTATTGTCCAGTGCCTGGCTGATAACATTTGTAACAATCTAAATGGGTACATTGTTTGGTGTCTAACTCTAATACCATTTGTAACATCCCTGAGCAGGCCTAGTGCCTTTGTTCACTTTCCAATGGTTGGCTATGATATCAATCCATCCCCTTGGAGTCTAACATCTCTTGTCATTCGGTGCCTAGCTCTGATAGCATTTGCAACAATCTAAGCAGGCATACTGTCTAGTGTCTTACTCTAATACCATTTGTAACATCCCTAAGCAGACTCAGTGTCTTTGTTCACTTCTAATGTCGGGCTCTGATATCAATCCACCCCCTTGAAGTCTAGCGTCTCTTGTCTTCCGGTGTCTGGCTCTAATAGCATTTGTAACAACCCAAGTGGACCCAATGTTCTCGTTGGCATACTGTGTTTGACTCTAATACCTTTTGTAACATTCCAAGGGGAATCAATGTCCTCAGTGGTACAACATTCTATATCTGATACCATTTGTAACATCTCAAGCGGGCCCAACGTCTTTGTTGGTGTTTTGTCCTCAAAATTTACGTCTTAACTTTAATAAATAATTTACGGAGGCACCCAACTGAGGGAATGAATCTACGTGCCTCTGACTACGGTTGGATATAAATATGAGATATTTTTATGTTCATTTTTCAAAATATTTATTTAAATTAAGAAAATGAAGGATTAGAAAAATTTAAAATAATAAATTTAAAAAAGTTTATTTTTACATTTTATTGAAAATACTAAAAAAGATCATTTTTAAAAAAATTTATTATTTATTTATTTAGCTAAGAATTTAAATATTTATTAAAAAAATAAATTTAATGATTAGAAATTGTAAAAAACAAAGCATAATTTTGAATAACAAAAGAATAAAATAACATTAAGGAAAAAGTTATTGTATCACGGCGGGAAAAAACCCCGGTAGGATCAGTAAATGACCAAAAAGTCCCACCAATACATGCGTGAGCCAAGCAGCACTCAGGGTTATAGTCGTCATTATAAAATTTCCAGCCTCATCTTCCCGCCATCAGAAATCCCCAGATTTTCATCGATTCGATAAAATAATCTGGACTAAACCAAAATCCATTTTCAGGCATCGAATTCTTGCAGTTCATACAGAGTCCGGACATGGCAGAAGAGGAACCTGGAGAGGCTATCCGGCCGGAATTTCCGATGGGGCGAATAAAGAAGATAATGAAGCTGGACAAGGACATTGGTAAAGTGAATTCAGAAGCGCTGTTTTTAGTCTCATGCGCCACTGAGCTTTTCCTGGAGCTTCTCGCTGAAAAATCTGCAGAAGTCGCCGCCGAGAAGAAACGGAAGACCGTAAAGCTTGAACACATCCGAATCGCCGTCAAAAGGCATCAATCGATCAGTGATTTTCTCCTCGATTCGCTTCCTCTTCCTTCTCAGCCGTCGGATGCTCCGGCGAAGGACGAGAATCGCACTCGCGTTGTCGTTGATAAAGTGGCTCCTGAAGGAACCCGCCGAATCGATGATTTCTTTCGCCGGCCAGAGAAGACAGCGTCCGCGGAGACCAACGAGACATAGGCGCTCAATCTTCGACAGGCATAAGCTCTCAAGCACATTTTCTGAATTACTTTTGGCGTTTTTATGTTTGCGAGCAAGTCCATATTTTATCATTAGATGATAAATCTTGTTTGTTACTGAACATTACTTGATAAACATTATCCTGTTCATTTCAAGAATTTTCCATCTAAATATCGCATAAGAAGGGGAAAATTCAAAACTATTTGAGTACTGAATAGATGAATTTGATACAATTTAGACAATCAAAATGAGTAGTGGTCGACTTTCACTCTCTCTGTATAAGCGTTATTTTTAGGACCTATATGAGGTTTGTACAGGAAAAATTAATTGGAATGAACAAGAAACTCAAAGATAGAATAACTACTCGAGTATCTTCTCTATCTTCAGTCAAGACATAAGCTAATTCGCAGGCTAGAATGGTTCTCTCAAACTTTATTCTGTGGGATTATCTTATTGAATGACATTTGAACTTGAAGTCATGTAGTGAGCTCTAAGGAGATATTGGACCAGAAAATGTGGATACCACCGAAGCTGTTTCATCTCTGACCCGAGAATCGAGGTTGTGTCGACGAGCTATATTTTTTCCAGGTGATTTTTTCGCTTCCTTTATGAAAGAGATGCCTTGAGTTGCTGAATTTATGTTGTTTGAACCAAATTGCAGGATTCCTTGAGAAAGCCTTCTGTTCAAAGCTATGGCATTGCTATAACCTCCATTAATGCTAGCATTTGAAAGACGCCGACTGCTGGTGCTTGGCCTTGGTCCATAGAAGTTTTCTGGCTCGATTAGAATATGAGTTGGCACTTTTTTCTTCTCCTGCCAGAAGAAAACTATCATTGAAACCAACCTACCAACAGATAGTAAATTATTTTGCAGCAGAGTAGATCAAATTATTGTTGAGGATTGTGTTAAGAATTGTTGAGAGGGAGTCCCACATTAGCTTATTAAGGGGATGATCATGAGTTTATAAGTAAGAAATACATCTCCATTGGAATGAGGCTATTTGGGGAAACCAAAAGCAAAGCCATGAGAGCTTATGCTCAAAGTGAACAATATCATACCATTGTGGAGGGTCGTGGTTTCTAACATGGTATCAGAGTCATGCCCTTAGCTTAGCCATGTCAATAGCATTCTCAAGTGTCGAACGAAGAAGTTGTGAACCTCAAAGGTGTAGTCAAAATTGACTCAAGTGTCGAACAAAGGGTATACTTTGTTCAAGGGCTCCAGAGAAGGAGTCGAGCCTCGAAGGTGTGTGTAGTCACAAGTGACTCAAGTGTCGAACAAAAGGTGTACTTTGTTCAAGGACTCCATAGAAAGAGTCAAGCCTTGATCAAGGGGAGGCTATTCGAGGGTTCCATAGGCCTCAGGGGAGTCTCTATGGTCTACTTTGTTCGAGGGGAGGATTGTTGAGGATTATTGAGAGGGAATCCCACATTGGCTAATTAAGGGGATGATCATGGCCAATGGACAATATCATACCATTGTGGAGGGTCGTGATTCCTAAAAACTATGTGATATGATTAGGGGGGAAAGGAGAGTTCCGCTTTCACCATGTTGTTAAATTCATATTTAAAAGCCTGCTGCAGGGAAACATTGTACTTACCCTTGGTCTCCTCTTCTCCTCTTTTTCCTGTCTCAGGGCATTATATTCCTCCAACAATTCTAGCAATGGCACCTGAAAATAGGACACATATTTGTCCGTGATTAACAGATAACTAGGTATTCTTAGCAAGGTGGGAGAAACAAAGAATAAACACTACTTTTTATGGGGAAAGCATGGCAGTCCTGTGTATCTACTACATCTATTCTATTTGAAATTGCCAGGGAAGGTACTTCAATTGGTTTGTCTGCTTTTGATTTTCTTTTTTTACCTCGAATCTCTGACCCTTTTAGGTGCTTTTGGAAGATCATTTATAAAATTTAGAATCGTTCTCTCGAATGATGATTAGCACATGACAACAACAGCATTGTTGCAGGTAATTATATAGCTTACCTCATCATACAAGAACACTTTACTTCTTTCTGCCTCCCAACTTCTAGTCTTTTCCAAAAGCAATTCCACCAAAGCTGCAGTTTACGCCATTTTCAAAAGGAGAGAGATAGTGAAGTCATTTAAAATCCTAGTTATATGTTCACATTTGGAGATGCTCACATGTCTTTGGTGTGGAAATATATTGAACTAAAATATGGTCTGGCAATTTTAAGACATCCCATCTTTAAAGCCTTTTTTGCAGTTAATTGAAATTATTGCTGATATTACCTGGAATTTTGTTGACTGCTATTCTTGCTCGTTCTGCGCGCCTAAGATTTTTGTGAGCACCTCTGCTGACTGAGTATCGGCTTTGATCCTGAATGCTCAATTCTATAATTAATATTTATGATTAAGATTGCAGTCAAGTAGTTGTCTTTTATAGCTTGTAGGAAATTACCAACCATGTTATATTCTTCCAACCAGCGCTCTTCATCACATGTTAACATCCATTTCTCAACTTTCTCCATTATAGTCTTCCTGCTAGATGCTTCTTCTTTTGCTCTTGATATTTGTTCATCCATGCTTGTGAGGAGATTGGCATGATCAATTTCCCCTTTTGCAGTACATAGAAGTCAGTTTCTGGATTACTATAGATTTTCATTAAGTACATGATATTCTCTAACATTAATGCCATTACACAATGTACCAGAATGAATAAGATTTATTATTTTTTCCATTCCCGATCTTGAAGGTATCACCATATGTGATTTGTTACATATATCTTCCAGCTCCATCTGTTTCTTGATAAATAGCTCTTTCATCTTGCTTGCTTTTAGTTGATCAAGTCTCTTGACTTCAGCCTCAGCCTTGAAATGTTTATTCACATAATTAGCACCTAATTCATTAAATCTTCTATTTACCTTTATCACACGTGTGTAGTACCTGCTCAATTATGTATAACGTAAGGCTCCCAGGATCAGATATTTCAGGTGATGAGAATGATAATAGACGAATTACATGGGAAAACAATCGGCGATCACCATAAGGTGAATCCATAAGTTCCCACAAGTTTGTCAATGTTTTTCCTAGATTGTGAAGCTGCAGAAAAGATTGCAGAAATTTATCAAATATTGTTTTGTTTACAGTATTGGAGAACTTGGCATTTGTAGATTTAAGCCACTTGTTTAAATGTAGGGATACTGTAACTGTTGGTTTCACCTGGTTCTGATGACTTTTATTCTTTAGATACAACAGTAACAGCTGTGTTTTACTAGGCTGTGATGATTTTGTGCTTCTGATTCCCATAACAATTATGCTAGTGTAGTGATCAGATTAAGCTCTAGCAGTCGAACATTTTGATTTTGGGATGTAGCATAGATATGTTGTTTGGCAAGTACAAGTTTCATCACCTTTTCAAGCCGTTGCTGCTTTTCTTCTTTGAGAGATTCTACCGTGCCTTTAAGTTTCTCTAAAATGGAATCGCTAATGTTCTTTGATCTTCCAAATGGGTCGTCCAAGCTTGGATGAATCTTGGTGATAATCGTGGAAGCATCCATCCCCAACGTTGCAGACAATTTGTGGACTGTGTCTATATATTTCTCCACTCTCTGAAGCCTTTCATTCTGTCCAAAGAAAATCGATAAGAATCGGTACGTGAACGAAGTTAGAAGTTGAAATATTATGTTGTATGTGTGTGCATTTCTATTTACAGTAGGATCATAATGTAACCTTTTCACTGTGAAGTCTCTGTAATTCATTCTGATATTCCTCAAGTTTCGTCACAGAAAGATCGGTCTTATTCTCTATGACAACTCGAGATGAATCAACATTCTCTGCTTTACCTTCTATTTCTGCAGAAATTTTCTGAATTTGTACTTGTATGGCACTTAACTGTTTCATCCTCTCTGCTTTTCTCAGTCGCATCTCTCTCAGAGCTGGAGTTATTGAATCAAGCTGCTCTTTCAAAGTTCCCGCCATCTTTTCTGGCTGATCAGACTCGTCCAATCAACACATACAATTGGGTAAGAACTTGCAAATTACATATAAAAATGATTGATGTTATGATTATATTATGATAGTTGAAGAAATCATTGCGTACCCTTCCAGGAAGAGAGCGTTCTCCAAGGGACAACAGAAGATGGGTAAACTCAGCCTCGGCTTCTGCAAGTTCCTGATGAAGTCTAGCTCGTGACACATTTGCATCATCAACTTTTCTCCGGTAAACTTCTAGACACTCCTGTTCCAAATCCAGAAGAACCTTCTCTCTGTCAAACTGGTCTTCCCCCACTTCGTCCCAAATCATCTGTTATCATTATGTTATATAAGTCAATGCCACTGATATTATATGCCCAACTAAACAAATAAATAGAGGAAGAACAAACAAATTCCATATCCATGCCTGCAACTCCTGAAGTAGATATCCACATGAAGTTTCAAGCATAGTGGAACTTCGCGTCCCAATTGGAGTTTGAAATGAAGCCATCTTTTTCTCAGAACTTTGGATTGGAGTGTTTTCCCGAACCCCAAGCCTGCAAAGTTTGAGTTAATCAACAGAAAGTGCAGGAAAAGCTGGAAATGGGTTGGAAAAAGAGAAAGAGAAAGCCTGAGAGAGAGAGAGAGAGAGAGAGAGGTGGGTTTTAGTTTTTGCTTAAACGATAAGCGTAGGCTGTATGTTAGGGAGGGTGGGTATAGTGCGCTTTGTGTATGCTTTAGTTTCAAGGATCGCCATTTATCCTTCTTCAGCTTTATCTCCCCTTTCCCTTCACCCTGCTCCATCATTTCTTCTATTTTATGAACCATTAAGACAGCAACTCCCCGTCTTCCTCCATTAATAAGATGGCCTCTCTTATTCCAAGTTCTCTCTCTCCTGCATCACAGCCTAACCCCCCCGGCAAGTAGCTCTTGCAGACCTTGATTCTCAAGAAATCCTCATTTGGTTCTGTATGCAAAACTAGCCATAAATGAACGAAATAGTAGCTTGGTTCTTATTGAAGCTATGATTCCAACAATTTTTTTGGCTAAAAAGTAAAAGCATTGTCTAGCGACATGCATGTAGAGGATATCTAATGTTGTTGAGTATACTCCGACTTAGATTACATGCCATTTTGTTTGCTGCAAAAACAAGATTTTAGCTTCCTCAATGTTCTAATTATAGGTTTGTTTGTTTGTTAGTCCAAACCTTTTTCTGCCCTTTTTAGGAAAGAAAAATAATGTCTGTTACTTGTTCTTTTCTTTCTTATCAGATTTTATCTTATCTTCTGGAAGAAGGCTGAATGAAAGTGGGGCTGGAGAGAGGTTAGGGGATACCAAGAGTGTGAAGGACTCAATGAATTGATTGATAAAGACATTGGCGTTAGTGGCTTCATAGCTTGAAGAACTTAGAAGATAGAACTGAAACCAACGAATTGGCCCCTAAAAGATATTGCTTCCTCAATGGGTATTGTTAAAATATTGAACAGGCTGAATATTCTTAAAAATTTTCAGGTTCTTTCCAATTTGATCCCTAATCTATTTAAAATTTCAATTTTCCCCTAATGTTCTGCTAATTATCAATTTGGACTTCCAAAAAACCTTAATGAAACTAGTTATTAAATTATTATATTATTGACGTAAATAACTAAAATTGTATCTAGTTTTTACAACCATTTCAGGAACTCGTTGAAATTGTAGATTTCCTTCCTTATTTGATGTCCTCAACCATTTGATTCAAAAGTTGGAATTACTGTAATTAACCTTAAATACTTTTGCCTTATATATATATATAAATGTAACAGCTAAGTCCCCGTCAAATATTGTATTACCGTCACACTCATGATTTTAAAATGTTGTCTTGTTACGTGTTACTATCAAACTCACAAACATTTGAGCTTATGTAAATATTGTGCTTACATGCTGTTATTTGAGCTTATGTAATTTAAATGCAAAATGAAGATGAACAGCGTAATGATGCCAACATTTTTCTACCTAAGCAAAAGATTCCATTTCACTATGTAAGAATTTCGAGAATACAATATCTATTACCATTTTGGATCTTAGGACAATACCATGATCCAAGCAATGAAAATACAAGGAATTCCTATTACAGGCAGGCAGCCCAATAACAAAATCGCCAAAAATTCTCAACCCGTCTGTACAAGCCTCCACAATTAGAACACACTAAAGTGACTAAATTTTCTTTAACAATGTGAAAATTACAACTCAATATCAATCGACTATTAGAACGGTGACTAGAACCTAGTTTCGTATCGAACCAAGCTGGAGATGTCGAAGATTATTGAAATCAGCACAAGACAGGTGCAAAAATTATGATTTCCTAAGAGTTGTTAGGGAGGTGAGAGTTTAGAATGCTGGACCTGGAAAAATAGAACTTCAGTGTTCATCTTCTTCACCACCAATCCTGAACTTTCAAGCGTCTGCTTCGGTGAACAGTGAGTTTAACCCCGGGAAGCTTGTGCTTCACCTGTCTCCATAACATATTGACAGCATCTTCCTTCTTAGGAGGGTACTGAAATTCATAGTGGTGGGAGATACCCTTTAGTTGCTTCCACATTTCAATCCATCTCTCTTTAGGAAATTTCCTGAGTTTATCAACCATGTAACCAGGCTGCAGAGCCTCTTCGAAGGAGAAAAACAATGCGAATCGACTGTAGTCGATTTCATCTTCGTATGGAAGCTCTATTTGATCACTTACGATCACGGGAACACAGTGGCTCACAATAGCATCAAATAACCGGCAAGACGATGGAGTGTCTCCAGCGGGATGCAGACAGAACTTTGATGACCGCATCCCTTGAGAAGACTGGAGTATCAGAAGAAGAGAACAGAATGAGATACACTGGATTCTTTACCATAAAACCCTACACAGCTGTATACCTATGAGTAAGGGACATACAAAGAAACTAGGTTCCTAGACACCCGAAGAACAGAAATTATAAATGTAAAATTCCTACAAGTATTACAAAGTTATCTTGTTTCTTGGACACCTAATATTGTCTTTTCCTTGCCATCCAAAACTACCCCAAGGAGAAACCAACATGTAAGTTTGCGTGAGTATTTATGCAACACTTTTAGATGAGAGGAGTATGGGATATTGATTCAAAGCATACAAAAAAATAAAATAAAACAAGAATTTTGGATAAGAAATATGTTTGGATGTTTGGTCTGGTTAAGGTGTATGATATAGTTACAGAATTTAAACCAGCAGAGTAGAATTCACAAAGTTTTCCCATACAAATAGTCAAATAGAAATATTTAGCAAACACGCACACCGTACCGTTTTTATGCTTTTCTCATTTGCAGCGCTACGTTCATAGTGAATATCATCATAGCCGCCTAATATCTTTGCCAGTTTGACACGAATAATGCCATCCTGAAACATGTTTAACAAATTCAGTTACTAACAATTTCATGTCAAAACGCAAGTTCTACTTCCCCCATTTTAGAATGGGAGGGGACCAGTCATGAAACTTCAGTCGACTTACATCTTTTCTAAATGTCTTTCCCTGAAAGAAGAGTAGTGTCGGGCGAGACTCATATGGGTCTGGAGGGTCATCGTCAATGAAAGAACTCACAACATGCACATATGGAGCTACCACATCTTTGCGCAAATTTGACATGGCTTTTGGATAGCGGCCAAAATCCACAACAATTTGAATTGAGGCGTTCACCTGGTTTCGGAGAAACCTGAAGGCATTAGGATGTGTCATGGGAATGACATGGTCTCTGCCCTTAGACCTCTGCCAATACTTGGATTCGCTCAAGAATTTCATGAGTTCAATCTGAGGAAACATTAGTCAAATAATCAAAACCAATCAACTGGCTGAAGTACAGTTTCATGTAACTTTCTCTTCAACGCTTCCAAAACTAAGAATATAATATTTGAAATACAAGAAACCTAATATTGAGACAAATTAGATGCTGACAATCAGAAGAATACAATTCAAAGTAAACCCATATCTATAAATCTGAGATAAGAATTCAAACAAATGTTTCAAACATCGTGATCAGATGAACAAGTTTCCTAAATAGTGGACGTGTAGATCCATGAGTTCATTACAAGTCAACGACTGAAGTTTTTAGTTAGTGCGATGGATTAATGAGAAGTGGGAAATTGACAAGCTTGCAACCACGAGATTTACACTAAACTAGCATGTTTATCCCTGGATCTGCAAATTCACTCGGTCTGAGATTGGTAAACTGGATCGAATTCAATTCTAAGAACACTATAGAACTTCCCCCCTTTCTACATCTACTTTACCCGCCACTAAGCAGTCGTCTGAAGAGTAAATGGAAAATTGAACATTATCACAATCCAAGAACTGCGATAGAATCAGTTAAACGTAGCAAAATCAATTTGAAACCTACTAGACACGTTACAGTCAAATAATTCAATGCCTTCGAGGATCATATTAGAATCCCGCTCGGAAAAGCCCTCCCAAACCCAAGGATGTGAAGTCGAATACAGAACATTGCGGGGTCTAAACAAGAAAATAGAAAATTACAGAGTTCCAGAAGAGCCACAAACTTTAATCTGTACAATTAACTGCAAGGTACCTGCAATTGGTGATCAACCTCCGTAGCCGGATCGGTCATATTGCGTCCATGTGAATTAAAACTCAACGAAGAAAAAAACGGCACAAAGAAAGCATCCGCATTCTCCGGATCCATAACTCTAACTGCATCTCTGCCATCCTCACTACCTTCGTGTAAAAGCGAACCCGTCATCCAGTACTCCACACTATGCTGCCGCTTCAACCCCGAGTTTCTGGGCCATGGAGGCCAAGTGGATGCGGTGACTGGAGTCTGGTCCAAGTTCCGGCGATTGAGTATGCCTACATTGAAGCGACGGGGAAGGTCGTACATGTAGACTCTGAGAGGAGGGTCGGCGGCACAGGGGAAGGAAGAAATTGGCTGTGACTGAAGCAGAGGGAAGAAGTACGATCTGATGTCGACGGTTCCGACGAGAATTGAACAAGAAATGAAGAAGATAACAGAGAAAATGAGGAAGAAAATAGCTTTCCGATACATTTTCAGAGATCGTCGGCCACAATTTCTCTCTCGACCGAGTTCTTCCAACTTCTAACCAGGCGGTTATTTACTCCGTTGCGTTGAAAATACGAAACGAATTATTATTCATTTAGATTTATAATTAAAATTAAATTAATAAAAATATCTATATCTACAAAATTCAATAATACCTAAATTATAAAAAAAATTGAAAATATATTTTCGATTACAATTTCATTTTAAAAAATTCTTTAATTTCATTTTTTAAAAAATAAGAATTACTCATGATATTTCATATAATGTGCCAGTGAGTATGTTGTCTCCAAAGACTAGATTGTGAGATCTCTTAACTAGATGAGAGAATAAAACATTTTTTATGAATACGTGGAAATCTCTCTCTAACTATGAGACTGACGACAATATGTAATGGGCAAGAGCAGACAATATCGGTTAGCGGTGAATTTAAGCAGTTGCATCTACTCAATAGTTCATCTCCTTCTTTACATTTCTTGACCAATTCTCGAGTAAAACATTCTTTGTACTCTTCCTCTTCAAAAGCGCTCCAATTAAATAAAAGAAATAGAAATTTCTCGCAAAAATAATTGAGAGATTTCGCGGAAATAAAAAATGAAATTGAAAGTAAGTACAAAGACGTTTAAGCTAATGTACTAATCTTACGTAAGTAACCGTCTATCTATCTAATAATAATAATGAGATATTTTTCGCTCTCGATTTCGTATCACTACCATTTGACAGGAAGAAAAGTTATCTATTTCATCTCGAGTTTACTCATGTTGCTCTATCGGTCCTGCATCATTTTCCCTCTCGATTCTGTATTGTCTACACTGTTTCTTGTGTTATCGTTCCCTCGTTGTTATTCTCGTTCACAATGTTTATGAATAGGATGAAAAAAAAGTAGCTCGTTGAAAATTTTTACCTTTTTGCCCATAGAACGAGAAAACGAGAGAGAATGGAGTGTGAAAGGGCAAGCGAGAGGAAATGACTTAACATGCAATTACTAAAATCATAAAACCAAACGTCCTATACTGATCACAATCAAAATCGCATGACTGATTTAAACGGCTACGATTAAATCAACACGCATCTCCAAAATAGACGCGTAGCACAGAATAACCCTTCCACATTCCCCTTAATACGGCGTCGTTTGATCAGCTCTTAAACGATGATCAGCGCATAATCTTCATCTTAATCACTGTGTCGCGTATAAATACAACGGCACGAAGAAATTGGATTATACGAATAGTTCATAGTATCACTGTCGCGCCAATTTTGCAGAGTTCAGATTCAGATCGTCGAGCTGGTGAAGATGGCGTTCGGATTAAATTCTGATGATGCGGCTGCCTTTAAGCTATTGCTTTGTTTAGCTGTTATGTATGGCCTCATGTCGATGCTGGCTCACTCCATTGTTCACATGAAGTTTGTTAAGCCGCTTGCAATTGATGCGCCTCTTGATCGATTCTCTGAAGCCAGAGCGGTCGAGCATGTACGAATTTTGTCTCAAGAGATCGAAGGTCGCCAGGTAGTCGGCGTTCGCGTGCATTTTACTTGGTGTCTACCATGAAACTTCATTTCATATGATGATTTGAGCTTTTTTCAGTTTGGTTACTGGAAATGCATTCTAGGGAAGAAAACTGCGATATGTTTGTCATTTTTTATGAGTAAACAGCTTCATGTGGTCTTTAAGAAATTGCTTTTGGGTATGTTTGTGTTTCTTGTCTTTGTAGGAGGGACGTCCTGGTCTTAGAGAAGCTGCTCGGTATATAAACGGGCAGTTGGAGATGATGAAGGAGCGTGCTAGTGATGAATTTCGGTCAGTGTAGTTTCTCATGTCGGCTAACGAAGCTATTTAATTTTAAATTGTTTCTATTGTTCTAAACTGAGGAAATGGTCCGCTGTGTTATACTTGCATGCGCTTCTTGTTAGTTGAAGTTTGATTTCTGTATTACTGAAGTTGTTTATGACTCAGAATCGAGATCGAGGAGACAGTTGTTGATGGTTCCTTTAGTATGATGTTTCTGGGCCACAGCATATCACTGGGATATCGAAACCACACTAATATCTTAATGAGGTAGAGTTGAGATTTAATTTTTAAATTTGTAATTGGCATGGGAACAGATCTCTTATCTCTGAACGAAAAAGAAAAAGAGTACGTGATATGGGATCCATAGTTCATGTATGTTGATTCGTGTTCCAGTTTTTGAATAGCAAAGTATTATAGCTTATTACTGATTTGCAAGAACTTCACTCTTGATGGATGACAGAATTTCATCAGTAGATTCTCGAGACACCGACCCGTCAGTTCTAATAAATGGCCATTTTGATAGTCCACTTGGATCGCCGGGTGCTGGTGATTGTGGCACATGTGTGGGTGGGTATTGGAAAACCTTTGTCAAAGAAGAGTAACATAGCATTCTTTTGATTGATCATGACACTCTCTTATCATATATGTCACTGTTACAGCATCAATGCTAGAAGTGGCTAGGCTTATTGTAGACTCTGGATGGGTTCCTCCTCGTCCTGTTATTTTTCTTTTCAACGGTGCAGAAGAGCTATTTTTGTTGGTAGGGATTCAGTTCTTTGTTCTTACTGAGAAATAAACCTGTAACTTTTCCCTATTATTTGAATTTGCGGCAGCATTCATGATTATAATTTTTTGTGCTTTAGATGTAGGCATAATACAAGAGAGAGTAGTTTCTTTTTCTTCTTCCTCTGTCTGCTTGTTTAGATGCGGCAAAATGATGGCTGTTTCAAAGCATTTTGATTTGAACTTCTTTCAAACATACGCTAGAAGTTCATGTGGGGCTTTATCTTTGTTCAGACATTATGAAAAACCCTTCTGTCTTGATCTGGCAATTTGCGGGTTTCTCTAGTTGACAGGAAGCATTTGACTAAAACTGTTTAATGTTTTAGGGCTCACATGGATTTATGGAGAAACATAGATGGCATGATACAATTGGAGCTTTTGTAAATGTCGAAGCATCTGGTACTGGAGGTTTAGGTAAGAACTAATCCATATTGATTGTTATGGTACAAGAAATCCGGAAGTTTTGTCCGTTTATAGGTAAGTTTCAGATTTTAAGAAAATGGGCTACAAAATGTCTTTTTTTTTTTTTTTTTCCAGCAATTGAACTTGAAGAAAATAGAGTACTTCCATAAAAATAATGTAAATGATGCTTGGATTATGAGTTTTCCTCTAAATATTTGAACCTTCAAAATTGTTAAAATGGTCCTTGTTTACTCAAATTCTATTTTTTTTTTATGCCCTTGTATTATTTTATTATTTCTCAACGAAAGTTCAATTTATCATAAAAAAGAGAGAGAAACTTAACATTTTTTCTTGTAAAAAAGAATTAAACTTCAATGTACCTTGTATGTTATGCCACACAATTGGTATTCTAATTTGGTCGTTTTTTGATAACAGATTTAGTTTGTCAATCTGGACCTGGTTCCTGGCCTTCGCGTGTTTATGCTCAGTCTGCTGTGTACCCCATGGCTCATAGTGCTGCTCAGGTTCTTCTTCAATTTTTATTCTTCTCCAGTTTTGTATTGCGAGAATCTTAGGTTCAAATTATGTTACTTGTTTGTTTACATCCCCAGACATATCCATAAATACATTGTTGAGGCAATAGATTGTTATTTTCATATTTTTACAACTAAATCAAATGTCTTCCTTTGTATTTGAGGCTGTGTATCCAGTTATGAAACTGCTGTATTTTTCATCTGTATACTGTTTATCAGATTTTCTAATTGGTATGCAGGATGTGTTTCCAGTTATTCCCGGAGATACAGATTATAGGATATTTTCTCAGGATTACGGCAACATACCTGGCCTTGATATTATCTTTCTTTTTGGTGGTTACTTTTACCATACCTCATATGATACAGTGGAGAGACTATTGTATGCATTACATCTGCTGTTTTGGTACAGATACATGATTTTGATTTTCATATATCTTTATTCTTCAATTTTTTCTGAGACATTCAATTGTCTATAATAGACCTGGGAGCATCCAAGCACGAGGAGAAAATTTGTTCAGCATAATAAAGGGCTTTACGAATTCTTCGATGCTTCAAAACTTTTATAAGCAAGCATCTCCTGAAATTACTATCCATCAGGACAAAGACGATGGGGCTATTTTCTTTGATTATCTCTCATGGTTTATGGTATGCTTTGAATATTGTTACACTTTGGGTATTTTACAAGTATGAACTTAATGATTGCTGTTACTAGCGATGAATTTTAGGTCTTTTATTCTAGTGGGCTAGCTCTGGTACTTCACAAAATTCCAATAGCTGTCTTCCTAATACTGCCATTCCTTTTGAACTTACGGAATTTTAGCATAACTTCATGCTTGGCAACATTTTCTGATTTGACTAAAGGTAAAATAATTTCTGCTCACGTTTTTTATTATAGAACTTCTTCAACTGCTCCTCTACTTTGCTTTTCTATTATACGTCAATTTTAATGGTTGATTTTTCATTTTGCATAAAATTTAAAGTTTATGGTGAAAGCATGCGAAAATTGTGCTCATTGAATCACCCCCGTGTATTTTTTGATCTTCAGGTTTTTTGTCTCATGCCTTGGGGGTTTTTCTTGCAATTGTTTCTCCAGTTATGTTTTCCATCCTAAGATTGCTGTTCACCAACTATTCCATGAACTGGTGAGTATTTTCTCTGTTTACTTGTCCGTTAGCTTCTATCTATCTCTTATATTAATACACGGATGTGGATGCACATATATTATGGTTTGTGTTTATAAGTAGTATAATAAATTTCACTACTGTTGCTATGGTATCAAAGGAGAACATATAACTCTCGGAGGACCTTTCTGGTGGCCATAGTCTGATTTGATGCCGCTGAAGCAATTTTTATATGCTCATTGACATTTTTAACCTGAATGCAGGTTTTCACATCCATACTTGGCTTATTTGATGTTCGTCCCGTGCTCACTAGTTGGTCTATTGATTCCTAGAACTTTTTGGAGTTGCTTCTCTCTCTCCCAAGATATTTCGGTTTTTCAGGCCTCAAGAGAGGTGAAATTCTACTTTTAACAAGTTTACCTGTTAATCACATCTTATGTTTAAGAACTCTGGTTGTTGTTTTTTTCTCTTTCTGGTTGCTGGATATAATTGACTATCAATGAGCTCATCCACATTCTTCTTCCTTCATTAGACCTTATCATCGTTTCAACCGAATGGTAAATATCAGGCTAAATTTTGTTGAGATATTGTAGTAATACTTTCCACTAAATTATTTGCTTAAAAAATTGTGCTTAAAATGCTGGGTATTTCCTGCATCAGTGAGAGTTTAGTTTATATCAGAATCAGCAAAGAAAATATTCTTTATTTTTTTTAATATTGAAGTTTATCAATTGAGTAATCAGTAAATGTGAAGTGTACAGCTAGTGCAACAATATGAAACAAGAGTCAACTGGTTTTGCGTCTGTATCCTTAATATATCTCACTAGTCATTTAGTCCATGGGCTTACGGAAGTTGGTTCTATACGATGGATATGCTACTAGGATTTCCTTCAATGCAGAAAATCTATTCATTTCATTTCTTTTCTTCGGACACTGCTCTAAATTTATTGATTCCGTCTTGATGTGATTACATTGCGGTTTCACAAGGAAGGGGAGCTTTCTCAAAAATGTATTGTTATAGAGGGTAATATATTGGATGTACATGCACTTATGTATGCATGCTTATATGGTGGCCCCTTGTTCCATGCATGAATAGACATGCAAGTTTTGTTATGTTCATTCTAAAAATATCACTAGTCCATCTCTTCTTTATGTTAGTTGACTTATGAATTCTATGAAATTTGACAGTTTGGTGCACCTATTTTGTCTTTACTTTTTTTGGTTGAACTGAAAAGCTCTGTACTATATGTGCAATCTTTGAATGCTCATTTTGGTTTCTTACTTGACAATTTTTAAAGAAAATTTTTAAAGCTGAGGGGCAGGTAATGTATGTGTAACATCAATCATACTAACATCACATACCCCATGTGACTTGTCAATGCTTAATATGACATTTCAATCTCACAGGTGTTGTCTGATGAAGCAAGGTTTTGGGGCGCATTTGGATTCTTTTCCAGTTTGACAATGGTATGTTGAATGCTATGGTATATAGGGTAATTGTTTCACCATAATGAACGGTTGTATAATGGAAGAATTCGTATTAATATTATTGTCAATGTAGTCAATATTTTTTAGTATCAAAGTTTTGATTGCTCAAAGCAGTTTCCTAAATGCAGGCGTATCTTTTAGCAGGGCTTAGTGGTGGCTTCTTGACCTTCTTTGCGTGCATTTCTATGCTTGCTGCCTGGTTGTCATTTTCCTTGGCAGCTAAACATTATGGCCGCAGGTCTCTCAGGTTGTAATTTGCACATTGCGGCTCTAAATTATGACTTTTTGATGCTAATGATATGATTTCTGAGAAAAAGGTTTCTACCTGATGTTTTTGGAATAGTTTGATTATAACCTTCCTCAATGATCATTTTCCTGTCAGATGGAAGTAATTTTAATGGCGTGAAAATGATATTTCTGAGAACAGTTTTTTATCTGTTAGGTCAATATTATTTTTCGTGTTACCAATGGTTCCATACCTTGCATACTCGGTTTATTTTGGAGGCTTCCTTGCCCAATTTTTAATTGAGAAGACAGGCATGATGGGTTCTATTCCTCCTCCATATGGTTAGTATCCTGAACTGGAATATTTTTCAATCCATATCTAGTTCAGCTTCTCCTTTCCATTTCTGTTACTTGGCTGACCGAAATAGTTTTGATGCACGAAGGCATGTGTGATTTCTAAGTATGATGCCCAATCAACAGTTTTCATATCTTATTAACTGAGAGATGCCCACCACTTTTTCACGTGTTACCTGGGAGGAGAAACCTTGTAAAATGATCAAGAAATGAGAACGCTATTTTTAATTCCACCACTCCTATAAGTTATTAACAGCTTTTTTGAAATTCCAATTTCTGTAATTAGAGTCTTCAGATAGTTATTTTCTCAATATTGATGTATTTTCACAAAATTTTTGCAACCAACAGCATTGAACTTTGTTCGTTGTTATCTGCAATTTATAGTTTTGTTTTTTTTAATACTTTTTGTATCTTCTGGGTATGTGTGTTTGGGTTGGGATGATCAGGAACTCCAACTGAAGAGTTTTTTGTAGTTTTTTTACTGTGTATATTGACGTCTTATCTTGTAAGCTTATTTTTTATTAGCTGGAACTTTTCTACTATGCATTGTATGCTAAAGATGCATTCTCTAAATTTGTCCGCTTATCCTAATTATCACTGGAAATTTTTACAGTGACCAAACTATTCTTGCAGGGTATTTCATTCCAGATATTGTAGTGGCAGTTACTATTGGAGTTGTAACTAGTGTGTGCATTGGCCCTCTAATTCCAGTTTGTGGACACTGGCTAGCAAGGTCATCCATCTTGCAATTCTTGTTGCAGATTATTGTAATTGGGTTGGCTGTTTCCTCGCAGTTCTTTCCATATAGTATAGCTGCTCCAAAGAGGGTAGTTCTTCAGCAAACATACCTTACTTCAGGTATTAAGACTAAAGATTGATGACAAAATCTGATGAATACATGGTGCACGCAAACATTCTTTTAGAATTTTGACGAGGTGCAAAGACCGGTATTGCACACTATGAATTCTAAGAATGAATCAGAGTAGCACCCATACTCCTTTGTATAGGAAAATTTTCCCCCATGATATAATGCCTTTTCTTTCCTTAACTCTGACTTAACTACAGTATGTGCATGTGTTCAAGTTTTTGGGAGTTGGAAACTAAGCCTGCTCTCATTGCAGTATTTAAGATCCTTCGTCCTCTGTACTTTCTACTTGATCTATGTTGCTTTACTTGAATGTTGTAGATGTTAAGTGAACAGGTTCAAGAAGTTTATATACTTCAGTGGTAACATTTCTGTTCAAAATTTTAACAAAACATCTAACTTCTAAATATCAGCAATCTATAACTCTCACTCTTAGAGTAGGATGTGTTTTTCCTTCCTCTTCTCAAATGTTATATTGACAAGAAATTGTTGCTTCTAGCTTCTCTGAATCGGCACTATATTTTTTCACAGGTCCGAATCATCTTGAGAACTCCAGTTATGAACTCTCTGTGGTGGATTCTAATTCTCTAATTTTTCTTTTGAAACATGCTCCTGATGTGGCAAACGAATTGCAGACAGATTTAGATCTGTCCTTTGAAACTGCAAATTTGTCTCGCCAAGAGAACTGGCTGGTATGCTGCTGTACAATAGAAATGAATACTATTTTCAGTTTTTCAGGAATTTTTCTTTCACACCTCTGAAATTATATTGAAATTAGATTGATTCAAACCCTCTGAATAGCAGTTCACACAGCACCCAAATGGGGGTCAAATGCACTGATGCTTGGGGGTGTCATTTTTTCCATCTATTTACTGGTAATTAAATTGATTTTTGTTTACATTTTTTCGGGTGAAACTTAATTTATGAGTTTGGCTACATCTCACTGTTTAGCGATATGGTAAAATGGAATTAATTTATAGAAGTTTCAAATTAGCTCATGGAGGGAAGATACGGATAACAATTTCTTGAACCTTGTTATAGAGTTTCGGTTGTACTAAGGAGGCTCATTTTAGTCAATAAGATAAAGTTTCAATAGAAGAGCTGCTTTAGGGTAAATAATAAGATGCACCTAAGAAGCACAAACACTTCAGGCACGAAGAGTTTAGGTTGGCTGGCGTCTCCGTGTTTATCACATGTTGGACACTTTGAAACTTGTTGGTTATGCATTGGACATTTGTTAGCACAATAGATGTGTTAGACATAGTTCTATCAAATCAATATATGTCCAAGACACATATTGAACACTTGGTTTTAGGGTAAATAATAAGATGAACTTGAAAGGCACAAACACTTTAGGCACGACGACTTTAGGTTTGCTAGCGTCTCCGTGTTTAACACATGTTGGACACTTTGACACTTGTTGGTTATGTATTGGGAACTTATTAGCACAATAGATGTGTTAGACATAGTTCTATCAAATCAGTATATGTCCAAAATTTGTTTAAGACACATATTAAACGCTTGACTTTAGATAAAGTTAGAGAGTGAAATACATCAAACTTCTTTTTGAATTATATAAACGCATAAACTTTTTGACTTTGATATCCTTCCTGTATAAAGTTAGTTATATATACTTCTAAAGATCTATTTTCTAATGGATGTGTCCTTGTCATGTCCGTGTTCTGGATTCTTAAAAAATAACGTGTTACTGTGTTAGTATCTTATTGTATCCGTGTCTTGTATTTGTATATGTGCTTCTTAGAGACTCACCTAGCTACTTTATGTCGAGAAATATTTTTAACTAGCCTTTTGATCTCTTTTACATTAGAAGTATTAGAATATAAGTAAATAAATAAAAATATTATAGGCAAGAACTACTTTGCCACAAAAAAATGTCTCCTCTCCGAAAATATTTAAGATAACCTTATATAGGACAACCTTTTCTTCCAAGCTCGACCATAATCTCTAAAAGCCAACTTGCTAATATCAATTGGGCACCCATGTTCTAGTTTAAACCCTTTTAGTGATTAATTGCTACTCTAATGTGGAATTTGACCACTTCTAACCTTTTCTTTGATTAAATGTTTATTGATTTCAACATGTCTAATACCATCGTCTTAAATTGAATTTTGGACTATTATGTTTTCTTCTTCATCTTCTTCTGTAGGAATGGCAATATGCCTTATTAGGTCCATTTTTTCATTTTTAAACTCTGTAATTCACAATATTTCTTTTGTTTTTTTTTTTGTTTTTTTTTTTTTTGTTTTTCACTTCAAGCAATTGAGATTACATCTCTCGAAGATTTGATACCCAATCTCTATCGTGTAAATTGTTCATACCGACCCAGATCAGGATGCAAGTTGCAAATAGCAAGATAATTATTTTAGAAATAAAGTTAGTCCATCTGGAGATTTCTTCAATTGTTCTAGTGTATAACATAACATTGGAATTGCTTTCTATAGCTATTCAAGTAGAATCTTGCGGCTGGTCTCATTCAATGCATAAGTTATGCTTGGTCTAATATGGGAAAGAAAATTTGACTTTTTTTCTGACTTCTCAGTAAGTTCATCTCTTGTCTTAAATTGCATATTGAAGTTCATTTCAATTAGGGTAGTAACTGGTTTACTCTTTTCATATCCTTTTTTTTTAATATTTTCTTTCAACGTTGAAGATCATTGTTGCTACTGTTCTTCCGTTTCTACCCAACTTGAAAGCTTTTCTGTAACTCTTTTGGTTTGTAGCCTCTTTCCTTATCAATGAATTTTGTTTTTTATTTCTGACGAGAATGACTGAGCCTGTGAAATACAAAGGGATTCAACGATAAAATGGCTATAGTATCTACTAGATCACACACACAGAGATGAGAATGACTGAGCCTCTGAAGTACAAGGGGGTACACTAATAAATTGGGCTAGAGTATTTACTAGTTCACACACACGTGTGCTCGGTTATTCAGACAGTTTTGTTGAAATATGCAACATTTTTATTATCTTATTTGTCATTTATTTTCGTTTTTTGATGAATATGATCTCCTAGACTCTGTTGTTACTAATGATTCTGTACTTCAACAAGGCATCCTTTGAAAATGGAAGGATTTAAGGCTCGTTTTGAGACATCTAGTTTTCTTTGTATTCTAACCTATTTTGAAGGACATTTTTTGAAACCCTAGCCAACTTTTGAATATTAAAGCAAGTACTTTATTAAAATCCATCTTTTGTTTTTGAAATTTTTCTTAGGTTTCTGATGTATTTTAAAGACTAAATTACAAATTTAACCTCTGAAATTTTAATAGTATCTAATAGGTCCGTGCACGGAGCTGTTTTCCTTGCGCAGGCACTTTTTCCAGTTTCCTTCATGTTCTCCAGAAGTTTGAAGTTTCCTGCCAAGGAATCAACATCAAAGAAAGATATACATTTCCCTTATTTGATTTCCAGTAAACCACAAACAATTTCAGACCATGGATCTCGAAGGGTCTACTTGGAACTTTCTCTAGGGTATGTAACTCAATTCTGCTGTTACCTCAGGCTGGAAGAAGCCAGGTCCTGTTTATAATTGGGAACTGTATTCGTATATAAGATAGCAAAAATAAAATCTGTCCGTAGTACCTTCTAGGTGGATTAAGCGTGTTAGATCTTTTGATATTAAGCTTGGTTTTGTTTCTAATGCCTGATCCTTCTTCTAGTTCCTTGGAGGAGGTTTGGGTCACGGTTCTCAATGTCACTGGGCCTTTATCAAATTGGTCATTTGCAGACAATAAGCTTCCAGGTAAGTTTAAGGACCTCGACTTGTTTCTCAAGTTCGTTATCTTTTTGACGTGTTGTTGTCATTATAAAACTGGAACAGTGCCCGAGATACTCGCTGGTGGACCGCCCTCTTACATATGCAGACTTAGTGGAGCCAGCCATGAAAACTGGAGATTCTGGCTAGAGGTACAAACCACAAGCTCATATTATAGTAGTCAATTTCATTATTTCTTCATTTTTCTCTTAACCTTTATATTAGTAACTAAAGATTTTTTCCAGCAAATGAATTAACCTCTCTTGTTCTAATTGAAAATGCGAGATCCTACTTCGGTTGGAGAGGGGAACGAAGCACTCTTTATAAGGGTGTGAAAACTTTTCTTTAACATATGCGATTTAAAACCTTGAGGGGCAAAGGGTGTGAAAACTTTTCTTTAACAGACGCGATTTAAAACCTTGAGGGGAAGCCCTTGAAGGAAAAGTCCAAAGAGGACTATATTTACTAGCAGTAGGCTTGGGTTGTTACAAATGATATCAGAGCTAGACATCGGACGGTGTGCCAACGAGGACATTTGGCTCCCAAGGGAGGTGGATTATGAGATCTCACATCAGTTGGAGAAGAAAACAAAGCACTCCTTATAAGAGTGTGGAAACCTCTTCCTAATAATCATGTTTTAAAACCTTGACGGGAAACCCTTAAAGAGAGAGCCCAAATAGAACAATATCTACTAAGGTTTGGGTCATTAACAGAGAAACTCCCACTATAAGCACGTTCATCAATATTTCATAATTAGCCACCCTCTTCCTGCACGAAAATATTTTCTTCTTGACTACCTGCACAATCTTGCTTACATTCTGAAGATGCAACATGATATCAAGCAACGATTATGCACGATACCGAGCCATCAAAGTTTCTTTAAGATGTAGGTGCAATTGACCTGTTTATGAGACTCATGCTCTCACCTCTTTGTAACATGCAGGCTGAAAGTGAGGAAAAATTGAGAATCGACGTGGCTGTATTGGATCAACAGTTGACTAATGAAGTAAAGAGGTTGAGAAGTCTTTTCCCAGACTGGGTTGATGTCATTGCTTATTCCAGCTTCATGTCTACTTATACCTTCTGATTCGGCCTGAGTTACTTGCCTCCACAAGACTTATAGCTTATCCGGTTCGGGTTCGGGTTCAGGTTCTACTTGTTGGATGCTTCTTTCTACATAGGAGCAGTTCTTCCACCCCTCCATCCAACCAGGCCCATAGGTTTTAATGTTAAAGATCTTAGTTAGTTTATTTGTACGATAGCTGTGATCTTCTGTTATCCCTAGTCTTATACTAAACTCTCTCTTTTTTTTCCATTTTTTTTTTAAATTTTAAAACTTTTGCCTTATTTTTTTTTTAAGATAATCCTTATAAATAGATTACAAAACAATTAAATAGGTAAAAGCATTTATAAGTAAGGTTTTAAAAATTTTGTTTTCAATTTTACTCGAATTTCTTTAGTTTCGGGCAGAGAGATTTAAACTTTTGATCTTTTAGTCAAAAGTACATATCTTATGTCTGTCGTCTTCAGTAAATTGTATTCTTCTCTCCCCTCCGGGGTTCCTTCTCTCTCTCTTCACTCTTGATTCCGTTCCCCTAATAATGATAACAGTAATTTTTTAATGTCATTTTTAAAAATCAATTAATACAATTTTCTAAAATTTAAAGGTATTATTGAATCAATGAAGAACTAAATTTTCGTAAACAACAACTCAATGGAGGTTTAGGCTTGATTTTATTTTAAAAGAATTCTTTTAAAATGGTAGTAATTGTCACACTTATTTTTTTTTTATTATTGTAATGCTTATGAAATGGACTATAATTAAACAATATTATAGCAAAATTATTTATGAAAAGAATTTTCATTAATTTTTAACACACACACACACACTATATATATAGTAAAAATATTCACAAAATCATTAATTTCAAAATAAAGCTATTCAGAAAATAAGTTTAAACAATTTTGTCCCATTTCACAAACTCCAACAAAAATCTTAGTTCTGATACCTTTTGTATCAATTTCATGTTGTATGCATAATAATTTTTTATAACCATATTTGAAACTATAATTTATTAAATTATTAAAATTATATTATATATATATATATATATATTAAGTTTATTAGTTATTATCTAAGTTTAAGGTCAATTTAATAAAATTGAAATTTTATAGTTAAATAATTTTTTTATTATTATATAAAAGAATTTGTTTTCTTGTTAAATAAAATAACAATTATAATTACTATGAGAAATATACAAAATGGGCCAAGCCCAAGTGAGCCCAAACCAGAAATTGGGTTGCTCTTCAGCCCGCTTTGACTCTTTTAGGGCTTTGTAGGGATTCTCCCTCTCTCCTTATAAACCTAATTCAAGCATTTCTCCTCTCTGTTCACGGCGGAATCCAACTTTTCTTCACAACCCCAAGTTGCAGCCGTCGCCATGGTTCGTCTTCTATCTTCTTGATTTCCCCTACCTTACGATGTCATCTGAGTTTTTCGTTAGCTATTAATCTTCAATTCCGGTTTTTGTTCGTTGTTTCAGGTGAAGTATTCGAGGGAACCAGACAATCCCACCAAGTGTAATGTTCTTTCTCCTCACTTTTTCTTATGGATCTTGTTCGATTCATGTTCGTAACTCTGATTTGATTTGTTTATTGTCTATCGGTTTGTATTTTCATCTTTTCGCCTTGAACTGACACCCTGCTGTTTCTCTTTTCAGCCTGCAAAGCCCGTGGCTCGGACCTCAGAGTCCACTTTAAGGTAGGGTTTATTCCGCTTTGTTGATCTGCATTCTTTCGGTATAACAATCAAATAGAAGTACTATGAACTAGAAATTGAATGGTGTGTTTTTTCATGGGCTCGACTCCCAATTTGATACCTCGCATATAATTTTCTGTTTTGTTTAACATGCTTCGTTCTCTTATTGAGTGTCCTTCAATAGTTTTCTGTATGTAATTGATTGATTTAAGTGATAGTATATTAGGGCGTTTGTTAGTGATGTCATCTTAAAATGTTCGTTTCAAAAAACAATCGCAGTTGCCGTCTAGTAGCTTTTGAATTTTTAGGGCATGAGAGCGAATGCTAAAAGTCTAATTCATATAATATTAATGCTTGATTCTGATGAGATTAATAGCTATAGTCATACAAGTGAGTTTCTTTCGTCAAACAATAACTCTCCTTTATACTTCTGGCTAACCTGATGATAAAAGCAGGGCTCTGTTGCCTTCTGTGAACAGGGCTCTCGTAAACTTCAGGGAAATTATATGCCTTGTTATTGGGTGAACCTCTGTAACTAATAGTGTCTGAAGGTTCAGTAAATGATGCTACATAATTGAGCTTTTACTTTGACCTGCATATTTCGTTACTATATGTTGTTGCATAGACTCACCACAACTTGTTTGTTTTTACATTTTATAGAACACAAGGGAAACTGCACATGCTATCAGAAAGTTGCCATTGGCCAAGGCGAAGAGGTACCTTGAGGATGTACTTGCCCACAAGCAGGCCATTCCCTTCCGTCGCTTCTGTGGTGGTGTTGGAAGAACCGCTCAGGCGAAGAATAGACATTCCAATGGCCAAGGTCGCTGGCCTGTCAAATCTGCCAAGTTTATTCTAGATTTGCTTAAGAATGCTGAGAGCAATGCTGAAGTATGTGTTTCCACTTTTTGTCTCTCCCTGAACTGGTGTTATAGTATTTTTCTTTCTCTTGCTAATAATTGTTTCTGCCTTTCAGGTTAAGGGTCTGGATGTTGATTTGCTCCACGTATCTCACGTCCAGGTGAACCAAGCTCAGAAGCAAAGGCGTCGCACCTACCGTGCTCATGGAAGAATCAACCGTATGTTATTGCTACAGTTTACTTAATATTTCTATGGAAGTTCATGCTTCAACATATTGCCTTACCTTTCTATTTCCATTCCATTTTTCTTTTTGGTTGGCAGCTTACATGTCTTCTCCTTGCCATATTGAGCTGATTTTGTCTGAAAAAGAAGAGGCTGTTAAGAAGGAGGTAATCAAACAGACTTCTTAACTACTTTTATGATGTAAAGAATTTATTGGGTAAACGTATTTCTTATTGTTTGTATTTCATTTACAGCCCGAGACTCAGCTGGCGACTGGCAAACCTAAGAAAGGTCAAGCTCTCCGTAGTGGTGCTTCCTCTTGATTGGCATGAGTATAAACTCTGTTGTGGGTTTTGCTATGCCATTTCTTTTTTGAAGTGAGTTTAATTATTGGTCATTATATAGAGATCTAAGGATTATTATTTAGATGTTTTGTGTGACATGGTTTATGTGGAACCTTTTCTAGCTTCAATTTTCTTCAAGTTGCAATCACATTCGGGTACTTGCTTTTATTTCTGATGAGATCTCTTGACGCCTTAATTTCCTTCTGCTGCTAAACTAACATTTAAGAAGCCTTCACCCCGATCTGAGTAAATGGTTAGGCCAGTGCTTTCGTCCTCTCGAACATTAAAATTGGTGGGTGATTCAACTAACATTTAAGTGCATAAACGGCGTTTTAAGCTGTTGAAAAGTCATTTGAAATGCATTCTTGCTTTATTTAACCATAGAATGTGCATTTGGGATAAGTGTCATTTATTAAAGTTTTGGTTCTGTTTGTTATTTTTTTTTTTTCCCTCACATACATACTGAGAAGGACGAGAATCCAAACAGGCAAATCCGAAATAATCGATCTTAGGTTATTTTTTACTTGAATTCTCTTCAATACGAAGGATGATTTCTTTGCGGTAGATAATCATAATTTGATTAACATGTTTTTTTTTTAATTAAAGATAGGCTGAGGAAGAAATATTAGACATAAAATTAACCAAATGAGTTAAAATTGGGAAGAATAATAGAAAAAGTATTTGTGTCTACAGAAACCTACTGCCTAAAACCAAAGCCAAGCTTATTGTCGTTCTGTTCAGAACTACTTGTCGTCTTATTAGACTGGGCTGGATAATTGTCAAGCCCAGTTCATTTAGTACGGTTTTCTAGTGATGGGCTAAAAAGCCCATTACCTATAAGGGCCGTCTTCCTCATCATCCCCTCTCATTCAGGTAGGAAAATTGTAAGGAATAGCTACCAGAAAAAGGGGAAAAAAAAAAAAAAAACCCACAATATGATGTGTGTGAAAAGGAAGGGAATAATTTTGTTTCGTTTAGTCCGCAAGTATATACTCATATTTTCGTCTAGACACGAACATTGGACAGAACTTGAAAGTTGAGAGATTGGTCACACTTTATAAAATCGAGTCCATAATATTTTTATAGCTAAAGTGATTACATATCTATAGTCAACTTGAGTATAACCCAACTAATTTAAGCATATACTCTTGACCTAGATATGTCAAAGACTTGAATCTCCCAACCCGACAACTCGAAAACACTAAATTAAAACAACCCTCAAAATAATTGCAGTGAGGTCACAGAAACCAGTCAAAGCAGAAGGAAGGCAAGTGATAGAACCTAAATGGTAAGTTTCCGTAGAGAAGTATAAAGCACTAGAGAAACTTCAGTGAAACCTATTTCTGTTCATCATGTGACCATCCAACAATGATAAACTCCTTAATTTTCCTGATAAGAATCATAAAGTAACACAGCAATTATCTTCCCTTTTGATAAGACTAATGGAATGCTGGTGAATTTATAATGGATTTAAATAGCTTTCAACCATATCACTACAGAACTCTAATTTCAAACACCCTATTACTAAAATAAGACTGTAAAAGCACAACATGCTAAATAACCCACAAAACAGGGAATATAGAGGCATAGCTCAGAAGAAAATTATCGAGACTCCCATTGAGAAGCATCCCACAGCTACCCAAGGACTCAAACGTTCACCTGATTCACAAACAAGAACATCATCCTGTCAGATAATAATGCATCATATAACTGCCAACAAAAACTAAGCCATCCTAATTGACATATGGTTAACTAATATGGACAACAACAGCTGCTGATCACTACATATCTAACAGGCCGACACAATACTGATAGTTCTTTTAATATGAAGAAACTGTACTTATTTTGTAGTTCAAGCCCTTAACTTTGTAGGAAATCATCAGATAAGGAAAGAAGATGCATTTGGGAAACATTGAACCCTGTGCCTGAACAGGTTTCAAGCTCCCAAAGTAGCCTTATGATTGTTTGTTGAGTCATTTCTAAGATATTTTGTTGACAGTTTGAGAGAAAAGGAAGGTAAGTGATCATATTATAGAGTACAATTGTTAAAATCAGAAATGTGGGTCCATAAAGAAACGAATGATGGAATAAACAAAGAGGAGAGAATAAAGAAAGAGTTCTCATGACTTGTTCCAGCAAACAATTCATGGTTAAGAGAAACTACGCAAATTTAACCAAGAAGCCTACCTATTCTGGCTGCTTTCCAAAAGAAGCCACGAAACCTGTTGGAAGAGCAACTCGATTAAAAATGATATAGCATTTATAATGTACACGTACTTTGAAAATAAGAGGCAATGATTTTGCATAGCAAGAACAAACATGTCAATGCTAATGTAAGGCTCCTGCGAGTAGATATCGTCTGCTTTGGCCCGTTACGAATCGCCGTCAGCCTCACAGTTTTAAAACGCGTCTGTTAGGGAGAGGTTTCCACACCCTTATAAACAATGTTTCGTTTTCTTCTCCAACCGATGTGGGATTTCATAATCCAACCCCCTTAGGAGCCCAGCGTCCTCGTTGGCACACCGCTCGATGTTTGGTTCTGATACCATTTGTAATAGCACAAGACCACCGTTAGGAGATATTGTCCGCTTTGGCCCGTTATGTATCGCCGTCAACCTCACGGTTTTAAAATTCATCTGTTAGGGAGATGCTTCCACACCCTTATAAGGAATAGTTGGTTCCCCTCCTCAGTTGATGTGGGATCTCATAGATAAATACTCCACCATGATAAACCTAACATAAATCGACGCCTATCATATTGAATGGGAAATTCAAAAATAGGAAGTTAGGGAAAGAATGGGGGATCTCTCCAAGCATCAAATTAACTCCAATCATGTAGGAAGTAGAAAAGGAGAGCCGCAACAAGAAATGTAAAAATCAAAACACTTCCCAACATGTTTGAGACCTGATTTTCTATGTTTATCTGAATGCAGTAAATAGCATAAGAAACCTGAAGGAAATACCCATTTCTTTGCTCAAGAATAGCAGGAAAATGCATCTTCACATAAGTACAGGTACAAATTACCAATAGGATTACTGTCAGAAAGGAATGAAAATTGAACAGAGCCGACTGCAAAACCAAAGATAACCATGTTAGTGATTAGAAGCTTCTCTATTTATCCAAGCTATGAAAATGTCCATAGTCCAAACACCAAAGACAAGGATCCATTACCATATTCGAAGGGACAGGTATTATCCACGCTAATCAATCCTCTCCTTCAATTCAATCTAGAAATAGGTTAAGAACAAGTTAGCAACGGACCCAAAGAAGTTCATCCTGCACACATCCCTAGTTTTTCATGGTTACAACCTAAATCTCGCATTGATAACAACCCCTTCTGATAATTCGAAAATTTCACAGCAAATAAAATCGAATCTTCGGTTTCTACGAAAGGCAAAACACGAATCTGAAGTTTCCAGTAAGATTTTGGAACACAACAGAGCTAAATTAAGCTATCGCTGTGTATAATCTATTACAAAATGTAGTTCCTGATACATATTAAAATCTTGAAGAATCAACCTCGAAATCGAATTACAAATCGAAGGATAGATAACAATGTTAAAACATTAACTTTCTTCAGCGAAGATTCGAATATTTCGATAACGCTAGAAGCAATCGGTTCAACCCCATTAATCCCCAAACCTAAATTCAGCTAAATCTTCTAAGGTGAAATCCCATAACGTCGAAAACACTGATCCAAGAAAAACACAGAATACTTGCAACTGATCCAAGAAAAACACAGAATACTTGCAACTGATCCAAGAAAAACACAGAATACTTACCGAAGGTGCATAAACGGAGATAAGAGAAGAAAGAGCGGGTCCGATTCAACTCGCCGGGGCGTGTCAGATCGCAATTCTTCGAAAACGAAAGGAGCGGAGGAAAGGAACTTCTTGACCTCCCAAGAGCCGAGGATTTGAGCGGCGGCGAGCAAAAGCGAACAACTTCTGACTGAGAATTAACCTCCGATTGTCAAAAATAGATGATTCCGCGGTTCAGACGACTCCCAACGATGACCAATTTTTTTAAAAAAATAATTTATTTATATTTATAATTTTTATACTTTCACTTTTACTTTTACCCCCGACATTTTCTGAATTTAATTTTCATTTAATCTTTTCTCTAATTTTATATGGTTTAATTTTGCCCATAAATTTAAATATTTATACGCTTTTATCCTAATTTTTGCTTTTGTTGTTAATAATTCATTAATTAAAAATAGATATCTTTTGTTGTTAATTATTTTTCATTAATTAATAAAAAAAATAGAGGACAAATGAAGTTAAGTTCTTTTGAACCGTAATAGAATCTTTTTACTTAAGATGGTCGGAATGTGACTAAAAAGGTCTTTTAAATTTTGCTTTTGTTGTTAATTATTCGAACGAATATACGAACGAATATACGAACTCATCTCGGAGCTTGCGGGCTAGAAAGTAACTAGAACGTGACTCTTCCCATCTCAAACCCATTTGAAGGCTATGTCTCTCTTGGTGTTATAGCCACTTCTAAGTTCAAGATTTTTCCTCTTTAAATGGAAACTATATTAGAATATAACCATTTCAATGCCTAGAAAACGTCCTTCCTTTACCAGATATTTCCTTCTTCAGATTACTTGCTTAGGAAGTAACCGGCTGCAATTACTCTTGAACAGTCAAAAAAAAAAAAGGAAGAAGAAAAGATTAATGCTGCTACACAAAAGATACTAGTACTGCTATATATATATATATGTGTGTATATATATATATATATAGATTCAGTTTCAGTTGTTCTAACACAAAAGATACGTCGCTCACTAAACTGGAAAGAACAAGCATGATAAGCAAGGGATCTAAAGTTTAGGAAACACAAACAATGTTCTTCTCCATGCAGCTATTATAACTCGACTAACAGGACAGAATGATCCAATCAAACATATTAAGGATCCCATAATACTTTAAAAACTCCACATCTAAAGCAATCTCTTTAGAATCAGTTCCCCCCAGAAGCACAAATGAATAGGGAGAGAGAATGTCTCAACCTGCTCATGTCTGTCTATATGGGATCGTCAAGCAGCGGTTACTTCAGCCATTTCCTGATCCACTGTAGTTGGCGTCACGGGATAGTAGTTGTAATGAAGTTCTCCTACATCGTCGCCAGATAGCTTTTTCCATCCATTTGGTCCCACGTAATAAACTGATCAATGGGATTCAAGTCACAGAGTCAAGAGGAAAACATTTGGACAAGCACATAAACGAGCAATACGAGAGGGTTACCGCTAGCAACTCCACCACTCGCTCCATCTCGGAAAGTTGCATGATAAATAGCTCGTCTAGCCAGTTCAGCAGCTTCTTCTACAGACAAGTCGTACCGATATCTGCCATGAATTAATATACATAAATTAAAGTAGATGAAAAGATGAGGAAAGAATACAGAGGAATTTTTCACCACATCAATTAACATTTCTTAATTTTCGAAACAAAATGTTTCTTACCAAATATTGGTAGCTTGATTTTTTCTTTTTTTAAACATCTATAAGACTACAAATTTAGTTTAATATTTTATGTAGGTGGCCGCCTGTTAGGTACCCAGAAAATACAAGAAACCACTAAATTAACTATATTGCAATATCAATGAAGAAATTACAATATCCCTTTCAAGAGGGCTATCTCTCTCCCGAAGTCTCACAATGGACAATCCATCAAAATGATCACCTCCAAAACCCTAACTCCATCTATTTGTAACCAACACTCCCTAGCTAATTAGCACCATATCCCTTATTAATATCCTACTAATATTTCCATTATATACCCTTACTAGTACTCTCACAAATTTAATTTATTGCCTTAAGCAGATGATCATCATGGAGTTATCTTTCCTTACTTTTGATATATTCTTTTTCATGTGCAAAAACGTTACCAGGCATTCATGCCAAATCATGGCGGTTCAAAAACTACCTTGTTTATCCTATAACATATTATAAGAAGTTCATAAGAAAATTACTGGATTGAGAAATATTGAAGACAGACCGATAACGGAGGATCACACTTACCCATTATCCAAGACACCGTAGGCATAAGGAGAACCAGATCCAACAGAAAATCTTGTTCCCTTGAGCCTTCCTCCCTCACTGTCTACGTAATATAGACCAGGACCCTAAAATGCACAGATCAAGGTAAGTTATAGATCATAAGAGAATAAATTAACATCTTAACAATTTTCATCATAAAATAAGAAAATAAAATAAATAAATATGTTATTACTGTTTCATCCCATCCAGCAATCATAGTCCCAACAGAGAGACCCATTCCACGATAGGAGTACAGAATATTGGCCAGTAATTTTGATGCTCCGGCAACTGAAATCCGACGCTTATTGGCTAGTTCATGTCGGCGGCACTAAATCATGTAAAATATTATGATCAGCTAACCACAAGGGAAAAATCCAAAATATCATCTTGGCGAGGAACAATTGGTTGAATAGAGAAGAATAAATATCTGACTGTGCACATACAAGTTGAGTTGTTGAGACTGGAAAACTCTAAAAGTAGAGGTAATGAGATCTTAACGCTTGTAATACCAGGTAACCCAATCTAAATAAAAGCTGATAGTCCTACAAGGGCCAATTACCTTGACACCGAGATTTCTATGCCAAAACTGACAATCAGCAGCACCTCCAGCCATTGTACCAAGCATGTAAGGATTAATTTCAATAATTTTCTTCACAGATTGCGATGCTGAACAAATTTAATAGCAAATACTTAGTTCAAAACGAAGTAAGCTACTCAAATAACAACATAATAACTAATAATACAATGGAGGATAGGGGGAGGGAGGACAACCGGCACAAATCTAAACAGGAAAATGTGAATAAACACATCATGCTGCAAAGAACATTCTCTCTATAGGGCACAGTCCCAAACTTCTAATCGTTAAAAGGGATAGAATACCTTAAAATAGCAATTTATAGTTCATGGTATACAAACCAGACCACATCTAGAAATTAAATCTACAATTTATTTGAAGAACACGTATTAAAGTTAGCATACATATGTAGCCTCCCATGCTGGCACGCGAATCAGCAGCAACCATGACTCCTTCCTTAAAAATGAAAGCCAGTGTGGTTGTTCCTTTTGCTGGCTTTACCATTTGAATGGCATCTTTTTGAAAGCCGTCAAACTGAAACACGGAGAATATCAAAATCAGAAAAAGCAATTCTACAGAACAATATGCAGCCAGAAAGCCGTATGAGAAATGATTTACAAATTACGTCACTGGAATTAGGGATCTCAAAGGATGGAGCAGCTGCAAACCCTTCCATGAACTCCATCTTTGGCCCAAACAGCGGAGCTGTTGTTTGAAGACCACTGGTATCGAGCTTCATGTTTCAACTTCTGTCAATGACCGAATAAAGCTTCAGTACACAGTTCATATTACGAAGAAGTTATCCACACAACAAGATCAAAGTTTGAGAAAAAGAAAAATCCCGAGAAACACCCACATCAATGCTGATGACCGAGCAAGTACTACTTCACTCAATTAACTAACTAGAACACCCAGCCTTGAAAAATGATCAAAACACGTCCAAAAACCAATATACGCACTAATCGATTTGACATCAAGCGACACTAAAAGCTCCAAGACCATAAAAAATAGAATCATACAATCGACATCTTAGTACCTCTCCTCGATTTCTATCAGAAATCATAAATAGATCCGTAAATTCATCAAAATGCACGCAACTTTCATATAAGAAAACATGTCGATACCAAAACCCTAACGATAGACACTGATTCCAATCTACAATATATCGTGAATCCGCATATGAATTCGAAGAACGAAAAAGAACAAAATCTTACTTCTTCAACTTTACCTTGAGCTAGACTCTAGAGCAATATGAGAACAAAAAACAGGAACTACAACCAAACGGAGATACACAGCCTCGAAGGAAATGATCGGAATGGAGGGAAAAATGAGGACGTTTACAGGGAAATCGAAGGTCAGTTTCTTGTCCTCCAGGAAACCATCGGGTATAATGGGCCTGGGCCACATTTTTATTGCGGCTTTCGATACTGGCAAGTTTGGGCCTTAGGGCCTGCTGGCCCAAGTTTGACCAAACCTCAATCTAATTTGATCTATTAGCAAAAATTAAGGTTAAATTAGATAATTGATTATTATGGTTTGCATATAGTTTAAATTTTTTATTTAGATACCAATATTTTATATTTCGTTTACTAATATTTTAATAAAAAAAATTATTTTTTTCAATAATACAAAAAAAATAGCTAAAAAAATTGATCTTAATTAGGTCGAGATTGTATGTCATTTTAAAAATCAAATTTAATTCTATGGTTTCCATTTTTTTTCCTCTTTTATTATTTGGTCTTACGATTTTTAATTGAGAATATATATTGGTAAAATACACTTTTAGTATTTAATTTTTGACATCTCAAAAGCAAAACACTTTAATATTTCAAACTTCGAAAATATTTATAAATGATCTCCCGACCATTATGTCAGCCAAGCAATCAATTCTTATATCTTAAAAATTAAAATAAAAATTCAGCGACAAAAATCTCAATCAAAGGGGGTCAACAACTTCAAGAGCCACATAAGAATAAGAACATGGAAAAAGAAAGAAAATGGAGAGAAACGCCAGCATCAACCGCAACTTTGATAGCACATATCCAAGAATTGATGACTAGTCAAAACCCCTTGTGTATATTTTGAGGCATTTTGAAACGAACATCCGACTATAGACAACATGCCCGAGACAATCACATATCCCGAATAGAAAGAATTGACGACCAGTCAAATCCCCTTGTATACATTTTGAGGCGACCATAGATAACATGCCCGAGACAAGTACAACAAGCCTTAAATATAACTATGTCCATTACACAACCATCTTTTAAATGAATTAAAAAGAAAAAAATAATGGAAAAAACAAAAACTGAAACCCATCTATATTTTAAATGAAATATACTAAAGGACATGATAGTTCCTCTAAATTTTGTGAAGACTAGATCACTGACAAGCATCAAACAATCTGTCCAACCAACAGCCAACAGCATGAAAATAAGAGATGCAATTGGTATGAACGAACTCAAAATCTCTAAATTGAACTCTGCAAGCTTAAAACTAACACTTAAAATGCTGCAAAATCGCCTCAGGGAGACTGAAAAAAAAGAAGACAATCTACGGATTACCTAAACTAAATGGCTTGTAATGATGGAATAGGTTGAAATACACTGTGTTGCAATTGCAGGCAACCGAGTTGAATCACTCTTCATCCTCTTCATCATCATCGTCATCGTCATCAGCTCCAGCAGCAGAATTCAATGCATTCAAACGCTCGACCAACTTGACCCTCCTTTCATCATATGTGAGCTTCTTCAGGTTATACCTATCGGACGAACCACATAAGTATGGAAGACCAGAAACTAAAATGATAGTTCATTCATGAGAAACATAGAGAGTTAGCCATTAACCTCTTGTGCTCTTTTCGTGGTTGCTTCACAGTCGTCTTTGCAAGTGGTTCGGTACGAATTGCAGAATGAACTTTTTTCAACAACTCCTCGATGTTGTCGGGCTCGATCCCTTTCTTGATATAATCACTGAATTGAGATTGATACTTCTCCGGCTCATCCTCCATCAAGGACTGAGGAATACAACTCGAGAGTGAACACAATCATTCATGACTGAATACTAATGTCTATTCTAATTTCACTATGCTCTAATATTAAATTCTGAACGTTTACCCTCATATAGGCTGCGATGTGCCCTCCAAATATGTATTTACGATGAACATCCGCATCGAGCTCCTTGCTGTCCTTTGAAAAACCAGCAAACCTCTTGACACTGTGTGGAACATCCAATCCACCATCTAAAGCTCCCTGTGTGACGTGAAAATTCATAGCTTCAGTCTCCAAAAATACAACAGCTTGATAAAAGATACCAAGGGCCACCGACATTATGAAGAACGCGGATACATGTTAGATAAAGTTTCCCAGTACGAAATTTGCAACCTTCCAGATTATGATGCAATCAGTTACTACATCGAACTTAAAAACTTCTAATCGTAACTATAATCAGCAGTTAAATTATCACGAATACCAAAGCTCAAACGTGGACTGACCAGATGTTAGAACAAAATACAGAAATATGTGCGTCAAACACACCCTTATACATATGTCACATACATATAATTGGTTTAACAAGATATATTATTACTCATTTTGTATCCAGCCATGGTTTTAAAAAATAGCTAAAACCACTCATGTAACATTGACCAAACCGTATAAAACTACCGTAAATAGCAGAAAAAAGACGGATCTTGCAGCTGATCTTAAATGGACTAACTAAATATACCTTGAGGGCACCAAAAACACGATTTCCTGTTGTTGTTCGGACTAGACCAACATCAAGGAGGGCTCTGAAAGGCCTTCGGCTATCTGTAGGTTCCACAGAGAAATCCTCTCCAGAAACCTGATTTATAAAACCACTTTCAGTCGATAAAAGTTTAATTGAAGGGGCATAAGCCATAACAGAAGAGGTGAACTTCATTTAATTTTGCTTTCAATTTCTCTTTTCTATATGGTGATGGGAGGGCGTGGATAGGATACCTCAAGATTACCCACGTACTCATCATCCATCTCAAGCTTCTTCAAGACACGGCGAGCCAAGAGAAGCCCGGTACAATAGGCTAAACAAGAGTCATACACCATTCCAGACAAATGAAGATAGGGACAAGAAGTTAGTAAAAGATCAAAAAACTCAGCCCCCGAGAGACTTACATAGCAAAAGTAGTACCTGCTGCATAATTTGTTAGACCAACATCAAGACCATAATGAGGCAACTCATGAGAGTAAGCGGCGGCAAGAACCATGTCACCAGCAATGCTAGAAGATACTATTTGTGCGGTAATATCCTTGTTAGTCTAGATATGAATGTTAAGGTTCCAGTTTCTCAAGTGAACATAACTACAGCTCACCCTTCATAATTAAAAATACTCATAAAAAAGTAATGATAGATAGTAACGGCAAACGTATTCAAAGGTAGTTACAGAAAATTCAGGACTGGAAAATTAAGGAAGACCAAAACCACTCATTGCAAGTTCATCAAGAAATAATTGGAAAATAACACAAATGACCACTTGAACTACTTAGACAACTGAATGAGGATACAAATCTAATCACAAAGCGGTATTTGGGAGTATTGTACTTGTTCTTGTCTTGATTAATGAGGCGAATCCTGGCCCGATAATCGGTCTTGCCCTCTATACATTATCAGAAGATAGCACAATCAGAAGCCGACAATTAACTTTTCAAGTTTGATTCATCGTGATAAACAAAAAGAGATTGGAAATACCTCTTCTTCTCTTGTATTTGACCTGGTAGCGTTTGAAGTACGCTTTCGTCTTTTGAGCTTTTGCGAAAGCCTGAAAAAAACAATTATTAAATCATGTTTGATTACTGGGAGCAATAATGATACGAACGCTGATAACAAAATTAAGAGAAACGATGCAGTAACTTGCTTCAATCATTCCCAAAAACGTTTGAAGGTCTCAAACATCTTCGGGACAATTCACATAGAACTATATATACGACTCAGAATTCCTATATACTTGAATTAAATACTCAGAAACAAGAATTGTAAATGAGTAACAATATTTTCAAAAACAACTCAATTAAACTACGGTACATATCAATTCAATGCAAGAATATTCCCGAAATGAAAGCAAATGCAGCGTTCAGATCCTCGTGAAATTTGTTTAAGAACGGAAAATGAGATGCAATGCAGCTAACTTCTGTACCATTGTCTTGGCTGAAAGCTAAAATTCATCTGAGGTTCAAGAACGCTATAAAATGAAGAGAACATTCATTAGAAGTTGAGCATAAACTCACCATCTCCGAAGCTGAGGCCTGAAGTAAACTGAGAGAATGAGAGACGCGGACACGACCGAAGCAATCAGAGGAGCTTTTCGGGCGAAGGATCTTCTATTTATATAAACCCTAAGGCGACGTAATCAACGGCTCAGATCGTTCCGATTTTTTTTTTTTTACTACACTGTTCGAGTAAATTATTTATTGACATTTGGAGCTGTTTTATTGGTTGAATTATAAAATTAATTTATAAACTTTTAAAAATGTCTACATTCCTCAATTTTTTATTTTTTCTATTAATTTTTTAATTTTAAATGATAAAAAATATTATTTTATCTTATTCCGAGTTTAATAAACTCAACCTCGGTTGCAAGCATGCAAATCACACCCCTTGAAACATAGCCCGCCTCGAGTTTGCCCTCGTCGATCATGGCTAAGGTAGGCCTTTGGACTATTTAGCCCGCAACGTGTCTTGCCAGTGTTAACGTGAACCTTGGACTAGATTATTTCGACGTTATAGACTCGAGTTTCCCTTGACCTTAACCTAATTTAGGTTCAAGTTCAGTGTGTTTAACTAGTGGGCAATTTTTACGTTGACAAGTTAAATTGTAAGCATCTGGTAAATTCATCAATTTATTCTTAACATTAAATAGTAATAATTAATACATAATTTCCAATACTACGCTATACTCTTTTTAACTTATTTTATCTGGTGATCAACACGAGTGAAACTCAATTAATCAATTAAAGGTTAGGGTTACATTCTTCGATTTTGGAAACAATTTATTATCTCATCTTACAGAATCAACGGTCCATTAAAAGTAAAATTCAATGATATACAACATCGGAATCAAATGTTATTACAGATGCCCGATTCCTCGGAGACCTATCTTGAACAGGGTAAAAAGTCATCGTTTAAATGAAGAAGGAACGAATTCGTTAGCTAAATGGGTCGGGAACCCAACTTGGAGATTCGACACGTTGAAATAACATTTAAAAAATATATTATTTAACTAAATCGACTATTATTATTATTATTTTAAATATTTAATTGTTTTTTTCGTATATATAAAAAATTTAGAAAAAAATAATATGAAAATGAAATTAATTACAAAATTTAAAAAATGAATGCAAATAATAAATTAACTAATTTGTTTCTTTGCAAATTTCATCCCTGTCGTGGGGAACGCTGCGTTCTCTGTTAATCATCCGAGGATAAAATATAACTTTACAACAATAAAGGAAGAAGAAGAACAACAACAACAAGGAATAAGGGCTGCGGCAACTTTTAGGAGGAGGGACGATCAGATCAGATCCATTCGTTTTTTGTTCAAGTTTGATCTAAATTAAGCTCTAGGGCTTTGATTTTTTTCACATTCAGCTGGTAAAAAAAGGCAATCGATTTGATACCGGACGCAATTTTAATGGACGACGGAGGAGCTTCTCAGCCGGACGACGCCGTCATGTCGGAGGCGGCGTCTATACCGTCGCAGCATGACCCGGCGGCGCACCAGCCACCGTCGATGGGGATGGAAAATATTCCGGCGACTTTGAGCCATGGAGCGAGATTTATTCAGTACAATATCTTTGGTAACATCTTCGAAGTTACGGCTAAGTACAAGCCTCCCATTATGCCTATTGGCAAAGGCGCTTATGGCATCGTCTGGTCTGTACGATCCATCTTCTGTGTGTTTTGTTTTCTTCTTTCCCCCAATTTTTTTGAAGTTCTGATTGTTGTAGTGTAATTGTTTGCTGTTGTTGATTTGGGGGAATGCGCGTTGATTGTTCAGTTCTGCTCTAAACTCCGAGACAAACGAGCACGTGGCGATCAAGAAGATTGCTAATGCGTTTGACAACAAGATCGATGCTAAGAGAACTCTTCGTGAGATCAAGCTTCTTCGGCACATGGATCATGAAAACGTCAGTGAGTGATTATAAGATATTGCGGAATGTTGTTTCGTTCACCTTTTCATCGTCTTTGATGATCTAGAAAGCTGGAAGAGTAGAAATTTGCATTTTCTGTACATTGGTTGAAGTTCTTGCCTAATTAGTAAATTGCATTTTTTGTCTCTCTCTGAATTAACCGAAACTGGCATCATTTCCATTTTCCTTTCTTCATCTGCTCCATGTGTAGAAAGAATTATTCTTGGAGAGTCCGTGACGAAGCAATAATTTCGAAACATACCCAAAAAAGAAAAAAAAAATGAAGAATTCCTTTACAATATTGGGCTTTTTGGCAAGAATGTTTTTTCCTGCATTGAGTCTACACTTTTATGTCACAATCAACGATCATTTTACACGGAAAAAACACATTATGCTGTCCCTAAGTCTGAATTGAAAATTAGAACTCCTAAAATATATAAGTTACTAGGTGACAAGCCTTTTCATACTGAAACCTCACTGGTTTTTCTATAAACTCATGTGTAGCATGAGAGTACTTTATTATTATACTGCATTAAGAAAAGTTGTCTCTTTTCTCACTACTGGGAAACAAGATTTTCGCCATGGATAATGAAGGTGTAAGAGAAATAGGAAAAACAGTTAGAAAGAGACTCGACTAATGTTGGATTTCATTGTGAATTGGTTGAAAAGGGAAGAGGAAAGGTGAAACTCCTTCTGCCTTTGTTACAGGGAGAGTCTGTAATCTCCACAGTGAGTCAAAAACCAATTAAGTTCTTTCCTTGCCTTTCCTGCTATTTTATTACAAACACTCATTGGGACTGACTGGTTCTTTTGCTAATGTCCAAGAAGCTCTAAGTGCGTATTCTCTTGTTGCTTCAATCGAATTTTAAATTGCCCTTCCTTCTTCTTCCTGACTTATCTAGCTCTATTTTCAGCCTTTTATCAACTCTCCATGCTTAATGTTAAAACCGCTAGTGACATTATACTTGTCTCCTTGAATGAAGAAGAAGAAGGAAAAAAAGGGCTAGTAGGCTTCCAATATCCTTTATCTGACAGAGAGGCATTGGAAGTCACAAGTCTTCTTTCTCTTCTTCAAAACCAGCATATCATTCTAGGGAGAAACGATGTTAGGTTTTGGACCCCGATTCTTCTAGGGGCTTCTCTTGCCATTCTTTTTTTTCTTATTTTATCTTCTCATTCTCCTTCCCTTGTTGCCTTGATGTTCTCCTCTCTGGAAAGTTAAAATTCCAAAGAAGGTTATGATGTTTGCGTGATAGGTTTTACATGGGAGACTTAAGACTTTGGATCGTGTTCAAAGGCATTCTTCCCATGTTTTGTTCCTGCATGTGTACTGTTCGTAGGAGACACGAGGAGGACCTGAATCATTTGTTATGAGGTTACCAATTTGCTCACTACCTTTAGAGCTATGTCATTAGATGTATGTTGGGTTTGGAACAGAGATGGTAGGGCTCTGCCGGAGGTGGTGCTTTTGAGTTCTCCCTTCTAGAGAAGAGTAAAGCTCCGTGATAGGCTAGCTTCATTATAGTCTTGTGTGTGGGTTTGGATTGAGTGGAATAATAGAATTTTAGAGGGGTGGAAAAATCGGGGGAGGAATTTTCTGTGGTTAGGATTGTACTCCTTTTTTTTTTGTGTATTTTTGTATATTCTTTCATTTCTCGTAATAAAAATGTGATTTCTTATATAAATGTATGTGCATATATATGATTTCTTAGAGTTAAAAAGGAATTGAATGAGAAAGTACAAAGTGGAAAGAGAAGGGAAAAAACATAATACTAAAAAAACTCATTATTTTTTTGTTATATTATAAACTTTGTGTGGATTCTCATCCAAGGCTGTAGTTACTGAGATAAAGATCACCAACCATCTACACTTAAAAGAACTCAATTGGATTGTATATATCTCATTTGCATGAATTCATAGGAATTGTAAAATTATCAAGGATAAACTGCAAATTAAATCATATCATCTACACGTTGTCTTATTGGTGTTCTAATCTCTGAAATGTTTGCAATTTAGGTCGAGTACATTGAAATTTGATCTATTCTATTTTTCTCTTAACTCTATGCACTATTTTCTCAGCTTGGTTGTAATTTCTGTACTCGCACAATAATGATCTGAAAGTTTTGTACCTTACACCAAATTGAATTATTGTACAATTATATATGATGTCTTAAGTTAAGGGCATTCCACATAGCTGGCTATGGCACTGCCCCTAATGAGACAAGTTATTGTGTTTTTTTTTTTATTTTGGTTTAATTGTACTACTGATGATGGTGGTTCAGGTTGTTGCAATTAGGGATATCATACCTCCGCCTCTAAGGGAAACATTTAACGATGTTTATATAGCATATGAGCTGATGGATACCGACCTTCATCAAATAATTCGTTCAAACCAAGCATTATCAGAGGAGCATTGTCAGGTTACATTCTGTATATGTCCTTGTTGGTGGATTATATCTGCATTTTAAAATTTATTCAGATGTCAACCCTCTGGGTCATTTGGAACGTATGCATTCCTCCCATCATTTTTAGAATGTCTTCAGAAGCATTTATGAAGTAAGTTAGGAGGCTAAGATTAATATAGAATAATCTTATTTGGTTGGCAACAGGATTGTTACCATGCTTCTTCATAATCCTGAGCTAGCTTTAGAAGATCGAAACAAGCTACTCTTAGTAGGGTGGCATAAGTCCTGTTTCAGATGAAGTAATCACAAAGATGGTTGGAGGTTAATGGAAATTACTGTAGTGCGTTATTTTTGTGGATAGGAGACTGTTGTATGTTATGATGAGTGTCACATTTTTTTATTGCTCCCTCTCTCACTCTCTGTTTATTCTTGATCTTAGGTTTTTGGTGGATGCCTAGTCCTCTACCTCGCAACAATGCCCTGTTTCTATGTTTTCCCCTCAGTGGCTTTGGGTCTTTGTTTTGTTTGTGATATTTTATGAATTTGTATTTTTTTCTTATGTTTGTTGGTTTGATGAAAACCGTCTTTTTTTACTTAAAGGTTTTATAGTGCCAGTGGTCAATTAATCTTCCTTTCTTCTAATCAGCTATTTTAGTGAAAAGTGTGGCGATGTATATTTTCTAGCCAAAATTAATTGGTGATAATCTTGTGATATCATACGTTCTTCTTTGCGTAGGGATATGGATGGTATTTGCGAAATTTCATGCTTTGTGTTTTCAACAAATGCGCTCTAGTTTAATTCCATTGATGTTGGGATTAAAGAATGAAACTGTGATGTCCTACATTAGTTGGGGAGGAGAACAAACCACTATTTATAAGGGTGTGGAAACCTTCTCCTAGCAGACGCATTTTAAAGCCTTGAGGGGAAGCTCAATGAGGACAATATCTGCTAGCGGTGGATCTGAGCCGTTACAAATGGTATCAGAGCCAAGTTACCGGACGATGTGCCAGCCTTCTCGTTGTTCCTCGAAGGGGGGTAGACACAAGACGGTGTGCCAGTAAGGACGCTGGGCCCCAAAGGGGGTGGATTTGGGGGCGGTCCCACATCGATTGCTCGTTGGATCCCGATGGGGGGTGGATTGTGATGTCCCACATTGGCGGGGGAAGAGAACAAACCACCATTTATAAGGGTGTGGAAACTTTCCCCTAGCATACACATTTTAAAGCCTTGAGGGGAAGCCCAAAGAGGACAATATCTGCTAGCGATGGATGTGGGCCGTTACAGAAACTTGGTAACTTTTGGCATTGGATCTTTCAAGACGTTGGGCAGATGTTGATATTGAAGACTAATAACCTAGTGTTAAACATGCATGGAATTTTTTTGTGCCTTCATACTCATCCAATCATGCTTATAAAGCAGCCTGTGGCCATGTTAAACATCCTTTAGTGAGATATTACCATTAGTTTCTATTTCTACATAAAATAATTACTGTCTTTATGCATCATGCAGTATTTCCTGTACCAGATTCTTCGAGGATTGAAGTACATACATTCAGCAAATGTTCTGCACAGAGATTTGAAGCCTTCCAATCTGTTATTAAATGCCAATTGTGACCTGAAAATATGCGATTTTGGACTTGCTCGTGTTACTTCTGAAACCGACTTTATGACAGAATATGTGGTTACAAGATGGTACCGCGCGCCAGAGCTCTTACTTAATTCATCTGACTACACAGCAGCTATCGATGTCTGGTCTGTTGGTTGTATTTTTATGGAACTGATGGATCGGAAACCCTTGTTTCCCGGTCGAGATCATGTGCATCAGTTACGCTTGCTTTTGGAGGTACTTTGATACTCTTCATGATTTGGTTCACTACACTAGCATAATCATATCTCTGTCACCTCATCAGAGAAAGTTGATTTCAATGATATATTTTCTTTTATATGAATAAAAAAAAAAGAGAAAATTAATATGCTTTTGTGTGTTGCTGATTCGATTGAAGCAGGTGCTACATGCTTACTTTTGCATTCCAATCTTTTAGTTTTTAATTTTGATAGTTTGGTTTCGTCTTCGCAAACAATTCGTGTTCTCAGTGGTAACCATTTGTTTACTGGTTTAGTCTGCTCTGCTCTGCTCTGCTCTATCATGCAGCTGATTGGCACTCCATCAGAGGCTGAACTCGGTTTCTTGAACGAGAATGCTAAAAGATACATACGCCAACTTCCTTATTACCATCGGCAGTCATTTACTGGAAAGTTTCCACATGTCCATCCTGCAGCCATTGATCTGGTGGAGAAGATGTTAACATTTGATCCAGGACAGAGAATTACCGGTGAGTTACTAGTGCAATTGCTTGCAGTCTTGTTAAGTTCCTATCCTGTTGTCTGATCATAGGGCAATAATAATTCATCAATCTCTTCAACGAAATATAAATCCTAAATGATTGATTTCCTCGTTCGGGTGCTTGTCTGTTTGAATTGTCTGATTTCTGAACTATGTAGATGACCATTCTCGGTCAGTTCACCCCGTTTCTTCGAACATATTCTCTCTTTGGTTAGTTCACCATTGTCTGATTTCAAAATATCAAGAACATCATGTAAACTGTGACCTGTCTCTGCATGGCGGCAGATATGCTAACATTTGGTTCTTCTAATAACCATTCTTACTGATAGGCTCTGTCTATGAACATCTGTGTATGTTTTTGCAGTTGAAGATGCTCTAGCTCATCCTTATTTGACATCATTGCATGACATTAGTGATGAGCCTGTCTGCCTGACTCCCTTCAGCTTTGATTTCGAGCAGCACGCACTTACGGAGGAACAGATGAAAGAGCTGATCTATCGAGAGGCGCTTGCATTCAACCCCGAGTATTATCAGCAATAATGAGCTATGTTATTAACTGGAGGATTGTTTGATCTGTATGGTCCCTTTATTCTGTACGTTCATTATTAATTCCTTTGTGTATATTAACTGCATTCTCGACTGAATTGGCTTTGGAATCAAATTTGTCTGAGTATGGCCAGAATCAGGACGGGAAGAATCTTCATAAAGTTGTATCTGCTGCCTTTTCTACTACTCGTCATGCTGTTCTTTAATTTAATCTTGCTTGTTCATTTGGAGTTTTTGGAAGTGGGATCACTTTACCTGAACTTTGTACCAGGTGCCTTAATTCATGGACTGATTCAGCTGGATTTTCAAAACAGGCTTCTGAAAACGCAAGGAATTTGTGGTTTAGACCATTAGTTCTCTGCTAAACTGACCATTATCCATCCTCATTGTTGACATTGTAGATTGTTTGTTGCCAATTTTTCTTGAATTGAAGTCTTTGATCCTTGAAGGTGATCGGCAGTGAAGCCAACGACACCAGGTTCACATCGACGCTAAAACTTATTGTGGCTCGAGCTACTTTGATCATTGTCTACCTTGTTTGCAGATTGTGTGTTGTCAACTGTTCTCAAATTGAAGTCTTCGATCCATGGGGGCGATGGGCAGTGAAGCTAGTGACACTAGGTTCACATTGACACTAAAATTTATCGTACCTCAATTTACCTCGAACATCCAACTTGTTTGTCGATTTGAATCATGCTTGTTCCATTGTCGCCACTGCCATCGTTGCAACTCAAACAGTCTAGACAAGTCTCTACCACGATAAGGAATACGGTGGACCTCTCATTTTCGAGTTGATGACATACTCAATTCCAATTCCAAATCGCGAACTAGCAGAAAACACGGTACACAATGTTCTAATTTTTAAACTATTGTTTAATTAATATATTTAAACACGTGTTGTGAGGTCACTGAACAAGTTAAATTAATAGATTTAATTTTATGAAATTTCCATTTTTCAATACAAATTAACATTAAAATTAAGAATTTTATAAGATGAAACATTGAATTATTGGCTAAGATTTTCATTAAAAAAAGACAAAATAAACGTGGCTTTGTCCTGATATTACTTGTTCCGTTGAATTTCAATCTCTTAGCTGTTTGTGTTAAATTATATATTACATATTATCTTTATTATTTAAAAATGTCAAATTATTAATTTTCATATGAACAATGACAAATCGACAACTGTCCACCACAGTATTCCTTTTTCTGACAAGTTTTTAATTTTTCAATATATTTTTTAAATTTAGAGTTTCTTTTTTATTTATTTTCAAAAAATATTTTAAAATTTTATGTGAAATTTTGAAAAGTAAAAATAAAAAAAATTATTTTTGTTTATAGAATTTAGTGAAAAATCCAAATAATACATAGAAATATGAAAAACATGTGTTAAAGAAATTATGAAAAAACATGAACAAATTTAAATACGAAACAGATAAGAACGATGCAACAATTTAATTTTTCTTATATCAATTCAGCTTGTATATTTAAAAATTAAATTTAGTTTTTAACATTAAAAATATAAATTTCTTATTTATTTATATATATATATATATATATATATATATATATATATATATATATATATATATATATATATATATAT
>NW_019272033.1:2744437-2756184 GCF_002738345.1 Cucurbita maxima | reverse complement strand
TATATATATATATATATATATATATATATATATATATATATATATATATATATATATATATATATATATATATTAACGAGCGATAAATTGTTAATTAAAAAAAGATAATTAATTTTGACGAAAATTTTAAATATAAAAGAAAATAATGTTAAATAAATAAATTATTTTGGTACAATACAAGACATAATATAAATATATTTACAAAATTCATATAAAAAGTTAATAAAAGAAATAATATAAATTAAAATTAAAATCTATTTCCAATGAATATTATATTTCTCGAAATCCTGACTTTTCTATTCTAAAATAATATTTATTTAATTATTGGCCCAAAAACGTGATTCACGCTGTGCAGATTTATTAAATTTGATCTTCATTCACACCATAATATATTTACAAAATAATTACTAAAAGTTTATTTAGCAATATATTAATAAATAATAAAAAAATATTTCGTTAAATCTAATTTTTTTAATAATTAAGTTAAATATATTATGCTGTGAATCAAAAAAATAAATATATTTGGCTTATTAGAAAGAAATAAAAAATAAAATGCAAGTATAATTTTTAAAAACTAAATAATTATGAAAATTTGATTTTTTTTTTTTAATTTTAGGTTAAATAATCCATATAAAAAAAATGAAAAATAAAAACTCTTTTAGACCAATTATTTTTTGTTTTTGTGTTATTATTAGTATTGTACTTGTTCGATTAAAAGCTTAAAATATTGAAAGAAAATAAAAAAATAAAAATAAAAAATAAAAAAGCTCTATATTTGCCGCCATTATTTCAAGAGCTTCTCCAGGAAGAAGAAGAAGAAGAAGAAGAAGTAGTTGTAATGGAGAAAGGCGAGGATCGGCATATCATAGCGTTTCCGTTTCCATCACAGGGCCACATAAACCCTCAGCTTCAGTTCTCCAAGCGCCTAATCGCCAATGGAATCAAGGTAACTCTGCTCACAACCTTGCATGTCAGCCGGAATTTGAAATTCCAGGGCGCTTATGCCGATTCCGTCAGGATTCGAGTCATTTCCGATGGCTCTGAGGATCGCCAAGACACCGACACCATGCGCCAAACTTTGGATCGATTTCGGGAGAAGATGTCGAAGAATTTGGAGAATTACTTGCGAGAAGTCATGGATTCTTCGAATCCGCCTCGTTTCATTCTCTACGATTCCACTATGCCTTGGGTTTTGGAGGTTGCCAAGGAGTTCGGACTGCCTAGGGCTCCTGTTTACACTCAATCTTGTGCCCTAAACAGTATAAATTATCATGTTCTTCATGGACATTTGAAGCTTCCTCCTGATTCTCCTACTATTTCGTTGCCGTCTATGCCTCTGCTTTGCACTAACGATCTTCCTGCTTATGATTACGATCCTGCCTCCACTGAAACTATAATCGAGTTTCTCACCAGTCAGTATTCCAATATTCAAGATGCGGATCTGCTTTTCTGCAACACTTTTCACAAATTGGAAGGGGAGGTATGTTTTTTCCCCCTTTTTCCGAACATTTTTTACACGATCCACTCCAAAAGTATTTTCTAATGTCTCTAAACTTTAAAAAATTTGAACTATAAAATGAATCTAACAAAGTCTTCGATCGCTAGAAATTTGGTAGTGCACATGTTTTCTATCTCTGTTCTGCCATTATTGATCCTCAAAATTATGATCCGCTCAGCAGAAAAATCAATTTGTATACAATTTTGGATGTAGAAATGAAATTAGTAATGTTGCTGAATCTAGAATGCGAATTGATCAGATTATCAAATGGATGGAGAGCTGGGGGAGGCCAGTGAAAGCCATAGGACCAACTCTTCCATCAGCCTACTTAGACAAAAGGTTAGAGGACGACAAGTACTATGGGCTGAGCCTGTTCGATCCAAACAAGGATGAGTGTCTAAAATGGCTAGACAACAAGCCCCCTGGCTCTGTTCTATATGTGTCTTATGGAAGTCTGGTTGTACTGGGAGAAGAACAGCTCAAGAACATGGCTCTTGGATTCAAGGAAAGTGGCAAATTCTTCTTGTGGGTTGTGAGGGAAACCGAATCTCAGAAGCTTCCTCCCAATTTCATGGAGAGTGTTGGGGAGAAGGGTCTTATGGTCAGCTGGTGTTCCCAGCTCCAGGTCCTGGCACACCCAGCGGTCGGATGCTTCTTGACACACTGCGGCTGGAACTCGACACTCGAGGCACTATCCTTGGGCGTACCGGTGGTGGCTTTCCCACAGTGGGCTGATCAGGTGACTAATGCCAAGTTCTTAGAAGATGTCTGGAAGGTTGGGAAGAGGGTGAAGGTGAATGAGGAGAGGTTGGCAAGTGAGGAAGAGATAAGGAGCTGCATTTGTGAAGTGATGGAGGGAGAGAGAGCTAATGAGTTCAAGAGCAATTCCATGGAGTGGATGAAATGGGCAAAGGAAGCCATGGATGAAGGTGGGAGCTCTGATAAGGACATTATGGAGTTCGTGGCCATGATCAAGCAAGCTTCTTGACTCTTCTTAAGTTAGTTTTATGAACTTGGGGATACCCCAAAATCAAATAATACGAGCTTTTGCTCATTTCGTGTTGTAGTGTAAGTCGAAATCGAAGGTTAGAGTGAGTATTTATTTCTATTTTTCTCGTAAAAATTTGGGTTTGTGGGTATCTAATCGAGCACAAAATTAAATTATTTCTAAATCTTTTTTAGACTCGTTTTGATGCTTAATCGGATAATTTACGTGCATAAATATTTTGAAGAAATCGAGCATTTGGAGCGAAATAAAGCTTTTGAAGACCATATCAAGAAAATTTAGACATGAATTGAACAATTGTGAGCCAAATACATGAGTTGAAGAACTCGAGAAAAAAGAGGAGGAAATAAAGCAAGTCTCCGAGGTTATAAGCATTGTTGATCTTTTTCAATATTGGTAGCGTTGAGATTTTATAGTATTTGAATGATGTGAAATGTAACATAACGCTCTTTTTTACAAAAAAAAAACGTGCGTTTAGGGATTTTTGGGACAATGTTGAGATATTTCCCTTAGCATCTCGACAATTTCGACAGTTTTGATTTATATTAATTTATTTTGCATTGTTTTGGAGGAGAATTTCTCGGAATTCAACTACAAATGCACTAAAACATGACTTTAGAGGCTTAAAAGATTATTTTAGAAACACGAACGAGATTTCAAGGTTCACTATTGTGGATATTACTCCGACCAATTAATTAAAAGTTCAAATATTTCAACCCGAAAAAAGATATTAAGCGAACAAATTTTATATCGCAAAACGAAGACTTTAACCAAAATGATTATTTTTTCTAACTTTCAATAAACACACACAGATATATATATATATATATATATATATATATATATATACATACATACATACGTATACGTATATAGATGATTAATTTTCTATTTTTTAATGGATTTTAGTTTAAAAAATTCTAATTATTGCATAAACAAGAAGGATTGATTTAGCCACTAAATTAACTTAATTACTTTATTGGATGATTAAAGAAATCATTAATTTTAAGCAAAATTAGATTAAAAAATCTTAAGGCCTTCCATTTTAGTAAAATTAATTAGATATAATTAGTTTGTAATCATGAATTAACATTTCATATGTTATTTTATTAATTTTCATTAAATGATGTGAACAATACACCAATAACATAATAATATTTTTTTAAATTACATGAATTAAAATAAAATCAAACTAAAAATACAATAATCAAACCCATATTTTATCCAAAATTGAAAAATCGTGTTTCACGTGCATCTGAATATAATTATTCTCAAAATGGAAAATTAGAATAATAATAATAATAATAATAATAATAATAATAATAATAATAATAATGTATTGTTGAACCTTTACGCTTTCTTTCATAATTATTTTATTTTTTATTTTTATTTTTATTTTTATGTTTTTAAGGTCGAAAAAAAAAATGACAGAATAGATAAAAATGTTCATGTGACCCGACAATCCAAATAATACGAACCATCCAACTCAACCAGATAATCCAAATAACTCGAATCATCTAACCCAAACCTGAGTTAAAAGTAAATTAGATTTTTCTAAATTTTTTAGAAATTAAGTTAAGTTAAATATGAATATTTAATGTTTATAATATTAAATTAAAAGATAAATAAATAATTGGAGAGAGAGAATTTGGAATATAAAAATAAAAATAAAAAGGGAGCGGCAAAATAAATAATTTGATTGGATCTTTGATTTTGGCGCTATCTTCACCATATGAACAACTACTACAGCATTCTCATCTCCGACAGAAACTAATCGTCAATCGGTCGCCGGAAATGGAGAAGACGACGGTGAACGGAGGAGGAGAGATGAAACAGAATCATGTAATCGTATTCCCTTTCCCAAGGCACGGCCACATGAATCCGATGCTCCAATTCGCGAAGCGATTAGTCTCCAAAGGCTTTCTCCTCACATTCCTCACCACTTCCTCAGCAAGTCAATCCCTAATTCTCGATCTCCCTCCCTCTCCGATCCATCACAAAGTCATCTCCGATGTTCCTGAATCCAACAACATCGACAGTCTCGACGCCTATCTCCGAAGCTTCCGAGCCGCCGCCTCCAAATCCTTGGCCAATTTCATCGACGAATCCCTAATTTCTGATTCCAATGAAGTTCTTCCGAGTCTTATAGTTTACGACTCTGTTATGCCCTGGGTGCAGAGCGTCGCTGCAGAGCGTGGTTTGGATGCGGCTCCGTTTTTCACACAATCCGCCGCCGTTAATCACATCCTAGATCTCGTCTATAAAGGATCTCTGAGCATTCCGCCACCAGAGGATGTAGCGGTTTCGCTACCATCGGAGATTGTTCTTCAACCAGCAGATCTGCCTGCCTTGCCTGACGATGGAGTTGTGGTTTTGGACTTCATGACCAGTCAGTTCATCAATTTGGAGAAAGTAAAGTGGATTTTCTTCAACACGTTTGATCGGCTCGAATGCAAGGTAATTGATGCTTCAATCACGATTTTAATCTGAACTTTTTTTGATAGCTAAAATTCAAAATTCAAGTGACATACGATCAAAGAGTCACAGCCCAATAATTATCAGGAGCTTTATTTATTGTAGAAAAATAATTTAAATATTGTAGAACTATTTTAGAAAAATAATTTAGAGGATTTAGATATTTTATATATAAATGATTATATATTCTAAGAATAAATTGTTTAGAACTAGTATTAATTTTTTAAAAAAAATAGTAGTTACGTTTAATTAATCAATTTGGAAGTTAATAGAAAATATAATTCAATATTCATCATTGTTATTTTATGTAAATTAAGCTAGAATTTCAAGAATATTTAATTACTTGAATAATTTGAAACAATACAATATCAGGTGGTTAATTGGATGACCAAGACATTGCCCATTAAGACAGTGGGGCCGACAATTCCATCGGCATATTTGGACGGTCGATTGGTGGACGACAAAGCCTATGGGTTGAATGTTTTGAATCCCAATGATGGAAAGAAGGCCATACAGTGGTTAGACTCGAAAGAAACTGCTTCGATTATATATATTTCATTTGGAAGTTTGGTTAACTTAAAAATAGAACAAGTAAATGAACTGACATGTTTTCTTGAAGACACGAATCTTTCCTTCTTGTGGGTTCTGAGAGAATCAGAACTAGGAAAGCTTCCTAACAACTTCGTTCAAGATACATCAGAACATGGCCTAATCGTGAACTGGTGTTGTCAACTACAAGTTCTATCTCATAAGGCAGTAAGTTGTTTCGTGACTCATTGTGGTTGGAATTCAACCATAGAAGCATTGAGCTTGGGGGTGCCAATGGTTGCAATCCCCCAATGGGTCGATCAAACGACGAACGCCAAGTTCGTCGCAGATGTTTGGGAAGTCGGAGTTCGAGTGAAGAAGAACGACAAAGGCATTGCGACAAAGGAAGAACTAGAGGCCTCGATCCGAAAGGTTGTTCAAGGAGAGAAACCAAATGAGATTAAACAGAACTCAATCAAGTGGAAGAAACTGGCTAAAGAAGCCATGGATGAAGGAGGCAGCTCTGATAAGAACATTGATGAATTTGTCCAAGCAATGGCTGCGTCAATCATCTAGGTAACAATATAATCTTTTATCTTACATTCATTTGTCTTTCAATTCCATGTAGAAATAAACTATCTTCCATGATAATGTCTTTCAAACATGCTTAAATACATTCGAAGCCAAACCATTCTAACCAGGCTAAACCTGAACACTTGTTCTTTTGCAACAACGACGACTTGTTTGCCCCTATTACGACCCGACAAGATGTCGATGAGAGATGATTGACCACTCATTCCTTTGCAATGACGACGACTTGTTTACCCTTATTACGACCCGTCAAGATGCCGATGAGAGCTGATGGACCGCTCTCGAGGCCATAAGCTAAATCTTCCAAATACACAATCTTCCCTTCTCTTATGAGAGGCAGAACAAAATCCAAATACTTAGGATAGAGATGCAAGTAATCACTCATGATAAACCCTTCTAGACGAACTCGATTTCCTATAGCATGAATCAAATTATAAACACCTTGAGGCTTGTCCTTTTGGAACTCAGTTACCATTCCACATAAAGCAATCCGGCCATTCCTCCTCATATTAACAAGAACAGCATCCAACATCTTCCCTCCAACATTGTCAAAGTAAATGTCTATTCCTTCGGGGAAACATCTGAACAAGCAAACAGATACGCAGCCAGCCCAAACATGTTATCGCTTGCAATCTTTATACAGAAAGAAAAACATACCTTCTCAGAGTAGCTTCCAAGTCTGGCTCTTCTTTGTAGTTGAAAACCTCATGGAACCCAAGTTTGTTCTTCAGCAAATCAATCTGATAATGAATGGGATATGAGAGTTCTTCTACCAAAATTGGATTTAACTGAAAGATTGAAAGATTATGCTAGCCGATTTTGTCCGCTTGGCCCATTACGTATCGTAATCAACCTCATAGTTTCAAAACGTTTGTTAGGGAGAGGTTTACACATCTTTATAAGGAATGTTTCGTTCTATTCTCTAACGAACGTGGGATCTCACAATCCACCCCTTGGGGGCCAGCGTCCTCGCTGGCACACCACTCGGTGTCTGGCTCTGATACCATTTGTAACAGCCCAAGCGGCTAGCAGATACTATCCGCTTTGATCATTTACGTATCGCCATCAATCTCACGGCTTTAAAGCGCATCTATTAGGAAGAGATTTTCACACCCTTACAAGGAATGTCTTGTTCTTAGGAAGAGATTTTCACACCCTTACAAGGAATGTCTCGTTCTATTCTCCAACTGATGTGGGATCTCACAATCCACCCTCTTGAAGGCCCGGCGTCCTCACTGGCACACCGTTCTGGATCTACTACCATTTTCACACTCTTCTCCAACCAACATGGGATCTCACAATCCACCCCTTGGGTGCTAGCGTCCTTGCTGGCACACCAGTGTCCAAGCTCACCAGTAGTAGATATTTTGTCCGCTTTGACCCATTACATATCACCATCAGCCTCACGATTTTTCACACCCTTATCCGGAATGTTTCGTTGTTCTATTCTCCTCTCCAACTCCAACCACTCCAACCGATCTGAAATCTCACAACCATAGACAACATATATATATAAATATCAAACCTTCTCTTGGCTACCAGCACAGCCAACCACATGACACCCCATAAACTTGGCAACCTGGCCAACAACCTGGCCAACAGCCCCAGAAGCAGCAGAGACGAACACATATTCTCCTTTCTTAGGACAACAGATCTCAAAGAAACCAGCATAAGCAGTCATCCCAGTCACACCTACGATTAACTTAGTCAAAAAAGCATTCCAAGATCCAAACAAAAGAAATCATGTGAGGAAGAACAAGAACAAGAACAATACCAAGAATCCCTGTGTAATAAGACAGAGGAACATCCGTATGATCAATTTTAAATAGATTATCAGATTCCAATCTTGAAAGCACAGAATACTCTTCCCACCCCGTGCTCCCCCACACGAAATCGCCTTTCCCAAACTTCGGATGACCAGAATCCACAACCTTCCCAACTCCAAATCCCCTAATAGGCTGCAAAACAAAGAAATAAATTCACAATCGGAAGTACAAAAGCGATGAAACGACTTCGAAGCGTCTTGTACCAAACCAGGACTGAACGAAACAATATCAATCGACGGATTTTCAATCTTGTTCATGCAGGCATGCATATATGGATCGCAGGAGAGGTACAGATTTTTGAGGAGAACTCCATCGGAGCCTTTGGGGAGCTTCAAATTGATGGTTCTGGTGGAGATTACTTCCAGATCCGACTCTTTAGCAGTTCCTCCGGTGACATAGTCCTTTAGAATCACCTGCTTGTTGATTACTTCGCCGTCGCCGCCGAGGCTCTGCATCATGTTCTCTGGAGAAAGGGAAATAGCGTAAAGGAATGGTACTGAGGAAGAAGGGTCTCGAAATTTTGAACAGAACCAACCTTTTTACTTGATATAATATCAAGAATAGTTTCCTTCAACTGCGCGGCAGAAAAAATTTAAAGATTTTTAAGAATATAATTAAATGATAATAATTAATACGTAGCATATTGCTATTTTTTTTCCATGCAAAATCGACTTCTACCCAATGGATATTTAACACGTGGATTTATAAAAGAATTTTCTAATTTATAATTTTATTTTCTAATTTTGGGTTCCAGTTATTATTAATTTATCTCTATATTTAAATTACATATGTTAAATAGAATGAAAAGTTTTATAAGATTTTAATAATATTAATTTCAGACAAAAAAAAAAAATCATTTTCACGTAAAGAACATAAATTATCCATTAAATTAATTTTTCAAATTAAAAGAAATTTATGGACGTGGATATTACTTGTTCTATTTCACTATATTACCTTCCTTATTTTAAAATGTCACATTATTATATTACCTTTATTTTTTTAAAACGTCACATTATTATATTACTTTTATTCAATGCCACGTGGGTGCCACCTTATTAGGTTGATTTAAGTGAAATAATTTATTTATGAACACAAACCTTTTTAGAATTCTCCACCAAAAAGATTCTTTTTTCTAAAATGGAAGATTTTTACTTTTTTAAAAAATAACTTTTAAATTTCATTAATACAATTTTTTGAAGTTTATATTTAATATTAATAACACGTTTAAAAGTATTCATGAATTTTTTAATATAATATTAAAAAGTTTGAAAATTTCAACAATAATATGTTTTATAATTTTTATTTATAAAGTTTAAAAATAATACTAATTTCAAAAAAGTTTAATGGTTTACTTATTGATATTCAAAATGTGAAACTGATAAAAATTATTTAATTTAAAAAAATTAAAGATATTTATTAAACTTTAGAAAGTTTAATATTAATGTATGATTTTTTTTTTTAAATATTTTTTTGAGTTTTTTAATTTAAAAATATTATAAGATAATTATTATTGTTGATAATTTTGGTTATTATTTCAGATGAAACGTAATAAAGAAGTGATTATATAAGCATCTCTCTGATTCAGAATCGCGCACTATTCATCTTCGTCGTCGTCGTCGTGTTGCTTCTTTCGGGTTGATAATGGCCGCCTCATTTACGGCTCCGGCTCAGGGCCTGGTTCATTGTCGAAATCCGACGCTCGGATTTTCCGATTCCATCTTCAATCGCACTCAACTTCAATTTCAGGGGCCAGTTCCTGCAAAATCACATCCCCTTTCCTTTTCGTATCAATTGAAGCTTGCTAATGATGTCTTTCCGAGAAAGGATCACCGTTGCTCTTTTGTGCAGACGGCCGCCGTTCGCCACATCGTCGGCTCTCTTGCCAAAGCTGGTGGCCTTCGCTTTGCTGTGGTCATTTCTCTTCACTGCTCTTTTTTTTTTTCGTCTTCTTATTCTTTTGATTCTGGAAGTTCTGATTGTTCGTTTTTGAGGTTCCTCTTTAGGTATTTTTGTTAATAATTTTGGACTTGTGAGGTCTCGGCGTCTGAAGTGGTTTTTTCTTATCGTCTACCTAAAAAGGTATAGTCTAGTTGAGAAACATGCTTCTACATGATGCTGTCTCGTCTTAGAAATTATTCGCTTGTAAGAAGCATTCTTTTGATTTGTTGCTTGCAACCAATTCAAAGGTGGTCGTCGCATTTGTGGCTGCGACAATGAGTAATTTCTTGACTTGGCTACAATGAATTCAAAGCATGGCCGTGTATTCTTGTGATGTATAAATCTGAAATTCTTACAAGCCTTTTCGCTGCAGCCTTCAGAGCGAATTCTGTTATCATGAGTCTAATATGAGCTTTTTTCCCGCGTGTCATTTTTTGACGATAGACTCGTAAGATTTAACCATGAAATAGATGTTTTTTCTTGCTTGCATATCCCGCTGTTTGGTTTGTCATTATTAAATACTTCTTTTTGCTTTGATGAAGGTTGTGGGGCGGTTTAACGAAATTGTGACAAGGCCAATGCTCGAGGGAGCTTTGTCTACATTCAAAAGTTATTCAGTTCAAGATGAGGATATTGATGTAAGCGTTTCAATATACAAATTGCGAAAGTCGCATCATCTAGTCTTTTTTTTTCTATTGTTAGAAACTGAGATTCCTTTATTTTAACTAATTGAAACAGTAAACAGGTTTATAACACCATTAAGCATATGGGCAGAGCGAGTGTGTGAATAAATATGTTTGGCAATGCTTTAAAAGACTATTGGAGTTTACACCTCGAGGTGAGGCAAGACTCATAAATTTTAGCCTCAAAACTTATGCTTTCTTTGAACCATAAGAGGCACGCGCCTCTGTGAAATGAAAATGCATGGAGGATTAAAGTCGCTTGGCCTTAAGTATTGATTAGAAGAATAATCTTAATTTACCTCTTTCTTACAAAACATAAAGGTTTGAGTTGTGATAATTTGAACATTTCTACTTTTACTATTGCGACCTTAAGAACACTGAAGCCAAAGTTTGTAGTCTAACCCAATTCTATTACTGATATTAGTAGTAATGTTAAAGTTATCATTTTTAGAATTTTTGTTGAAGTGGCTATCTACCGGGGTGATTTTTTTTATAAACCCTTATATTAATATTATGTTTAGCTATACTTGGTCCTACCAATATAGGATTTGTAAATGTTTTTAATTAGATTTGAGGCTTGTTGCCTCGCCTCTTCTAAGGAAAAGTTTTAAGGCTGCCTTTATCCTTTAAAAACATTGGAACTAGATTCTCATGTATATCATGTGAGTAAGTAAACAAATTTAACTAGATATTATGGGTTTAAGTATAGTAGGATGAATGAATCTGAGCGACAGAGGAAAGCAGAACATAGAACTTTCGTCAGCTTTGCATTGAGAGAGAACGTGTATCTGCCCTCTACTAGTTGGCATGCAGCATTAACTTTGGTTGACATGTTGAATTTATTATTTACCTCGCTTTCATATCAGGTTGTCTGGGTTCCGGGGAGCTTTGATATTCCTGTGGTTGCTGAAAGGCTTGGGAGATCTGGAAAGTACCATGCTGTCTTATGCATTGGAGCTGTGGTATGATTTCCCGTAACACATATCTAGTCCTTTAATATATCTAGTCCTTTAATATATCTAGTCTTGGGTGCACTTATTAATATCACGAACTACTTGCTTATGATAGATTAGAGGTGACACATCCCACTATGATGCCGTTGTAAGCTCTTCTGCATCCGGAGTACTTTCTGCGGGATTAAAATCAGGTTGGCTTTTTTTTTTTTTTTTTTTTTTTTTTTTTTTTTTTTTTTTTTTTTTTTT
>NW_019272033.1:2724128-2743985 GCF_002738345.1 Cucurbita maxima | reverse complement strand
TTTTTTTTTTTTTTTTTTTTTTTTTTGAGTTTACTAGTACCCTGTTAATTTGAATTTTGCTTGCTAATATTTGTTCTGTTTGCTTACCTTTTGCAAGTTCAACCTCAATGGTTGAGCATTAAGCATGGTGGTTAAGGTTTTTGAATCCAATTGATATGTTCTAGAATTTTGAGACCATCATATCTTGAGACATTTAAGAGCGTATAAGATTCTAAATACTTAAATATTGAAGTGAAGTTGACTTTATCGTTCCAGTTTTGACATCTATGAACCATGAGGGATTAAGGAATTTCAGGGTATGAAAAGGACAAGAAGAATCTGGTTGTTATAGATTCATAAATAGATGCACATTCTTAGTTCTTTATTAAAAAAAATGGTGTCTCCAATTAAAGCTTATATTTCTCCCTCAATTGGACGTTTATGCAATTCTTATAATTAATTTGATTTTATAACGTCAAAGGCCATGGTCATCAGTCGAAGTATTTCATTTTTTTATGGAATGGTTGGATTATTGGTAATATTTCAGAGGAGCAACGCCTCTTTTAAAGCATTTCAATATAGGCAATGGTAATAGTTCGATTGAGAACAATAATGGTTTTAAGTTTATGTTGTTGGGAGCTAACTATGTTCTTGTTCTTGTATAACTGATATGAGGATTATCTTTTACCCTTTATGTGTGTAAACATATGTTGAAATTTATTGATAGACTTGTTGAAGTGTTGATAACTGCAATGCAAGTAATCTCTGTAACCATCTTTTTACTACCATTTATATCAACGTTACCATCTTAATTCTACTCTTTCTTCATCGTTTAGTTGACGCCAGATGAAACTTAAGCGATTTTTCTGATGCCTATGCAGGAATTCCATGCGTATTTAGCGTCTTGACTTGTGACAACTTGGACCAGGTTAATATGATCCTAAACTGACTGTTAACAAGTATTTTACCTAGAGAATTGTTTTCTATGGAGCTGCATGATTTCTGATCATTATCTACTTTTTGCCACCTTTTTTTCTTTCTCCTGTCTGAAGGCTTTCAATCGAGCTGGTGGTAAACATGGAAATAAGGGTTCTGAGGGTGCTTTGACTGCTGTAAGTTGTTTAAGAGCAAAAATATATGGGAAAAAATTTACAATATATGGATAAAAAACGTTGAATCTGTTATTTTCATGTATGTATATATGTTTATATTTGAATCTTATCAGATTTTGCATGATTTACATTTAGTGGCTTTTCTTAGCTTCTGAGAAGTGACTTTTTCTTTTGTAATCCATTTTGAATGCTCTTATCAGGGTAAAAAATGCAAACTTCACAATCGAACATGTAATCATATTTCATTTGTCTGTATCCATATCCATGGATGTCTCATATCTGCATCCATGGCTTCATGCAAACAACATCACTGAAGCGATATTGTAACTTCCCGTCTCCGTCCCTATCCATGGGAACCGCAGCACACTCCTTGGGGTGATCTTCCTTTAGCAAATATTACAAGGAAGATAACTTGGTTTAGAGACGGGAAAACATGCCACAATCCAAAGATGCTTATGTTCACGTTTCTCCATTTTTTTCAGCATCAATTTGTTTGTTATAAGCATCATAGGTTGGTTGGTTATTGTGCAATCGACCATATTCAAACTATTTTTGTACCTAATATCCATTCCACCATTCTTTTATTGGAACTCTTGTGTATTCATTGGCCAATTTCACATTTCCTACAGATGGAGCTGGCATCGTTGTTCGAGTACAACCTGAAGTAGTCGAGAAACAGGATCTAACGTTTTCCACATTGCGGGTTTTCAGTCTTGTGATTTCTCTGTTGTCTTTGCTAATGGTGGAATGCTTCATCAAATTGCTAAAAGCCACATGATGTCTCAGGCAGAAGTCAGCTGAAACTGCTCGAGAGGAAGGAGTGTAAGTTCTCGTGATTTTAATTTTCAAAATTTCTCTGTTCAGCATTGTCTTTCAAGTTTTATGTTAGCATAAAAGATGAGGCGTTCACTTGTGGCATTGTGTTGTTTTGCAATGCGGAACGAACAAAGATTACATTACCAAAGAGGCGTCGTTATTCAGTTATAAATTAACTATGAACGTTCTATGGTAGCCTCTACAATATGGTTGCCTCCTTTTGAGTACATTTAATAGTGTAAAATCATCGAAATAACTTTTCAATAAAGGCACCTCTGAGACTTTCATTATTTGGGTTGATTTTTCCTTTTATAGATCCAAAGCAAATTCAATCACGCTTTGTGCATCTGGGAATATGAAATGATCACAACCATGAGTTTCATTATTAAAGCAAGAGATAAAAAAGAACAAAACATTCTTACTGGCCTCTGAACTAGCTTCGACCAAATCCAAGACAAGTACACTAGGTACATGATGAACGTTGTCAATACTAATGACCCAATATTAAGCTTCCTCTGTATCATTAATCCACATAAGCAGAGAACAAAAGATGATATATACCAATAATGTACACATCGTTCGGATTGAACCTTCTAATAACGGTTGCGCCATGTCTTACATTACATAGCATCATGTGCATGAGTCAACATAAGATATGACGAACCATCCATTCGAAATAGTGCACCTATCTCGAAAGTAGCCAGGTAGTCAACCACGAAGGCTAGAAAGAAAAATAGGCAAACCGCAAGTGCTTCGTGCTATCCCGTTAAAATGAATATCGACCACACATTTCACAGTGCTATCTTTCTCATTCTCTATCTCGTTCATTGTTTCGTTCTCGTTTCCTTTTTTTATTTATCATTTAAACGGGAGGGCGATGAAAGATGCAATACGAAAAGTCTTGCTAAGTAGCATTTAACTTGTGAAGCAAAAATGGAGGAAGATAATGCTCCAAAACAGCCATGAGCTCCCTACCTTTGCTTACCTCTTCTAACACACCACCACCACCACCAAGCCTCGTAGCAGCTTCGACCAGCTGCCCCCTCAGCTTTTGCGAAAACAAGTATCCATCCACTTTTACACATTCCCTATACAGCGGTAGGTAAGCTATTGCAACTCTCAAGGGTGGTGGAATATCCCTCAACGAAATTGGAGATCCACCCCACCTCAAAATCCGCACAAAGTTCAAGTAATTTTCTTGACCTTGTCTCAACCCGTCCAAGTAAGCCGCCTCCGACCAATGCTCCCGAAGAAACTCCCTAAGCTCCGGAGCAACAGACTCGTCACTCGACTTCGAGATACTGTCTGCAACAGCATATGTTGCAGAAGGATCGCCAAGAAAGTTGGAATGCAGGAGAAACTCCACACCATCAAGAGAACCACTACTCCGTTCCCCAGCAGCCTTTAGAATTTCAATGCTGAGGGCAGCGAGCACGTGTTGAGGTACGTGGGGAAGAAGATACGCAGCGACGTTAATTTGGCTGCTAGATGTGGCTGCTGTTAGGGCGAGGCAGAGTTCCATGTCCTGACAACCTCTTTTCACAAACCACTCGACAACCGGTAAACATCCCCTTTCAGCTGCTCTCATCAAAGGACCCAAAAAAGCTATGGCGTTACCCTCTTCCACCAAGCACTCCATTGTACCGATCTTACAGTAGTGAGAAGCAAAGCCCAAAGCCAGGTCAACATCAACGTCCAAGCTGTTCCTTTGAGCAATCTACAGACACATTCGACAAATCATAAAAAACAGGAAGAGATGAGTGTAAACCCCCTTTACACATTCCAATTCATGTAAAGGTGAAACCGAAAGAGATGACGTACGAGAGATTCTCAGACGTTCTTACAGATAACTCAAAAAATTTGTTTGTATCAATCACCAAATTTGCAGTAGAAAAATATAGACCAACTTTAGATAAAACTTAATATTAATGTAAAAAACTAAGGCTGCAAAAAGTACATGAAGAATATCAATCGAGTGAAACAATTGTATGAAGAAAGACTTGAAAGTAATTTCATTATGCTCACTATCAACTCCACCAAATCAGATATTTCTCAAGAAATAAGTAGCTGATATGAACATCATTTACTGTACCTGTAATAAAATGCGCACGAGTTCTGTGCTTCCAAAACGAGAAGCTTCAAGGAAGCACTGGTTAACATTGTCAGCGCCACCCTCCACCAGCAAACACAATAAGCCTTGGATTGCGGTTGCTGATATTCCAGTTGCCCATCCAGGATCAAATGAACTAGAAAAGAGAGTGAGTGGGAAACAAGCAGCGTCGAAGGCCTCCGTGAAATCTTTTCCAGTAAGTTGATTGCCAGCAAAATCTAGGAACATTTTGAAAGCAGATAACTGAAGTTGGATCTCGGCAGCCGAGCTCTGAGTCACTCGGTCCTTATTTCCTTGGCACCCAGAATGAAAACCTATGCATTTCAGAGCCCACTCGGTAAACTTTTGAACCTTTGTACCAGCCTCTGCTTTTAAGACCTCATCTCCATTGCATTCTTGGAGACGCTCACGCAACCTGCAATTAATGAAATGTCAAACGTAAGAACGTGTCCAATGTGCCAGGTAAAAACTTATTAGCTCGTTGCCCCACATTATAGACATTTTGATTAAAGGACAGTTGAGATCGAACTCACCAGCAGGAGTTAAGAAAGTGAATGAAAAACTAGTATTGAGGAAGATAAAAATGATGGAAATTATACAATTTGTACTAGACTACAAAGAAGAAAATGTATCTTGTCATGCCAAAAACATTAAGAGCACCCCCATCATAACAGAGCCGAGACTTGCATAGTTTAGTTATTTCCACATATATAGTTATAAGTAAGCTAATTCAAGGAAACCAAACGAAAGATATCAATATTTTCTAACTTCTCACAACTCGTTGGAAGTAGAGCATAATGAGAACAGAACTTAAATAGTTAGTGTTTAAGATTCAACATGAAACACAATGAAACATTAAGGGGCCCATTTGTTTTGATTGTGATTAAAACAACTCATGTAGTAATAAGAGCTTATCTTCACCTTTGTGCCATTACAGTTACGGTATCCGCAAGACTCATTGTTCGACTCTGGCAGGCAGAGACACACGAAGCCAGAAATGAGGTCCTTAGAGCTGCTCTTGTAAAATCATACGCTCCACTCACAATGATGTTCTTAATTAACCCAGTTATTCCATTAAGCTCTTGCTGGGTGCTCAAAAACCAGATTGAATCCAAGGTGATGCACAAAGCATCATTAAGCGTCTGATGATCTGCCAACGCGATCAAACTGTCTGCAAGTTCCCAATCATGTGAGCTTACAGCACCCTGAAACAACCGGCCCAACTCGAATCTGTCTTGTCTGCTAAGTTTCTTTTCATGACCGGACTTCCCCTTCTTTCCCTGCTTATAATCTGTCACAACAAGCATGGATTTGGGACTCTGTTCATTGGAATTACAACCAAAGGCTAGAACCGACTCTTTCTTCACAAGAGGTCCTTCTCTAGAGAATACAACACTACTTCCCTCGCCTTTCTCTGATGCAGGAGCATAAACATCGCTCTTTGGAATATCAATTCCATCCTCCTCAGTTTTGGTTTCCATATTTATGTGATCGAACATTAAAGCTTCATCAGCCACATTTTCCCTAATCGGAACCAAAACCTCTTTTTCCATCGGCCCACTTGATTCAATTCTGCGCCGCACCCCTCCTTCCAAAGAGCACACAAGCACCCCGAATCAAACAAGATTACTTTCCCGTCATCAAAACCCCAACATCTACAATCTCTTCAGCAAACTACTAAATCACGGTGCCCTCTAAAAAAGAACTGCAAAAATAAAAGAACAAACACCAAAGAAATCGGAATGTTAAATCCAAAGTCGAAATAAAACATCAAATAAACTGAACTCCAAAACAATCAAACAAAAAAGGAAATCGCCAGCATACCGTCCCAGTAAACAATAATAAAAAAATAGAAACAAGAAACCAGAATTTACATAAATCAATCAGCCAAAAAACCTCCCATATACGAGCTCCATAACAATAATCAATCTAAAACCACCACCACAAAACAAACCTAATTCAGAAAACAACACAAAAATCAGGAACAAGAACACATAGATGTGAAGAAAGGAAGAAAAGGAGAAACGATCAAACAAATACCTTAAAGCCGAGGGAAGTAGAAAACTAAAATCAAGGGCACCAAAAGAAAAAAAGAAAAAGAGAAAAAAAAATCGAATCCAATCCAATTGAAGAAGAAGAAGAAGAAGAAGAAGAAGAAGAAGAAGAAGAAGAAGAAGACGAAGAAGGATGAATCGGAGGCAAACCTGAGATTAAAGGTGGAGAGAGAAGCATGGAGAAACGGGAGAAGGAAGAAGAAACCCTGATCTCCGCTCCGTGTAAATTTATCGCTATTTTCCCTTTTTCTTTTATTTCTTTCCTATTTTCGGGGGTTTTTTTTTTTTTTTTTTAATAATGTTATTAATATTTATTAATATAAAATATTATAATTTTATTCCATTTTTTCAAGAATAAACTGAGGCCGTAGAAGCGAGTGACCGAGAGAGTGAGGAGTGTTTTTATATTTATATTTTTTATTTTTTAATTAAAAATAAACAAATAAATAAATAAAAATTTTGGAGAGTCATAGTCTCATAGGGAGAAGCAATTATTAATCGGTGGGGCCCACTTGTTGCAAAATACTCACGTGGGCCCCACCCTTAATCATTTCTCTTTAAAGTCTTAAATCTCAAGTTTTAAGAAGACGAAAGGCAGCAATAGTACTCGGCTGGGCCCCACCTCACCCCATTATTTTAGTTTTTTTCTACTTTTTTTTTTTTTTTTTTTTTGTAGAATAAAAGCAAATAATTTCTCTCTTTTTTTTTAGTGCAATTTTTTAATTAATTGTTAAATATATACTACAAATTTATTCTATATATTTTTTAATAAGTCTTAGATTTAATCTTTATTATTATTTTTTATTTATATGATATTTTTCTTACATAAAAATTATTATTATTACTATTTATAATTTAATAAAACTTAATTTTGAATGATTAAATTTAAAATTTATAAAAAATATAATGCTTAAATATATTTCCCTCTTATATTTTATAATATTTAATATATTGAATACTTCATATTAAATATATTTCTCCTTTATATTTAATATATCTAAATATTTATTTAAACGTTTCAAAAAAAATTTCAACTAAATTAATTTATGAACGTGTAATTAATCATTCGATTTTATTTGGTAATATATTTTACTATGTACCCAAGAGTTTCAAGTATATTCTATGATAAAATAGATAAATTGTGTTCAGTGATATAACCATTACAAATAAGTCAATCCTTCCCGAGTTGTTTATAACTACAATCGAGTTAAAAATCTTTTTTGCCCTTATAATTACATCTTATACTTTAAGTGCTAATGATTCAGAACAATTTGTTAAATTAGTACTTAAAGTACTCGTATACTTACTTTATATGGGAATAAGTGAATTCCATCTCGTAATATTATATCCCTAGCTCCCTATTTGTCCAATAAAAGATTGGAAAATCGAACCACGGAAACAACTTTCTTGATAATAATATAAGCTTAAACCGATCAAGAACAGATTCAGTAAACTACGTTCGAATTAATTAAGAACCAGGAAAGGCGTTTGAATATTGACCAATTCTTGCAGCCAATTTGGAATATTCCTCTCCCAACATTGAGAGACAGAATTCTTCGTGGCCCATTTAGCAATGTAGTCGTCGGCAGCAGCAGCACCATCTTTCAGCCCGCAGATCTGATCAAATGAAACCATTTTTCAAACCCTTTTTATAAGCAACACAGCCATTTCAATGATACCAATGATTGAAAAGAGGAAAATGGAGCAACAAAGAGCCATAATTGATGAAATTTTGATAGCCAAAGATGAAGCCAAGACTAGAAGATTGGTATCCCCTCCTCCAAAATTTCTCATACAGTTCTATAAATGAGTCGGGTTTAGTTGTCCGTAGTAGGACGTCTAGAGGTCAATAAACCCTTGAATATTATGCAAGACATGATCACCATCATCATCACAGTGTACGAGTTCGTACTCATTATCATAAATAAGGAAGTAACTCGATGTATATAAACACACAATATGCATGAGGTCTCTGTAGTTTTCAGAATGACACATCCCTAAATAATGTCAATGATGATGAATGTATGAAGGCTAACGTATAAGCGTACCTATCTTGTTTGGAAGTTCATTGTCTTAATGCACCGTGCATAGAGAAGGGCAAAGACGACTGTGAAGCCCACCAGAACTGCAGCCACAGGGCCCATAAAATCTGAGTGGTACCCATAATAGTCTTCAATATATGATTTGACTGTTGTGTCTTTTGCTCCAGGCACTTTGATAAGAGTCTCTACATCACCATACTGGGATGCAATCATCCCATATACAGTCCATGACAATGGGCAAATCCAGTAATACCATATCCACCATTTTGGGATTTTCTGAAATTTCAAGAGCATCAGAATGCATGAATGAATTGGGTGTTCTTCCAATTCTTATTGTTTAAAAAGTTTAAATTTAGTTCTTCATAATTGTGTTTATAAAATAGAAATATACTTACTGGTCTTGGGATGCAGAAGCCAGAGAAGAGAACGAAGAGTATATAGAAAGCTGCTGCTAAAATGGAGGCAACTTGGTGGTTTGGTGTGACAGAAACTGTCATCATGCCATAATATGTGAAGTAGAGGAAGGTAAAGAAGTTGACAAAGAAGAACCAGAAGAATTTTGCAGCTGTCCACTCAAAGTCAACCATTGCATATACGATGAGAGTATAGTAAACTGTCTGGACGAAGACGTATGGTATTTCGATTATCACCTGCATTGAAAGAACTTTGTGAGTTATGTATTCATCACTTGTTTGTTCTGAGAGATTGTTTTGAGAGAATGTGTGAGATCCCACATCGGTTAGAGAGGAGAATGAAACATTCTTTATAAGGGTGTGGAAACCTATGCCTAGCAGACGCGTTTTAAAAACCTTGAGAGGAAGCCTAAAAGGGAAAGCCCAAAGAAGACAATATTTACTAGTGATGAGATTGGGCTGTTACAAATGGTACCAGAGCCAGATATCGGGCGATGTGCCAGTAAGGAGGTTGAGCCCTGAAGGGTGTGGACATGAGGCGGTACGCCAACAAGGACATTGGGCCCCAAAGGGGTTGATTGGGGGGTCCCACATTGATTGGAGAAGGAAACGAGTGCCAGTAAGGACGCTGGACCCCAAAGAGGGGGGGAATTGTGAGGTTCCACATTGGTTGGGAAGGAGAACGAAACATTATTTATACGAGTGTGGAAACCTCTCCCTAGCAGACATGTTTTAAAAACCTTGATGGAAAGCCTAAAGAGGACAATATCTACTAGCGGTTTGGGCTATTAAAAATGGCATCAGAGCCAGACATCGGGCGATGTGCCAGCGAGAAGATTGAGCCCCGAAGGGGGGTGGACACGAGGCAGTATGCCAACTAGGACACTGAGCTCCAAAGGGAGGTGAATTGGGGGGTCCCACATCGATTCAAGAAGGGAACGAATGCCTGCAAGGACATTGGGCCCCAAAGAGAGGTGGATTGTGAGATCCCACATCAGTTGGGGAGGAAAACAAAGCATTCTCTAGAAGGATGTGGAAACCACTCCCTAGCATACGCATTTTAAAAACCTTGAGGGGAACTCGAAAGAGAAAACCCAAAGAGGATAGTATCTGCTAGCGATGAGTTGGGCTATTATAGAATGAACTTCAAGTTATATATTGGAAGCCATCAGCATACCTGAGCAAGGGCATAAGGTAATGCAGAATACATCCCCGCAGCTCTCTCTCGATAAAACACGGTTCTTTCGGTAGCGACTACTGGCAGTACGGTAGAGCAGTTGTTCACTCCAATAAACAAGACAGAAGAATACATTGCTCCAATAATCGTGTTTAGATCCTGTACTCCATCCCTAAGCCAAGTTTAGAATGAAAAACACCAAACAAATCAGTATTATGAACAAGAAAGCATGGTTCTATATAAGTGGCTTATGGAAACACTTACATTTTGGAGCTAACTTTCCAGAAAATGGTTCCCAACATAAGGGAAGCAGCTAAAGTGAAAAAAAACCTAACAAGGTTGTAATCAGGACTCCTCCAGTACGTCCATGACTGCTTCCACAGGCAAGATTTGAACTGCCCCCACATGGTTTGGGAGTATTGAGAAGCAAAATAGAGGTCTACTGATCCAGGTGGTGGTGTGCTTAACTCCTTTACTAATGCCTTATTTCGCCTGTTTATTAGCCATAATCCATATTTATCTACCTCTTAACTTTTAGTAACCACAATTTATAATTTGCATGAATATTGACTCACTGATATAAAGATGATGCCCTGTAATGTTCAGCGAAGTCCATTTTAAGCTGAACTTCAGCTGCTACTGAGGTAACCTCCAGCATCCAGGCGGCCGGATTGTACTTTTCCTTAATTTTCGACACTCCCGGAACAGCCTGCAATGAGCGAGTCCAAAATAAGTCAATTGATTCTCGGTTTTTGTAACGGCCTAGGCCCACCGCTAGCAGATATTATTCTCTTTGGGCTTTCCCTTTCGGGCTTCCCCTCAAGACTTTAAAACGCGTCTGCTAAAGAAAGGTTTCCACACCCTTATAAAGGGTGTTTCATTCTCCTCCCCCAACCAATGTGGGATATCACAATCCACCCCCCTTCAGGGCCCAGCGTCTTCGTTAGCACTCGTTCCTTTCTCCAATTGATGTGGAACCCCTACCAAATTCACACCCCTTCGGGCCCAGCGTCCTTCTGGCACACCGCCTCGTGTCTACCACCCTTCGGGGAATAGCCTCCTCGCTGGCACATCGCCCGGTGTCTGGCTTTGATACCATTTGTAACGGCTCAAACCCACCGCTAGCAAATATTATCCTCTTTGAGTTTTCCCTTTCGAGCTTCCCCTCAAGGCTTTAAAACACGTCTGCTAGGTAAGGATGTTTCGTTCTCCTCCTTAACCAATGTGGGATATCACAGTTTTGGTAAAAACGAAAGTGTTTCATACACCAAGAATTACCTCAAAATATTCGATTAGCTTCTTAGAATTGCGACCGAGAGGTCCAAAGTAGATCACTTGTCCTCCCCTTTTCATCAAAAGTAGCTACGCCAAAATCGCTTGTTTCAGTATCATAAACAGACATAGATAAAGATAGCAGTAAAAGAAAGGGAGTGAATTTACCTCATCAAAGGCTTCAAATATATCAATGCTAGGTTGGTGAATTGTACACACAACAGTTCTACCAGTATCCACCGTATTCCGAACCGTTCTCATTACAATGGCAGCTGCTCTTGCATCGAGTCCCGATGTCGGTTCATCCATAAAAATGATTGAAGGATTAGCAACAAGCTCGACTGCAATTGTTAACCTCTTTCTCTGCTCGGTAGACAGTCCTGTAATGCCAGGCAGCCCTACTATGGCATCACTAAGATTTTTGAGCTCCACCAGTTCCATCACTTCATCCACAAAAGCCTAAGAAATTAGTCAGAACGAACTTTAGCATATTCGGGTTACGTGTTGTTCATCAGAAAAAGTTAACATAAACTAATGCTCTCACCATCTTGTCCTTGTTGCTAACTTCTTTAGGGAGCCTTAAGAAAGCCGAGTAAATCAAGGATTCTCGAACCGTAACTTGAGGAGAGTGGATATCATTTTGTTCACAATATCCAGAAATTCTTGCAAATGTTTCTTGTTTCTTGGGAAATCCTGAAATTTTAATATCACCTTCAATATAGCCGCCTGTTTTCCTCCCAGCTAGAACATCCATCAGAGTTGTCTTTCCAGCCCCACTAACACCCATCAGTGCAGTGAGGACACCAGGCCTAAAAGCACCAGTGACTTCACGAAGTAGTTGAAGTCTATTATCTTTGACCCCTTGGTTCTTCATTTCCTGTTATGATAGCGGATGATCAACGAAACGATAAAGAAGAACGGTAAAGCTTGAAAGACGTCCAAAATCGACTTACAGAGGGCATGTCGACATAGTAATTTACAGTATCGAAGGACATTGCAAGAGGAGTGAATGGAAGAACCATTCCTCTCCTTGTATTGACAACATTGCTAAGAGGGGAATTAGTGTCTCTGTCCCCACCGCGTCCACTGTCAGAAGATCTGCTGCTCATTCGCCAAATCGTCATTTCTCCTGCGTAGATTTTCGAGAAAAAGTGAGCTGAATGAGCATGACAAATATTACGTTTAATTTTTTTTACTTCGTACGTGTGTTGTTCCCATCAGAAGAGGATAATGATCTAGTCATTGAATCTGTTTTTGACTCGGATTGTCTCGTAGTCGGTTCTTTTACATCCTGCTCGTATTCCAACTCTTCTGTTGATTCTTCTGATACTGTCGCCCGTGGCCTCCCAGGAGCTGTCATGTTGCTTTAAAAGAATTAGATTTCTACCCCTCAAATCAAAACTAAAAAGCTTTTGACACATTGAAAGAAATGCTCTTAAGTCTTACGGTTTAGGTACATAAGTGAAAGCGTGAAAAGGACATTGAAGAGGATTGTGAATCCCAAAAGAGCTCCAACTCCAATCCAAAACCAATTTTTATCTTGGAAGATATCAAAGTTCTTAAGCACAGCCAAACCCAACGGGGTTTTGTTGTCTGAAGCCTGCAAAATGAAGAACTTTTAATATCCTAGCCATACACAAACTAGATTTAATCCCATATTGTAACTGCCCAAGCCCACCGCTAGCAGATATTGTCCTCTTTAGGCTTTCCCTTATGGGCTTCCCCTCAAGGTTTTAAAACATGTCTGCTAGAGAGAGGTTTCCACACTCTTATAAGGAATACTTCGTTCCCCTCTCCAACCAATGTGGGATCGGAGAAACCCAGAGGGAAAAGTCCAAAGAGGACAATATTTGCTAGCGGTGGGTTTGGGCACAAGGACGTTGGGCCTCCAAGGGGGGTGGATTGTGAGATCCCACGTTGGTTGGAGAGGGGAACGAACATTCCTTATAAGGGTGTGGAAATCTCTCCCTACCAAATGCATTTTAAAAACCTTGAAGGGAAGCCGGAAGGGAAAATCTAAAGAGGACAATATCACTATTGGACTCAAAGACTCAACCGATGGTCGTTTATTTATATTCTTCGACGAGACAAACTAGCCTGAAGATGTTACGTTAAGAGTGACATACCAGCCTGTTCATCCACCTAGGAGCGAGCATTTCGTTTACGCCAATCGCATTGTAACCATAAGACATTGGTGAAATCCAGTAGCCCCAAATCCACCACTTGGGAATGTCACCTGTAGCAGCAGTACACACCTCTCGGGCGTTAGCTCATACATGAGACATAATTTAGTTGCATCGAAAATATGGAAAGGGTTTGTGTTTCTCCATTTTATCAATCAGGAGGATTACAGATTCACCTTTAGGAAGAGTGAAACCACCAAGCATGAACACAATTAAGAGAGTGAGAGAGCCTCCAGTGTTGGCAATTATCATGGTCCTGCAGCAACCAGCAATGAACCTAAAGAGCCCAGAAGCCACTAGTTGGACTAGAAACATCACCAAGTATTGCTTGAAAAACCTGTTTAAGAGCCACAATATTTGTACATATTACCAACAGATCAGAGAGAGAGAGAAAAAGGCACTCTTAACCCGATTCTCATTTACACGGAATTTGATTGGATGTTTTGTTTAAGATTTCTGAGAATAATATGTAACGAGGGAACAAAGATGTGTTAACTTTATTAAAATAATTATAATTAATTAAATTTTCATTTTTTAATAAATATATTAGGAATAATATGCCTTAAATTTTATTTTAGTTTAGACTATACCAATCCCTTGACCCTACAAAAAAATAATAATTATTATTATTATTATAAATATTATACTTTCAGTAAATAATTAATCACATTCATTTTATAATTCTTTTAAACAATTAAGTAAATATTTTAATAAATTATTTATTGATTTATTAAACTAAATAATTACTTATATTAATTTTCTTAAATTACTATTATTTAATTAATCGATTAATTAACTATATTCAAAATAAAAAGCAAAAGAAAAAATGGAACAAATAGAAACCCCACACTTTTAGAAAGATTGTGAAACATTTTCCTAAACAAAAATATTGAAAAAGTAATAATTTAATTTTCCAAATTAATATTCTATTCAAAAGTCCATAAATAAATAAATAAAATAAGGAGAATACCTGGAAGCTTCGGGAGCAAATCCAATGGTGTAATAAGTGAGAACCACCCAAACGAAAGATTCAAGCGCAGAGAAAGGGAGCCGAAGAAGAACAGTAGGGAGGGTGTAAGTCCACGGCGGGTGAAACAGAAGATCCCTTTGCTTAAAGAACACCGGCAGCCTCACAATCGTCAGCGCAATCTCCGCATATCCATTGAACATATTCACCATCATCGCGAAAATCAAAGCCCCAATATAAATCGCACCGTCTTCTTCATCCCGGTGATGCATTTTCGTCCTGAAGAACACCGTCGCGGCCACAAACCCTACCACGATTAGCTGAACCATCTTGAAGATATGAATGAACGAATTTCGCTTTATCAGTAGCCATTCCTTGTCGACGCAGGCCTTCAGAAGCTCTAATTTAGGGCATGAGTACTTTTTGTACACCAGCGCCGCTCTGTGCCCTAACGACTTGTCGTACGGGACTGACAATTCGTTTCCGATACTCTTCCCCACATGGAATCGCTTGAATCGCCTTGCAAATTCTTGAACCGTTATGAATCGGTATGGCTCGCTTTCGTTCGCCCAGTATTGCCTTTGGTCCTTCTTTGAGGTTACCTCTTGTAAAAAATCGGCGGTTCCCTTCCGGTCCGGGCATTGGAACCCACAGGATTGGAAGAATTCCAGTGCGTGTTCTCGTGGGCCCACGTACACGATCTGACCGTCTGATAAGAGGATGATGTCATCAAAAAGATCGAACGTCTCCGGAGTGGGCTGTAGTAAGGACATGACCACCGTAGCTTCCGTGAGGTGCACGATCTGTTGGAGGCACTTCACTATTTGATACGTCGTGGAGCTATCTAGACCCGTTGATATTTCGTCCATAAATAATGTTTTTGTAGGACCCACTATTATTTCACCTGTTTATACACGTCATTTATTTAAATGTACGGAAATTCCATTTTTAATTTTAAATTATCTTACATTATAACTATTTTATTTTTGTGCTTAATTAATAAAATATAGGCTTATTTTAGATTTTTTTTTTTTTTTTTAAGTTTAAGATTTTTATGATATTTTTATTAATTTAGTTTTTATTTTTTTAAAAAAAAGTATAAATTGACCTGTGGTTACTCGTTTCTTTTGACCTCCAGATATGCCACGTTGCATCTCATCTCCGACAATAGTGTCCTTACAAATATCAAGTCCTAATATCTAAAAAATTATACATAAAACATATTGAGTTAGCAGAAACATAGGTGGAAAATAGAAATATTCTTCCCAAATAAAAGCTAATGATACTAATTACTTATTTTATTTTCATATATCAAAAATAGGTTAAAATATGATTTTGATTTATATATTTTAAATTTCATTTAATGTTAGAAAATAAAATATTTAAATCCACTTACTTTGAGGGTGTAATCAGTAATCATACTACTTTCAACTCCTTCCATTGCTGTGGCCTAAAGCATTCAGGATTAAGAATATCATTAAATTTAATTAAATTATAATTAAGGATTAAGAATGATAATAAATTGAAATGACAATTATAACCTTCATAAACAGATCGAGTTCAGCCTCTGGCAAAATTCCGGCTTGCTTTTCTCTTCTTGCAAGCTCACTCAGTAATTCTAAATTATGCCCACGTAATTAGCTCCTCGATAATACCAATCATATTTTTAAAATATTTATTTTAATGACTTAAAAATTTATGTTAATATTATTACCATATCGAGTACCAATTCCTTGACATCGTGCTGAGAAATCAAGCGTTTCTTTTACTGTCATTTCTCCAATATGGATATCATTTTGGCTTATATATGCAGACGTTTTTTGAGGTACAAATTCGTTTAACTTGTTTCCATTGTATGTAATTTCTCCTTTAATCTGTTCATAAAAGAATACATACATTATAAAAATAAAAAGTGTTGGGTCCATACTCAATTATGGAGAGGCGAAATTAAAATATCCATTAACTTTGCAATTTATCTCAAAAAATACTTCAAAAGTTTCAATAATACTCTCCAAACTAAGAAATCTAAACATATTATATTTAGAAAAAAAATTAAAAAATAAATACCCTTACTTTCGAATGGAAACTATTAATATTTTATTTAAAAAATACTTAATTTTTAAAAGTGTTTAAAAATACTCTTTAACTTTTCCAAAATTTTATTAATACTTTCAAATATTTTCAAGAATTTCTAATCACATTTAAAATCTTTTAAAAACTTAAAAAACAAGTTTAAACTTTAAAAAAAAAATAAAAAATATATTTACATTAGTACTATATTTTAAAACATTCTTAAACTAAATATATATATATATATATATATATAAATGTTAAAGTAAAGTATTTTTAAAGATTTTTTAAAATATAGTACTAGTAATAAGTTCATATTTAAACTTATAAAAAAATATTAACAGATTTTTTTTAAGTTTTAAAAATTTATGGATATATTTTAGAGAAATACAAAAATTTAGGAGTATTTCCATTATTTTAGCTTGTATGTATGCATAGATACATACACACACATACATACACGTGTGTGCGTGTGTGGGGAATAAATACAAACCTTTAAATTTTGGTCCAACCTTCCCGCCAGCGCCAAAAGTAAGGTCGTCTTGCCTGATGATGGGGGACCCAGCAGCAAGCTCATCCTTCCAACGAAACATTTTCCAATTCCGTTAAATTATTATTTTTTTTTTAATTTTTTTCTTTATATATAAAAACTATTTTAAAATTCATATTTAAAAATGAAATAACCTTAAAAATAAAATCTTTAAATTTTTTTTTTTTTTTTTGAGACTTTTAAAGTTCCATGTTTACTCTATTTTTGTCATTAAATATTAAAAATAAAATATTTTAAATTTATATTTAAAAATCTTTAAATTTCATTTTTTTTTTTTTTTACTCTATTAAATAGATAACAGAGTGGAGCATACAAATTTTAACATAACATTACATTACATCATATGCTTGAAATGAATAGAACGTAACAAAATAAAATATAAAAAAAAATACCTAGAAGGTTTGACGATCCCGGAGACGTCTTTGAGAATGGTGAATTTGGCGGTCTTCGCCAAATTGATTCCGATCAAACTCAGAGCCGATTCCACCACATCTCGAATCGCATTCGGAAGACTAGGAAGTGCTCTGTTTCCGATTTGGCAATTGGCGTGTACCGTCAAGTTCTCGAATCTCACTTCAACAGTCGGCAGATTAATTCCAACTCTACAAATCAAATTTCAGATCAATCGAAAATCGAACGAAAAAATGAATCACGATTTCGTTCTTAATAACTTTACCGATCGATTCGATCTCTAAGTTTCTTCAAGAACTTCTCGTTATCTTCCTCTGCGACCTTGAAGGTACTTTCCATGAACATCCGCCGATCATCCATGTCGAGCCTCCGAACGTCTACCTGTTTGTGCAGAATGGCCTGCGATTGGCTGCTTCCGATTTCGCCGGATTCGGTGAAGGATTTGAAGATGCTTGTTCTTAATCGGTCGTAGGTTGGAAGTTTCTCTATCGCCGCCCATCGCAAAGCCTCTTCGTCTTCTTCGGCATGGCTAAGCCTTCTCGAATTTCTGCCGCCGGACAACACGTACTCGATGCTCCGGCCACTTCTTTGCCTAATGCTCCGGCTCCGGCTCCGGCTCCGGCTCCCCATTTTCCCCTTCTCTAGTTCTTCCATTTTCACTTTCTCTTCTCCTCTTTGTAGTCTGATGATTTGTTAAGCTAACTCCCTATATTTATAGCGTTTCTCGCCTCTGCCGTCATTTTGCATATTTTCAATTTTTTTTTTTATTATTATTATTTCCATAACACAACATATCAATTTTTTTAAAATATATAAACAAAAAAAAATTACTTAAATGAACAATAAAAATAATAATAATAATAATAATCATTTTCGTTATCAAAATGACTAAAACGACCTTTATTATTATTTTTTTTAAATATAATAATAATTAATAGGGAGAAATTTTTCTTGATTTACTGTCAAACGGAAATTCTCCACTTTGTTCGGAACATGTCTTTATAAGACCTCGATCCTACGTTAATAATAAATAAATATTATTCAATAAAATTACCATTTTTTAGATGTGACATTAAAAATTTATTAAATAAACTTTATGTTAGGCACAACCTATTTTTAGGAAGAAAAAAGAAAATGAGACTTCCATAAATATTTTTGTTTGAAACTAGTAGTTTGAATTAAAGAAGCATTAGGGTTGGGATGATTAATTATTATTATTATTATTATTATTATTTAATGTTATTATTCTATAAAAAACAAATCACTATAAAGTTTAGGAATAACTTCCTTCTTTAGTCACTCCCACCGTCAAAATTTAATCCACAATTTCCAATATGTTTTTTTTTCTATTTATAAACAATGGCCTAAATATTTCTCCTAAGAAATTTTCAAAAATTGTAATAATAATTTTGATCGGATTTAAAATGAAATTAAGTGTAAATGGCTACGAATCAATTCTAAAATTTGATTTATTAAAAAAAAAACTAAATATATATATATATATATTTGTTATTTTTACAATTATTGTATTTTTTGTCGGTTGAGGATAGTAGATTGCCTCTATATAATTTATAGGGTTTTAAAATTTATGTCCCATATTTTTTAATTTAATAACAAAAACATTATATTTAACCGAATTTAAATTTATAGTTTTTTTCATCCTATATATTTTAATGTCATTATTATGTTAAATTATTATTAAAATTTTAAAAAATATATTTTTAGACGTGTGTATATAAATTTTTAATCTTGATAAACTTCTATAACATTTTTATTTTATGTTTAATTAATTTATTGCATATAACATTTTTTTTAATTATTAAATTAGACATGGAATGATTCTAAATTTTAAAATTTACATAAAATATTTATTAAACTCAAAATTGGAGTAAATTAAAAAATTAAGTACTTATTACAAAATTGCAATAACTATTTAATTTTAATTTTTTTAAAATTAAACTTATCAACCTATGTTTTAAAAAATTAATATTAAATTACAACTTTTAAATTAATATTAATATTTTTTAATTCAACGATAAATTTCATGGTAGTTTTGTAATTTTTGTAATTTCTAAAATAAATTAATTAAGTTAGTAAAACCTTAATATGACGACATAATTTGTTTAGCTAGTTTTGCAAAACTCCAACAGCCAAATATCATAATTAATTAGCTAGTTTAATTTATTAATTTATAATTATGATTATTAATAATTGATGAATAATCATATAAAGGAAACGAGGATATTTTGGATTTTAAATAAAGTTTAAGAAAAATTGGATTAATATTGCCTTAATATAATAAATATTTAAAAATTAAAATCCTATGGTAATTAATGAAAATAGAAAGTCAAATAAAATAATTGATGAATGACGTCATTCAATTATCAATTTGAAATATATAAGGAACATTAATGACAAATTAATTTGAGTAAAATAATATTGACATTACAAGTTGAAAATATCAAACCTAGGTAGCCTTTTCTTTTTCTTTTATTAATGTAACATTTTTTTATTGTTGTTTTTTAAAATAGTTTAACCACTCCTTCATTAATTATATTATAAATTTAGTTGTTTGACTTTTTCCTTATTTATCTAATATATTTATTTTTTAAAGAATTGATTTATTAAATGTAATAAATATGTTAAAAACTTTTATAAATATGATTTACAACAAAAAAAAAAAAAAAAAAAAAAAAAAAAA
>NW_019272033.1:2717225-2723735 GCF_002738345.1 Cucurbita maxima | reverse complement strand
AAAAAAAAAAAAAAAAAAAAAAAAAAAAAAAAAAAAAAAAAAAAAAAAAAAAAAAAAAAAAAAAAAAAAAAAAAAGTAATTTATTGTTTATTTATTTATTTACTTTCATATATGATGATTTAAATTTATAATCGACTTTAATCAATTCTCGTTTTATATCGAGAAGAAGACAGTTGGTATTATAAGTTATTATAATCACGTAATTAAAATTTTAATAAATATCATAACGGTTAGTTTTGGATGTGAACCGTCACTACTTCGTTTAAAAAATAGTCTCGAACTTGGTTCAATTAGGAAAAAAGTACTATATTTCAAAAATACTCGTTAACTTTTAAAAATAATATTAACATTCTTTCATTTTATAAAAAAAAAATTATTACACGGTCTATTTCCATCTTATCAATTATCTTTGTACTTTTAAATTTTATTTTTAAACGTTTGAATATTTTTTAATATTTTTTTAATTATTTTTAATTGAGAGTATTATTGAAAATTTTGAAACTAATGATTCATGTACACGTGTAATTATATAAATAAATAAATATTTATTTATTTATTGGATCGATTTATGATTGTGGAGATTTGAAAAATGAATATGATGACAAAAATGCCCCCATTTTTCTTTCTACATATTACATACTCAAGTCCTTTTCTTCGTCAATTCGGTCGGTCTCCGTTGACTTGGGGTCACTGATTTGGTCAAAATTGTAAAATCATCTATTATTATTTCCGTCAAATTAATTCAGTCAAATTAATGGCGTAAATCAACAACCACTGCATAAACGTTAAACGTAGAAGGAAAAAAAATGCTTCAAAGTAAGTAAACTCTAGTTTAAGACATATTTTCGATTAAAAAAAAAGTAAAATATTTAAATTATTTACAGTAAAAATTCGATCTATCGATCCACTCGAATACGTTTAAACTAGTTAAATTATGTTCAAAGTATAATTTGGTTAGATCTTATAAATTATTGCTATACTGTTAATTACTCATAAAAAAAATTTAAAAGGGTCGGAGTATTTCTTATCCATCCTTAAAAAAAATTACTTTACTGATGTTAACTTTATCTGTCTTTAGAAGAGAGCTTCGATCTCGTTCCGATGTTTCAAGAGAAATTATCTTAGAAACCTGGACTAGACAGAACAAAACGTACTTTGAAGGGTACCTACGAAAAGGCAATTTGTATTGGCTGAAAACGAGCACTTCAAAACAAGTAGTAGACTATGAATGTCGGTCCTTAATGTTAGAGGGCAAAAACAATATTTGAAAAGAAACAACTTTGTATTTGAGGGTGAGGAATTCGTAAAACGTGTCCCTAAAGTAGAAGTGAGATAAGGAAAGAAACGAAGTCAAAAGATCACGTGCAAGAGATACTAGGTGTTAAACGTATAATAGATATACATAATAAAATAATCTACTAATTTACTTGTTTGTTACCATGAATCAAAGGAGAGTCTGTGATTGTATGGTTTGTTAGAATGTAATTCTCATTATACACATTTATAAATATATGAGTCCGTGACCCATATGAGTCACAGTGTCGTTTAAGCTAATAGAATATTAGAGTCACGCTTTAAACTTAGCTATGTCAATAGAATTGTCAAATGTCGAACAAAGGACTCCAAAAGAAAAGGAGTTGAGCCTTGATTAAGGAGAGACGTACTTTGTTCGAGAGAAGGTGTTGGATGAATGTCCCACATCGGCTGATTTAGAGAACGACCATAAGTTTATAATCAAGTAATATTATTACCATTGAAATGAGGCCTTTTGGGAGCCCAAAGAAAAGCCACGAGAACAATACCGCCAGAGACACATTCAAAATAAAATAATATATCACAATTTTTTTTTAATAAAATGGTTTTAAATAGAGTGAAGTTTGAATTTAAATTAGACCATTGGATCTAGGTCAAGTAAGTAAATCAAGGGCGGAGAAAATTTGATAAAAGAAAAAATATAATAATAAAGTTCAGTAACTAAATATATTTTGTAACCAACTTGATATTTGTTGTACAATTAATTCATAATAAAGAAAGCACGTAGAATACGACGTCGTTATATGTCGGATAACGTCGGAAAGAGGCCATTCCACTGGCTGAAACTCAATTTTCATCATTTGTGGTTGCAGAAAGATTGCTCCTCGTCGCTTCTCCGGCAGCTCTCAGGTGTGTTTTCCGGCCTTCTTTCTAACCCTAGCTTTAGATTCTCCTTTTTCTTTCTTCGCTATCGTATAAAATCACAGTGAATGGAATTAATCTGCGGTATTTAGTATATCTCTGTTTGGTTGCGGAGTAATTGTAAAATGCAGTATAGAAATTCAAGAAATTCTTCAGCATTTGAGCTTGGATTTTCCGTTGTTTTTGGATTTTATCAAATAATTTTTTCTTTGACTCGAGGTTAGATCGTTTGTATTTCTCAGCTCCGCTGCGTCTCGTGGATTAAATCGTATATGAACTTTGTTGCTTTTATCTTCCCTCTGTCGTTAACCAAATTAGGGAGTTCCGGTTCTTTCTGTTCGATACGATGCCGATTAATTTTTTGCGATTTCCAGTGAATTTATGATAAATGTGTAGTTCTCGGTTTGTGACTGAGCCGATTTCTCCAAGTAATAGCGGCAAGTATAGCATTGAGAAAGAAAGAAATTCTTATTGAAGTTTTCGCTTAATGTTTTTTATGCAATGTAAAGTTTCTCAGTAAAGCTTCTAAGTTTGATTATTAGCTTAAGTCAGTTGAATGATTTTCCTTTGAATAACTAGTTTTCTTGTTCATAATCATTCTTTGCTTATGCGTGTCTTTTGGCATTAAATGATTTCCAATCTGTTTTCCTTGTGAGTGTTTCATTTTCTCATTGGTCCTCTAGTAATAATCAGCCTCTGAGCTGAAGCTGATCCTACTTTGCAGATGTGAAGATCTTTTATTGAGAGGTAGAGGAAGAAGGGTACAATTTTCTTCTTCAATCAAGGGAAGACTATCTACCTGTTTTAGCAGAAATGGTGCAGGATTTGTCAATACACTCTCTGACATCCTTGGGAGATCCAAAGGTTTATGGATCACCTCTTTCATGGAGGGAGAATTTCAAGCAGACAAGTCCAACCCATTTAACTTCCAGGCAATTCTTTTGGCATCAACGCATGCGAAGCTTTTCCTTAGCTAGCCAACCCTGTAGATCGAAACGAGGAAATTTTAAGGTTAAAGCTGGATGGTTGTTCAGAGGGGGTGGACAAGGATTGGATGCTCGTATAGAGCGCAGTGAGAACGCTAACAATGATATTTTAATCTTCTTTTTCCAGTTGGACCTGGCAACACGAGTACAGGTATAGCAGGCTGTTGTTTTGTTATTGATTTGCTTGTATAAGTGACATAATAGCTATCTCACGAACAAGATTTTCCTGGTATGGATTGTTGTGTTGCAGTATGCATTGAACATTGAACAGTATGAAATTGCACAAGAATTGAGAACAAAGCTAACCGAGGTATTCTTGATTCGAAATAAAACGACTTATTCATAACTCATAGGGGCATATATTTTGAATTGTCTGTTTTACTTGCTAAAGGTCGAAGCAGAAGTCATCAAGCAGCAAGAATCTAAAAGGGGGTTGACTTCAAAGAGCGAAGTTCAAGACAAAGGTTTACATATCATTCGTTTACGGTAAACTCTCCCTTATATTATACCCATATTCGTATTTAGGTTATATCAATCAAATTGTATCTTTTGATCTTATAGTACTTTGGAATATTTAAACTTCTTGATCTCAGGTATTTATTGCCTTTTTCTATCTCTTTATACAGTGCAGATTTGCAGAAGGCTATTGAAAGTGAAAATTATACTTTTGCTGCACAGCTGCGGGATCAAATTTCCAAACTGGAAACTGAGTCCCTAGCTGCATCTGCAAAAGTTCTGGCTTACGAAAGTGCTGAATATAATTTTAGATTGGGACAGAAAACGAAGCACAAGATTTTTGGTATTATAGTTGCATGCTTTTCACACCAGTGTTTCAGCTTAATTTAATTGCTTTGAGGAAAAATATGCCAAGTTGAATATTATTGATACCCACTTTAGCAAAAGGCATGGATTTGGAGCGATCTATCAAATTACAACTTGGAGTTGCGACAATCATGGATTTTTAGATTGAAATGCAGCTTTGCAGAAAAAATGAGTAATGTAGAGAATTAGAACAAGTAAGAACATTCTTGGTATCTTGTAGGATTTTCCTGTTGGCGTATGAAATCAAATGAAGGTGAAACAAACTTGTAAAGAAATGGATGAGAGGGTTTATTGCTGTATAGTAATATTCAAAAAGATCATTCTCCTGGATCTTCCGATATGCCACACTGTTCAGCTATAGTTTTTATACAGTTTGTTCGTGTCTCTTTCTCGCACTAAAAACATTTTTCGTATCAGGATACCGAGGTGTGATTTGTGGAATGGATCCTGTGTGTTGTGAAACAAGTTCCTGGATGGAGATAGCACAAGTTGAAAAATTATCTCGAGGTTCGAATCAGCCGTTCTATCAGGTCAGGTTTTATCGACCTTGCTATGCATCTTTCTCTTCTTCTTCTTTGATTTTTATTTCATGTTGTTGGTATAAGAAGCAAGATCAAATGAAAAAAATAAATTGATTAAAAGTGGATAAGTAATCCTTCAAAAGAAACTAAAAAGAGTCATAATGTAACAGCCCAAGTCCACCACGGGTAAATATTGTCTTCGTTGGTCTTTCTCTTTCTGACTTCTCCTTAAGGTTTTAAAATGCGTCTACTAGGGAGAGGTTTCCACACCCTTATAAGGAATGCTTCGTTTCCCTCTCCAACCAATGTGAGACCTCACAATCCACCCCCTTGGGGGCGCAGCGTCCTCGTTGGCACTTTGTCCGGTGTCTGGCTCTGATACTCTTTGTAACAGCCCAAGTCCACTGCTAGCAAATATTGTCCTCTTTGGACTTTTCCTTTCGGGCTTCTCCTCAAGGTTTTAAAACATGTCTACTTGGGAGAAGTTTCTACACCCTAACAAGGAATGAGACCTCACACCTAATTAATTTCATTGGTGTTAAAAGATGTGAAATGACAATATTTACAAATGAAACCCATAAAAATGTCAACAGGGCCTGATTGTCTCTCTTCCATCTCCAATAATTCATTTTCAGGTTTTAGTCGATGTTCGTACAAACCCGGATTTGCTGGTTGCATATGGTAAAATTTCTACGAATCTTGATGGTTATAGATACAGAATTACTTAGATTTTGAATGTAGTTTGATTCTCCTGCATGGCTTAATCTCTTTACAATGTGCGTGGTGATATGTCTAAAGACCATTGATGTGGATTGTTCTTCTATATTCTATGATGCAGTTGCTGAGGAAAATCTTCTTGTTCCTGAAGAACCAGATACGGTGGCTGTCCGCTTCCTTCAATTCTATCATCACTGTTATTAGTTAGAACTTTGCTAGGGTTTATGAGCTGACTGTGATGATGATGATGTGCAGGAGAGGTTTGATCATCCATATAATTCCTTCTTATTCTATGGAGTGGATACAGCTGGGGATTTCATTCCTGTAAGGCAACTGCGGGAGAAGTACAATCGACCTCGACACGAAGTTCCTTATGATTCTCAAGACGACGACGAGCAACGAGGTGATGATTGAGCAGTGCACATTTTTTGAAATCCATCATTCAACACCTTCAAAAAAATGGTTTGTTCATCTCATTTCTTATGAGTTCTTTAATTCTCTCCTTGTGTGGTAAGCTTTCCATATTCGTTGATTTTCTGGAGATTTGATGAAACTTGATAGCTGAAAATTCTGAATCAGTATTATACATGTCATATATATATACACACACACACAGCATCGCGTCATTTTCTTCCCTTTTCCTTGATACTTATTTTCAAGTGTTATACTTGACAACGAGATCGATCAAGTTCTTCGTTTGATAGCCATTTAGTTTTGATTTTTAAATTTTAAAAATTAAGCTTATAAAACTAATTTCATCTATGGATTTATTTTGCTCAAGAACGTTTTTAAAATTCAAATCATTCATGGAATAATTCGAGAGAGGGAGATATGATGTAGTTTTATATAATGATGTATTTGTTTATAGCGGTCATGCTTGAAGGATATATCTTAATTTTTTTTTTTCAATACTCATGGACTATTTATTAGATCCAGAATTAAAATTTAACACAAAATAAAAAAGTTGAAAGAAATTATTAGAAAATTTTTAAGATTCAAATACTAAATATATTTGATCGGCCTAAGTCAAATTATAAAAATATTCTTTAAACTTTGTCATTTGTTTTAAACGAATATTTTGTTCTTTTAAAGTTGTAATATTTTTCTTGACCTCGTGAATTTATTATTATATTTTATTTTATATAAATTGAAAATTGAAATACTAGTATGATAATATTCAAATTTCAATTTGATTCCAAGCCCCTGTCACTTTATTTTAGGTGCAAAATATTCGTCTAAATCCTAACCAAAAAAAAAAAAAAAAAAAAAAAAAAAAAAAAAAAAAAAAA
>NW_019272033.1:2616135-2716777 GCF_002738345.1 Cucurbita maxima | reverse complement strand
AAAAAAAAAAAAAAAAAAAAAAAAAAAAAAAAAAAAAAAAAAAAAAAAAAAAAAAAAAAAAAAAAAAAAAAAAAAAAAAAGTCAACAAGAATATTTTAACTTTTATAAACACACACACACATATATATATATATATATATAAATAACAAAATTTATAGATAATTTTTAATTTAGGCAAATTGGACATGAGTCAGAGGTGGGGCCCTTAGCATGTAGTTTAAGAAAATCTTCGACTTTGGAAATGGTCACACTCGTTGTCCATGACAGCGACAAGACAATGCAAAAACCCGGGCCCCACTTTCTGGTCGGTACAAAACATCACCATTTTCAATTATTTTTATAAATTTTTAAAATCCGATTTAATTGTTCATTTTATAAAATAAAAATTTTAGAAATTATTTGTGAAATTCCCACACATTAATACTCCCTCGCTACCTTTATTTTTTAAAAAAATTAATTTAATATAAGTATAATTTCTCATCAAATTTTGTGCTTATAACGGTAATAATACCTTATTCTCTTATTTACATGCGAGGAAGAAACTCGTAGAATGCACGTGGAATGAGCCGTCTCTCGTTCTCGAAGAGTCAGGTCTCGTTCACAAAAGGATATGTGTGTTCATATCCACACAACTCCATAATTAGTTCGTGACATTTCACATTTATGGTCTAGACCACACCCATTAACGAAAGACTTACACTGCTTCATCATGTCACCACATCCAATGGTTTCTAATCAATAGCACGTCAACCTAAATTTTTGTAAAAATTTGGGAAGCAATCAAGTTAGCGTAACTATTCACATTTTTACGGTCTAGATCACACCCACATACAAAATAATGCACTACTTCAAAATGTAACAGCTTTGACCCAAACAATTGCAAGTATTTGAATGAGACAAAGGTGGAAGGCAAAAGATTCCCCTCCATAATCCCATATATCTAATCCAAATATTATTTAAGCAAACTAAAAAAAAAAATTGTATGGGAAGATGTTTGTACTTTATTTAGTTTGAAAAAGAAATTGAGATGAAATTCAGCTAAAATTTAAAGTTCCTCGTAAAGACAAAAAAAAAATATTATTTATTTTTTGTGGAAGATAAGATTGGAGAGCATCAAAGGTGGAGGAAAAGAGAAAGGGTTGAGAGTCACCAATGGAGTTTCACTGCCATGGCTGACATAGAATCAACCAATCCCCACATCAAAAAATGCTTCCCATTTCTGTAATTTTCAATTACCCACAAGGGCATTTCCCTTCCCTTCTTCTCCTTCTTCCTATTCCTCGTTCTTTCCGCAGTACCCTACAACGGACCCACACCAAATTCTGTTTCTCAACCATTTTGATTAAGGGTAGAGATTAGATTAAGATTAAGATTAAGATTAAGATTAAGATTAAGATTAAGATTAGATTAATTTACCTTTAGGGAAGAAAAGGAAGGAAGGAAGGAAGCCCTCATTTCGTTTCTCTTTTGATGATGAGGGAAACCAGTTCAAATCGTGAGACTCTGATGTTGACAAATTTCAGGTCACTTCCTTAGCACTTCGATTTTGTTTGTATTTTATGGAGATTTCTTATCTACAATCTCTCTCTAAAACAGGGCTTTCTATCTTTCATCTCTGAACCTTTACTGTCTCGTTTCCCAGAGAGAGATTGGCCCAGTAGATCGAAATCTCTGCTGTTTTTCTTCAACTCCATGACGATCTAAACCCTCCCTTTTTCATGGCCTTCTTCTTCTTCTGTTTCCTATCGTTCTGGATATGCGTTGCTTTTGTTTTTCACTTCCCTTTGTCTTTGATGGAGGGAGTGCGATGAGATTCTGGGTTTTCGTTGATTGTTCAATCCGAAGCAGATTCTTCAAGGAATGTTCGATTGAGGTAATTTTGTTCTCTTCTTTCACCTGCTGATTTAATCGATGGGTTCTTGTGTTCTGATCGTTTGATTGGTTCTGTTTTGTGGTTTAGCTCTGAAAACTGTTGGGTGCTTGTTGGCTTCATCATGCATTTGCTTTTGCACTGAATTCTTGGATTCTGATTGCTAATATTTGGTTTGCTCCGTTGGATTGACTTTTGTAGACTTCAATATTTGTCTTGTTACTCAGAGTAGACTTGTGAAAACACAAAGCTCATACATCTCTTTACGTTTGCTTCCTCTCCTTCTTTCCCCTGAACTGGTCGAGAGAGATTAATCCGCACCATATATATTTTTTAACCTTCGAACTGAAACCCTCTCAGATGGAATTTCAGAACCTAAACAACTCAGTGGAGCTGAGAGCTCCGCTGTCTTCGGAGGTTCAGGCTTGTGCCGGGGAGTCGAAAGCATCGACCTCCATGAGAGTGGTGGGGACTTCCTGGGAATCTCAGAATTCCTGTTCTTCACCTCCCATTTTCAAATATGCATCCCATCAGATTGGTCTGGTTTTGTCCATTTTCTGCTAAATCGAACGGTCTTTTCTTTTAAACTTCTGATCAGTTCAAGGAGGTGTTCTTTGGAGTTCATCTTCAAGTGTTCATTTGAGTTTCCAGAGCTCACAGGTTATAGTGCTGATATTGTTACTTTCTTTTGAGCCGAGGTTCAAGTGAGTGAATTGTGATGAAATCTTTTCTTGTAAATCACTTTAGAGTGGATCTTTGAACCCAATGATTGTGGATTCGGGTGTGTTTGATGAAGTCTACTCTCCTCAACTGCTTTCTTATTGGGACTAGTTTTCTGTGTGTGAGATCTCACATCGGTTGGAGAGGAGAACGGAGGATTCCTTATAAGTATGTGAAAACCTCTTCCTAATAGACACGTTTTAAAAACCTTGAGGGGAAGCTCAAAAGGAGAATCCCAAAGAGAACGATATCGGCTAGCAGTGGACTTGGGCTAGTGACATGAGCTCCATTGTTTTTGTTTTTGTGCCTATCGACTTTGCATTAGAAAACTATAGACCGGTCTTCGTTCAATGCCTTTGAATTCAATATGTCTATGATTTTCAGGAATGGGGACTAAAGTGCAGTGCAAGAGTTCCTTGCCAGGATTTTACCCAATGAGGGATCTTAACAATGATTCTAACAGTCATAACTGGCACCTATTTTATGGTGAAAGATCCTTCTTAACTGCACAATATCACGAGGTCATCTCGCCAATGGCTTGCGCAAATGGATATAGAGGCGATGATAAAAATGTAGTGAAGCAAAAAATGCTTGAACATGAGGCCGTTTTCAAAAATCAGGTACGTTTCTATTTATATCTGATCTTGCAGTTTGGTTCATGAACTCATCGGGGTCTAGCTCTAACCCGGATATTATGTCTTCTGTCAAACTTCAGGTGTTCGAACTACACCGCCTGTATAGAAAACAAAGAGATTTAATGAATAAAATCAAATCCACAGAACTCGGCAGAAACTGTTTAGCTGTAGATTCATTGCTCTTCTCGAGCCCCTTGACGTCTAAAGTTACTTCGAGACGAAATCTGCCATGTTTTCCTGTTGCGAATTCGTCTAGTACCAGGTTTTCTATTTCAGGCATTGAAGAAGAACATTCTTCTTTGATTTCTGTAAAAGGCAATAGCCAGAGTCCTTGTTTCTTTCCATCACAAAATGGAAGTACAGTGAAGAACTTGCAGGTTCTCGAGTCCAGACCGACAAAGTTTGGAAGAAAACTGTTAGATCTTCAGCTTCCTGCCGAGGAGTACATCGATAGTGAAGATGGGGAACAATTCCATGATGGAAATGTGCCTGACATATTAAGTCACAATCACAACGAGGATCAAAAGATTGATATTGAGAGGGATGTCACCGACTTAAACGAACCCATTCAACTTGTAGAAACCAATGCTTCAACTTATGTTGATCCACTAGGTTCTGCTTCTTGTCATGGGGAGATTCTATGTCCCAATCCATCTTCAGGGCCAAATTCAGGCCTTAAAAATTTGCAGAGGAAAAGTTCATGGCCTGTTTCTTCTCAGCCTATGGAAAGTTTACTCAGTAAAGTTCATGAAGCTCCACCTCTTCATTCAACAGATAAAGGTAGGACAGATCAGTCAAGGGAGGGGCAGGTCTTTGGTTTGCAGTTTACCAAAAGATGCCCTGAGATTAAGGGTGAACCACCGTGTTCCTTCGTCACTTCTCGTGCATCCGCTCCACGTCCAAATGCTCCTGATCTTAGCAAGTCCTGGTCTAACTCCTATTCAACTGCACAAGCTCAGCAATGTCTGCAGAGGAATTTTCATTCCCCGTTTCATGGCGTGGAGAGTTCTGGAGAAAGATGGCTTCTTAGTAGTGGTTCCGAACTCAATAAAGGTTCTGATAGCGAATTATTGTACTATAACAGGGTCTTTCTTGGGTTTTCATCTGAGTACAAGGAAGAAGTAGGCCGCTCCTCTTCTGTCGGTTATAGCTATCGGATGCAGGGTAATGGTAACAATGAAGCTCCCAAAGACTTAAGTCCTTCCATGTCATTGAAACTCCTCAAGGATTCTAATTATATGAACATGAAGGGTCCAAAAGAGAGAGGTTTTAACATGGTGTTTCCAAATAATTCATCTGGTCAAGCAGGACTGGCGGTTGGGGAAAATTGTGCATTGTTACCTTGGCTCAGTGGTACAACTGGTGGAAGCACTGAAACTACTAATAAAAATTCTCATTCATTTCGTAATGACATTTTCAACGAAGAGTTTGAATCGGACAGGTCTGCTAAGAATCGAAAACTACTTATAAGATCAACATCTGAGGAATTGCAGGATCCCAAGAAAGCAATGTGTTCTCTCGCTCGACCCTCGGTCCCATGTGAAACCAAAGAAAGCAGGGAATGTAGAGTTCTTGATATCAACTTGCCTTGTGATCCTTCGGTTGCTGAATCAGAAAATGAGCCCACGGAGAAACTGAATGAAGCAAAAGTTTCCAGTTTTGGACTTATTGATTTAAACTTGAGTATAAGTGAAGATGAAGAATCTTCGAGACCAACGCCAAAATCGACTGTCAGAATGCGGGGAGAGATAGATTTGGAAGCCCCTGTGATTTCCGAGACTGAGGATACTGTTCCTGCTGAAGAAATTATAGAAGCAGAGCATGAGTTAGCTTCGGAACCTCACTGTAAAGCCATAAACCAAGAAGATGTGCTCATAGAGATAGCAGCAGAGGCAATGGTTTCCATTTCCTCAGCTGTTGGTCACATCTACTTGGAGGATGCAACTTGCAGTGCAGCACAAGATTCTCCGCACAATCCCCTTAATTGTTTGGTGGAGATGGCTTTCTTATGTTCAAATGGTTATGAAAGCGAGTCTCAAGCGGTGGAATCTTCTTTAGAAGGGATGGACACCTTTGAGTCCATGACATTGGAACTGATAGAAACCAAGGCAGAAGAATATTTGCCTAAATCGTCCTCGGTTCCGGGACATATAACAATAGAAGAAGACACAGCTAATTTGCTGCAAAACCGTCCTCAAAGAGGCCAGTCTAGAAGAGGCAGGCAACGGAGGGACTTCCAAAGGGACATTCTTCCTGGCCTTGCTTCTCTATCAAGACAAGAAGTTACAGAAGATCTTAATACATTTGGAGGGGTAATGAAAGCAATGGGTCATGTGTGGACTCCAGGGTTGACCAAGAGGAACTCGTTGAGAAACGCTGCCTCTGGCAGGGGAAGGCGGCGATCAGTGATCAGCCCCTCCCCACAGTCAACTGAGAATCTTCCACTGCTGCCTCAGCCTAGTAACTCTGAGATAGGACTAGACAAAAGGAGCCTGACAGGATGGGGGAAGACAACTCGACGGCCCCGCCGACAAAGAGTCCAGGCTGGTAATCTTGCAGCTATTGCTTTAGTTTAGAGATAGTGTTGAGAGTCATCAATTTCTTGAATGGACTGTCAAATTCCCCATTGTACATTTTCAGCTTAAATCCTTGACCTCACATGTTTATCTCTGCTGTTTGACAACTCTATACCATATCATAAGATAAGTGGATAGTTTTGCCAATGTATATCTCTCTCTTAGATTACACTGATGGATTTACTGGTGTTAGAATCTTCCATACCTAGCTGGGTTTCTTTTTTCATTTTTTTAAGAAAATATTAGATATATTGAGATATGCTCGAGTTACTGCAAACTGTAAACGGAAGGTCGATTTACCTTTGCATCATTGATTTGTTCTTTGGGGGAAGATGTTGATGATCTTCAGGAAAGAATACCCTCCACAGATGGTATCAGTAGGGACCTGATAAACTTATCTACCTTGTCGACACGATAGAACGGCTTGGAATAAGCCATTATTCCATTGAATCTCAAGGTTTGTACTCTTTTGAGATTCATTATGCTTGGAAACCCAGGAAAGAATACCCTCCACAGATGGTATCAGTAGGGACCTGATAAACTTATCTACCTTGCCGACACGATAGAACGGCTTGGAATAAGCCATTATTCCATTGAATCTCAAGGTTTGTACTCTTTTGAGATTGATTATGCTCGGAAACCCGGGGAGTCGAGGAATAAGAACAATGAAGGTGTCTAAACTATAGAATAAGATGATGAATAGTTGTATTCTGAATAAGAACTCGTATCATGCAATGAACAATGTGGCTGTACATTATTAACTTCTTCCTGAGAAAATCTCTGAAAGTTATCTATATATCTATGCGTATCCTTTGTTTGAGAGTGAGAGGCATCTCCAGCTCCAAATCTGTAAGCTTTCTTACCAAGCTGAAGTACACTGTATGCAGGAACCTTTTTCAGCCCTGTACACTTCATCATCGACCTAACTTTCCGAAACTCGTTCCATTCTCCCCCTTCTGCGTATATATTTGATAACAATGTATAATATCCAGTATCATCTGTTTGAATGTTCAACAGTTCGCTTCGGATGTTCTTAGCTATGTCCAATCTCTGGTGGATTCGGCAACCATTTAGCAGAGAACCCCAGATGCTAGCACCTGCTGGAAATGGCATTGATTTGATTATTTTGTATGCTCCATCAAGGTCACCTGCACGACTAAGAAGATCGACTATGCAAGCAAAGTGTTCGATTTTGGGCTCAATTCCAAAATCCCGAACGGAGCTGAAGAAGAGCATCCCTTCTTTTACACAACCAGCATGACTACAAGCTGAAAGAACATTCATGACAATAACATCATTAGGCTTAATTCCTGATTCAAGCATTTTCGAAAAGAGGAAGATAACCTCACTAATCTGACCATGCACACCATAGCTGGAAAGAAGAGTGCTCCATGACACTAGGCTCCTCTCCGACATATTGTCGAAAACTCGCCTCGCCGTTTGGAGGTCTCCACACTTTGCATACATGTCAACTAGAGCTGTTTCAATATAAAGATCTTTTCTAACACCAAAGGTGATAACCTTGTGGTGGATCCATTTCCCTTTCTCTAGAAAACCCAAATGGGTGCAGGCTTGAATCACACCAACGAAGGCAACGTCCCCTATCTCGAGACAAGTCAAATACATTAGATCAAATAAACTGATAGCTTTAGTCGAGTAACCATTCTGAGATAACCCACAGATCATAGAATTCCATGTCACAACACCTTTTGGTTCCATCTTATCAAATATCATGTATGCTAAATCTACAAAGCCACATTTTGAGTACATATCTATTAGTGCATTCAGAACATATTCATCCATGAAAGGTCTCTTGATAACATGACCATGTATTTGCAGTCCCAGTTGAAACATACCTTCATTTCCAGAAGCAGAAAGAGAGCTCGCCAGGCTGAACGAGTCGGGCATAAGCCCTTGTTTCTGCATCCTCACAAAGAGAACAAGTGCCTCCTTCAACAACCCCTTTTGAGCATAAACCGAAATGAGCGTATTCCAAACGACAATTCCTCTCCCTCCAACCTCATGAAGTATCTTCTCACAGTGATCGTGTTTTGCAGCCCCGGCGTACAGTTCGAGCAAAGTCGGTCCTAGACAATCAAGGTTAGTGTCTAATTCGTTCTTTATGACAACACAATGAACAGATTTCCCTTCTCTCAGAAGACCCAAATTAGTACAAGAACGTAGAATAACCATCATAGTCACAGAATTTGGTTCAACATCAGTGTTTCGCATCGAAGCGAACACAGCTAATGCTTCCTGGAAGTAACCACCTTGGTTATAGCTGGAGATCATTGCAGTCCAAGTAGAAGTGCAATGGTGAGTAACATTCTCAAATAAAATCTCTGCACTGTGTAAGCTACCACATTTAGCATACATAAAAATCAACGAACTATCAAAAGACCTATCACTTTCAATTCCCATTCTCAAGATATAGCCATGAACAGACTTCGCCAGCCTCAAAACTTCCAATTCACCACAAGCCTCAGCCACAGTGAGTATCAAAACAGAATCCGGTGCCACACCTTCAGAAACCATACAACGAAAAGTATCCAAACCTTCAATTATCTTTCCATTCCCAACATTACACGAAATAATGGAACTCCAAGACACCAAATCTCTCAGTGGCATTTCATCAAACACCTTGCAAGCACTGTCTAAGTACCCCAACTCCCCGTACATACTAAGCAACGAGGTTTCCACAACAGGATCCATATCAAACCCAGATTTTATAACCCTTCCATGAACCCTTTCGCCAACACTCAGATCGCCAAACCCAGAACAAGCTCTCAAAACGGACGGGAATGTGTAGGCATTGAACTGAATTTGTTGGCAGAACATTTGGTGATAGAGATTAATGGCTCCCTCGTAAGAGCCGCTCCAGACATGGGATTTAAGAAGCATACCCCACATGAAGGAATCGGGAGAGTGGAAGGTGCGGAAGATGGATTTTGAAGCTTGAAGATCGCCCATTTGGGAATATGATTCGATGAGCTTTGTGGAAGCAAGTGCGTCTTTATGAAGGGCAGTAACGAGGAGGTGGGCATGGAGTTGAGTGAGCGTTCTCAAGGTGGTGCTGCACTTAAACAAGGGCATATAGAGCCCCATTTTGCACAATCCCTTCTTCTTCTTCTTCTATTGCTCCGCCGTTCGCCAACTACAACCTAAACGGATGAGCACCTTTCGCCGCCGTCGGCGGAGGATTTATTTTTCCTTTCATAACTTTTTTCCGCCTCTCGAACGAGTTCTTTTTTTCTTATTTTATAAAGGATACATATATATTATAAGGATTTTTTTTTTCTTACATTTCTCAAAATAAAAAATAAAAAAATAAAAATAAAAATTCCTGTTGCTTTGTGCTTTCCAAAATGACTCGTAACAAGAGAGTATTATTTGATTATAAACTCATAATCATTTCTTAAATTAGTCAAGGTGAGATTTTCATCATCCAATGCTATTAACAAATATTTTTTCTTGACGTCTTTTTTTTTTCCTCCTGCTCTACGTGGCTTCCTCTTTTTCGGTTCAATTTTCCTTTTATTCCTCTCAATTTTGCTCGAGGGCGATCTCATAGGCTTTATGAACCCAATGACAATCTTATGTCTTGCAACTCTTCCTATCATCTCAACCTTTAAAATCTCAAATCTCGAAATTGTCCATCAACCCAACTAGAAGCAATTGATACAGAGGTGCATCGAGAAGTTATTAAACAAGAGTAAGTGTTCGAACCGAAAACGATCACTAATGTAGTTATTTAAATGAGCATGCATAGGCTAAGTTTAACCTAATTGAGACATTAAAGACGGTCATCCCATGGAGAATACTTTTCAAGACAGCTTTTCTTTTGAAATATAAAGTTTACTTTAATTTCCAACAATTATTTTTATTTATGTTATTTCATATCCTTTATTAAAGCAACATTTAAATCCAACTAAAATAACATATAAATAAATAAATAAAGCATTTCAATATAAATAATATTTTGGAAACATATTTATAATTTTAAATAAGATTAAATCATGTCAGCAGCTTTAGGGGTTGCATGCAGAAGGCAGCAGCTTTTAGGGGTTTCTATTTCCAGCTTCCATATCCGCATTCAGTTTCAGGCACCAAAACAAAAGCCTTGTTAAAAATCTGCCTTCTTTTTTGTTCTTTTTATGACTTTTCTTAAAGGAAATTACTGACTACCACTCACTTTGTTTCCCTTTTTTATTTTTACCACACTGTCAAACTTTGTTTCACTGTTCAGTAATATCAATTTGCAGTTCCAATTGCATGGATACAACTGGAACAGCAGCTACCAGTTTATCTTTAAACCCATCTCACCCCTAAACAACAGCTCAACTAGTTAAGATGACATTTTAATAGAAGATCGAGATCGAAAACTATTACTTTAGGGCAATAAATAGAGATCACGACCCTCAAAAAAAGAACAAAGTATGTATAAACTAGTGATAAACGGCATGCATAAAGATTTCACCACCACAATCATACATCAAAACTTCTAGTAGCACGACACAATAGTAAACGTTTAACCGATCCACTTCCAAAGCTACATGCATAAAGGTTTCATTTTATTTCTGTATTGATAAGAAATAGATAATTTCCTTGAAAAACGATCCTAATCAGTTAGAGCCAGGTTTTATTTAGTAAAAGAACATTGAAAATGTGTTATAATAATAATTTACAAAAATTTTGAACCCCACCTAACTAAAATTCATGAAACAAACCCTTTAACCACCAACCCAACTTTCATCATAAACAATGGCAATTAAACACGTTTAATTCACTTACAATCCATCCATACATGGTAGGCTCCCCAATGAGTTGAATGAAAATATAGGCGACATAACGGACACACTTTTTGGTATGTACAAATTCAAGCATGCATAAAAACGACCATACATGTATATAACCATCCCCCATTTGGCTTTTTGGGCCAATTACGTACAAAAAGACCCTATCTTCCCCCTAGACATGAAATATTATTCAATGTGATGGTCACACTCTGGTTGTTCTTTTAAACCGGTAGATATGTGATGAAACTATGATTATTTTTGTTTCTCTTCTAATTCTATATCCAACGGTGTAAAATTATCAACCACAACATGACAATCAAAAAAATAATTTTATGTATAGAGAAGAGATAAGTGGAGGAGTTTATACCACAATTGGTGTGTTGATGAGTAGTAGTGGGTCATGTTCTACGCATCATGCCGGGCGGCACAATATCGCCTAGCAAGCCCTCGTCCGAAGCAACTTGAGGCTGTGAGTTTGTTGGTTCTTGTTGCTCCAGCGACAACGCATTGGATGATGACGATGCTGCTGCAGTGGGCAAGTGCTGTGAGTGGTGGTCACGGGCAGTGGGAGTGTCATTATTATTATTGTTTCTGGGCGGCGGCTGAGTTTCAGGGTAATAAATCTGTGCGCCTTGAGATGAAAATTGAGACCCAAAAGCAGCTTTGTGCGCCATGTTAAGTCCACCTCGAGGGAATCCAACGGTGTGATGACAGTGTTGCCCTTCATATGTTGTTATCACAACGCTTGGATCTTCAGATGACCGTTCTACCCTTTTCTTCACTGTGCATTTGCTGTTCGTGCATCTATAGTAACTCCTGAAATAATTATACCCTTTGTTATGGAACATTATTAGACTAAATATGTGTCTATCAACTCTTAAAATTACACATTAAAAAAAATTGAAATTTTAATAATTTATTAAACATAAAAAAAAAAAAAAATTAGAAAACAAAACCCAAGTTAAGACAACTTATATATAATCATTTTGTTCACGGTTAATAAAAATAGCAATCAATTTGTGATAGTTTAATCTAACAAAGACCGTACTTTTCTTTGTTATATATGAATACAACACATAAAATTAAGCTTTTTAATCTTCGTCCCACATTCTCAGTTGATTAAGATAATATCATTCAACCTCAAGTTACAACTCGTGGATCCAAAAGTTATAGTTAAAGTTACCATAACATAATCATTGATTATTTTTTTTTTTCTAGAAATGTGAATTTACGTATAGAACAAAATAAGTAGAAAATAGATGTCAATATATATATATAATCAGAAGTAGGATCATATAGATTACCTACCTAGGAAATGGACTGTACTTGACAGCCTTTTGGCCATATTTCCTCCACCGGTAGCCGTCTTCAAGATGATCAACTTCGCTTTTAGTCATGAATGCAAATCGTGGCTGCCGTATTCGCTTTTGCCCCTTCTTTTTGACCTTCTGCCTACAAAATATTTCACCTACATTTGTGAAGTAAAAGCAAATTCTTGAAAATCAAACCAATTCTGTTCTAAAACACAGTATTCCCATCATCAATGTAATATTTAAAACTAAACTCGAATACTCAAACGTTCGAATTATAAATTTCGTATAATTCGAAACACGAGGTATCACGATAATCTCGATTCGAAAGCCAAATGTTCGAATTTACATGCCTTAAAAGAACCTAATAAAAAAATTGGAAAAGGGGAAAACAAGGTGCATTTCATTAAGCAGAAAGCAAAAACCATTAACTCGTTGATTATGATGTAATTAGAGAAGAGCAAACGATCCATCATTTCAAAGAACCAACAAAGAATTAGGTAACGACAGACCCAGATGGACCAGAAAGAAAGAAAAATTAAAATAAAATGTTTTTATTTAAGTATTATCAAATCATCCATGGTAAGTACATGCACTAAAAAAATAATAATAATAATAAAAAAAGATATTTCTTATTTTTTTATTTAACAGATTTAACGAAGCGTAAAAAAAGAATTAGAGAGAAGGAGAATGGCATTCCCGCCGCAATAACGGCGATATTGGAGGACTAGTTTCTAAAAACTGCAAAACGGTCCCTATATTTTAATGTATTCACATTCAATAGCCCCTGCTTTTATCGAATTTACGAAACTACCTCCCCAACTTGCAGGATGGGGTTTCAAGCAACGAGTACTTGCACTCTCGCCTAATTTCGTGTGCTCTTTTCGAATCGAAACCAAAATACAGCAAATTAGCAGAAACCAAAACCGCATGAAATTATTCGAAAACGGTTATTCCGATTAACTTTACACTAAAATTCGAAAAATCTGCGATTTTAATTTATTTTAGGGCAAAGAGAGAGAAAGCAGAAGTTAATCACGCATTAAAGTTGCAGAACGAAAACAACGATGATGAAGTAATGAAGATACTGTTAATCGATCAGAACTCACGGAATCTCAGGCAGTTTCTCCGGCGGTTCTCCGCTGGAACTGGAAGACATTGAAGGAATCGACGCGACTGGAACAGGAGCATCAGGACTCTGTAATCCGCCGGTTTCATCGACGGCCGGCTCGGAGGTTCCAGGCAAATCAGGCTTGTCGTCGAGGAATCGAGTAGGTTGAGCATCTTGGGAGAGGAAATTCCAGCCGAATTCAGTGAGGACAGCGGAATCTCTATCGGCGGGAAAGAAGTAAAAAGAATCGGCGGAGGGGAGTGCGTTGGTCCAAATAGTAGAGGAATCGGCGGTGGAGAAACTCGGCGGAGAATCGGGGTTGTGAGAAGGATCCATGATCGGCGTCGGAGGGGAACTGAAATCAGAGGAGAGAATTAGGGTTTGTGTGGAGAATTGTACGTTACAGATTACAGAAATGGAAAGGACGCGTAGTTTTGTGAACTTTTTGAAAGGTTTTCGAAAGCTATGTCCCCTCAATATACAGTTCCATCCAGAGAAAGAGAAGCTTAGAAGGGGGACATGGAAGGAGCGTGGGACCCACTCTCCCTCCATTTTTTAATTATTTCATTAATTAATTATAAATAAATAAAAAAAACCTTCCCTTTATAATTTTTTTTTAAAAAAATAATTAATTAAATTTTAATTCATATTCTACCCCACTTTTCATTGGTTCATGTACTTCTAATAGTAAATAAAACTACGAGTAAATTAAACGATATTTCTGTACTAATTAGGATTATGAAATTTTTTAGACACGAGTAGATTAAACGATATTTTCGTACCAATTAGGGTTATAAATTTTCCGTTCACGAGTAGTATAGAATTTGTAGTAGGTGAAAACTATTCAAATGAGCACGGATAAATTTAACGATATTCCCGTACCAATTAGGGTTATGAATTTTCAGTTCACGGGATATTATAAAATTTTTAGTAGATGAAAATTATTCAATTAGACAGATAATTAAACGATATTCTCGTGCTAATTAGGTTATGAATTTTCAGCTTACAAACTAACGTAAAATTTATAGTAAGTGAACAAAAATCACCTGTTTAAATTTATAGTTAAACGATATTCCCGTACCAATTAGGGTCATGACTTAATAATAATTAAATTTATAATTCAATAAATAAATAAATAAAAAGTGAAGAAATATTTTTTAAAATAAAAAAATTACCCAAAAAAAAGTTAAATAATGCCGCTTTCCGACAAAGAGGAACACCATGTTTTTCTGCACCATCACGTAATTTGCCTTTTATTTTTTTAATTCGCTTTTTTAAACAATATTATTTATTTATTTATTTATTTTATTAATTTATTTACGTCGCCACGCAACTTCCAACCTCTCTCTCTCTTCTTTCTCTCTCATTGTATTTAATTTTACTTAATGCAATGTTTCCCTTTTTTTTGTATTATTTATAAATCAATCCTTTTATATCTAAAATCGATATAATAATAATAATAATAATAATAATAAAATTTAAAATCAATAATCTATTATCAAATCTCGAGCATCTCAAATATGTTTTTAGTTTGCTCAACGCTAATCAAACCTAGTCATCATTCGATTCAGCCTAACGAATTAAATAGCCATCTTGAACTCTCGCTCATATATTTTTTTTAGTTTTCTAGAGTTTAGCTAGTTTTTCGTATGTCGAGAACATCATCTAATGTGTAATTGTGCAATCCAACTACACAAGATCGATTGAAACTCAGTTGATAGTGACACGATGTCCTGTTAGACTGTGACTATCCGTGTGAGTGCTAGCACGTCCTCTTTTGGATGCCACGATGTTTGACGCATTGTTGTCTCAAAGAAAAAAAAAGTAAAAGGCTATACATATCCTATAAACCATATGAAGCGACGTTCTCCGTAGCTACAAATACATCAGTTATTGTACTCATTTGTTACTCACCTTAACTAAATTTCATCTGTATATAATTTACCTGCTGGGTTTTGACCCGTGCACTTACACGACCACATTTATTCCAACTACGCCTATTATCGGTACCTAATACATCACCTCGACTTAATGAAAGGAGTTACCATCGATGCTTTGTATTAGTGTCGTTATCATGCATTAATGTTGAATAACTTTTAAATTAGTAGGAATAAAATATTAAATTTACTATAATTTTAAAATTTTATTTTATTGACTTTTTTCTATTTAGATGATTATATTAACTAATCGTATTAAAAAACGATTTTTTCTTTTGCTCGGTAAACTAGAGTATGAGTATCAATACCAAATAGAGATGTACACTTAGCTTGCCCGGAATCTCCTCATTAGCTAAATGTGGTCCGAGATAAAGATGGATTATATTCTCTATCTCCGACCCCGCTCCCCCATCTCACCTATATATATATTGTAACGTTGTAATATTAAAATTTAAATTTTAGAAATTGAAATAAAAGGAGGGAATGAAGATGGAGAAGGGTTCACGTCTCGGTCTCGGTCTCGGTCCCGTCCTACAAGGACAATTTGGTAATTTACTTGTAATATAATTAATTTAATATATACAGCATTAGTATTTACACAAAATAATAGAAAATACATATAATTAATTAATTCCGATAGATCATAGGATTTATATAGCTCTCAACGAGTGGTTGAAAATTTATTAAGGAGTTGTTTTGGGGTTCCAAATTATTATTATTTAATAATTGAAAACTGTTGAAAATTAAATAAAAATCAATTTATCTTGGGGCCACCAATAAAACTTTTTATTTAAACCAATTTCTTTGGACAAACACAAATTTGAACATATTATTTTTTTAAAAAAATATATTTAACTTTATTTGAATCAATTAAAATATATATTTTAAATAAAGAAATAAAAATTTAAAAATAGGGATGTTTTTTTTTTAAAAAAATTGACTTTAATGTTTATGCTATGGATAAAATAGGACACGCGACTTCATATGAAGTAATCCCGAACTTCATAGGAAGAAACTCGAGCTTCCGACTTCATCATTCTACAAGATTATCTCCATTTCTACGTTTTTGTAGGTCGGGTTTTTCTTAAATTACAAATTTACCCTTGAAACGCGTGAAAGACCTATGAAATTTTTGGTGACCTGATATTAGCGTCAAACAAAGAGACAAGGGTAAAAATGTAAATTTCAAGAGTGGCTTGAATTAGAGCTTCTATTATTCTAAAAGTGCGCTTATTTTTGTATTATTATTTGATGGTTAATTTGTAAGTTGGTCAAATTAAATTTTTTTACAAAATTTTATTTTATTAAAATTGATGAATTTATTTAAATAAAATCTAACTAATTTCGAGTTAAAATTGATTTTTTAATAATTTAAATACATATTTAAGAGTGATTTTAAAATTTTTAAAATCATTTTTGTCGTATTAAAAATTATCCCGACATAATTAAATAAGATTTATTTTATTTATTTATTTATTTATTATTATTATTATTGCTTTTTAGCCCCTCTTTTTAATTAATAAGCTAACTTGATTCTAAAGCAAAAATGTCATTTTCACCCCCACACCCCCAAACATTTGCTTTTTACACTACCAACCCAACCAACCATTTCCTTCCTTCATATATATATATATATATATATATATATATATATATATATATATAATTCTAATTCAAAATATATAAATATAATTAAAATTAAATTAAATTTTAAATAAATAAATAAATATATTCATAATAATTTTAATTCTACATACCCTTGTATTGTTATAGGTCGTGTAATTTTTAAGTCATTTTAAAAAAATTAAAATTATTTTAAAAAACCGAATAAGGTTCGGTTCAAAAAGCTCTCTTTCTATATATTTCATATTTTGCTATAGCTTCAAACAACGTCTCTCATTAATTACAATGTCGAGTTGTTCCTTATTCGCTTGTCCTCTTACCTAAAAACCTACCACGACGTATGACCTACTTTCCTTTTTCCATTTTTACCCAAACAAACCGCCTCTAAATGTTTTAGAATCTCACAAAAATAGAATTTTTAGCAAGTTTTACCTATGATAATCGAGAAAAATCTCACCCAGAACCCTATCGTTGCAAAAATTTCTACCGAATAACTGTAACCTTGTCCTTGATTTTTTTTTTTTTCCTTCTAGGGTAATGAGATCTCGAGAGTGAAAATTAATTTTATTTTAGTGTAATAGTGTGAGATCACATATCAATTAGAGAGAGAACGAAACATTCCTTACTAGGTGTGAAATCCCTCTACTGATCATACACATTTTAAAACATTCCAAAAAAGACAATATTTGCTAGTAGTGAAGTTAAGCTGTTACAAATAGTTACGAGCGTAATGAATGAACTAGAGATAGATATGAACCTAAACCATGGCGGACCGTGCCCTACTCTAACCCTAACTCTAGTTGACATTTATATTAAAATTTGGTGGGGCCTACCTAAAGCCACTCAAGGACACGTGTTGTATTATAAGGACGGGCCCACATTGTCAATTCAAGAGATTTTGGAGATTTTCAACTTTTGGTAAGTGGAGGGAAAGCAACAGACCAATGCCCATTGCCCACAGACAAAATATCTCCCCCATCGCTTATTATCATGACTTTTTAAACCCCTAAATAAAATAAAATAAAATTAATAAATTATAAATTTAATTAAATTAATATTAATAAGTCAAAAGACAAAACCAATATTCTCTCTAAAATCAAATTAATTTAATGAACATGGGCCTCTTTTTGGGCTTTTTAGACTTGGGCTAAGTCCATTATCATAGAACAATTGCCACATAAAATTAGAATTTTTCAAATTGGTTATAATTAAAAATAAATAAATAATTTTTAAAAAACCTTTTAGTCTTTCAATTTTGATATTTTTTTAATTCACAAATTTATTAAATACAAAAGAAAAGTTTATAGAGTCGATAATATGATAACGGAACTGTGTCGTTGAGGTAGGTATAGTGATATACATTCTCACATGCATGTCCGATAGTACAAACGTCGTCTAGTAATTAAAATATGTCAACATAAACATAGTTAAACCATAATTGATATACATTCCTTCTTTCTTGTGTTCCACATTTGTTGTACTTGAATAATAATAATAACTAGATAAGGCATAGACTCGAGTAAAATATCAGACTACGTAGGCTACTTGAATAACTTATCGACGATCATAGACCCAACGACAACAAAAACAAAAGCATCAAACTGTAACATTAACCTTCTTTCAGATACTCGGACTTCTAAGAAGCCAAGAAATTCTTGAACCATTGAACCGAGTCCTTGGAGTATCTCCTTCCGCTTATCCCTGTAATCAACATAGTTCAACCATAATTGATATACATTCCTTATTTCTCGTGCTCCACATTTGTTGTACTAAAATAATAATAATAACAACTAGATATCATACTACGTAGATTAACTCGAAAAAGTTCTTGATGAACATGGACCCAACAACAGCAACAAAAACAAAAGCGTATCGTTAACCTTCTTTTAGATACTCGGACTTCTAAGAAGCCAAGAAATTCTTGAACCATTGAACCGAGTCTTTGGGGTATCTCTTCAGCTTATCCCTATAGTCAACATAGTACAAGCCAAACCTTGAAGTGAAACCAGCTGCCCACTCCCAATTATCCAATAGAGACCAAACAAAATACCCTTTCACATTGCAGCCATCTTCCCTGCAGTGCACATAACCACAAGATTGCATGACAGAAAGAAACTGACTATAGACAAGCAAAATCACCATTGACACTGAAGAAGAAGAACTCACTTAATGGCAGCCAGAAGGCTCGTTAAGTAGCCATCGTGGTATCTGATCCTCTTTTCATCCTTCAACGCTTCTTTAATTGGTTTAAATGGGTTATTTGGATCGTCCATCCCTGTTGTAACACCCATTAGCAGCGAGTCAGATCTTTACTTTTTGTCAAAAAAATTTGAGCTTAAAGCCGAGTGTTACCATTTTCTGTGATGATCACTAGTGGGTTTCCATAGTTGTTCTTGATGTAATTCATTAAACTTCGCATCCCACGAGGAACTATGTATAACCATATAGAACTTGCCTGCAAGTTCAAAGAAAATATTTGAAATCGATTAGAATCTATGTTCTTGTCTTTTGGTTTTTGCTAAAGATAAGAACAGAACCGTACCCTTTCTGCAATGGTTTTCAGGCCCTTGAATGCTGCATAAACAAGAACACAGAACCAGGGGAGAGTATTAAAAAGGGTAAACTTCAAATTCTGATTCTGATATGAGTAAGTTATTCAAATGAGTTGATGTTTAGAATGAGAGTTCTTACGAACGGTGAAGGCACCAGAATCAGCAATGGTGTCATTCAGGACAACCCCAATAATGTTGGTGTGGTTATGATAAGCGTAAAATGTGGTGTAATGATTTATACCAACAAAATCCAGAGACCCTTTCACCAAAGCCGCCTGCGGCTGTGAAAACCTCGGAAGCCGCCCTCCAGCTCTGCTTCTCATGGAGGTCGGATAATCACCAAAGATCAACGGGTTGAGAAACCTGAAAGTGAATGAACTTAAATCCCAATATAACAGAAATTGGGGGAAACTGATAAGAATTTGGTATGAATGATCACCATCCAAGCTGAAAATCTTGAGCTCGTTGAGCAGCTGCAATGTCCTCGGTGGAATTCGAACCTGGTTCGAACCAGATAACATCAAGCGAGATCCCAATCACTCCCCTCTGTCTCCTCTGCAAAAAAACCCCCAAAATTTCACACCATTTTGATGAAAATGTTCCACAATCTCAAACAATCTCGTTAGGGTTCTTACCTTGTACTTTCTTCTGTAAATATCAGAGACGGTGGCGTGAGAGAGGAGAACATTGTGCGCAACAATGTAAGGCTCAGTAGCAGAGTTTCCACTCCGACACACAAAATGGAGAAGAATGGAGCAGCGCCCCGGCGCCTGGAGACCGACATCATAGCCCTGAGTAGCGAATGTATGCGGTTCGTTGAAGGTGATCCAATGCTTCACTCGATCGCCGAACCTCTGGAAGCACGTCTCGGCGAAAATCGCGAAATCATTTCTGCAATTTCCAAGTTACGAATTGAAATGGATACAGAAAATGATCGGGATGGGGATGAAGATTAGGGTTTAGGGATTTACATGATCTGGGGGCTGAGCCAGCCATTGTACTTGTCTTCTAGAGCTTGAGGAAGGTCCCAATGGTAGAGAGTGACATAGGGTTCGATTCCTGGTTGAAGAAAGTGTTGGAGGATTAAAAAACCATTGAATTTGAATGAGATTGAAAGTATGGGGAAATGGGTGTTGAAGAAGAAGATGAAGAACATTCATACCGTTGGCTAACAAAGCATTGATGAAATTGTTGTAATGATCAACTCCAGCTTCGTTGATCTCTCCACTTCCATCTTCACAACCAAATTCACATCACACCTTATTTCTTTGTTTCCATAATGAATTCATAATTCCTCAAACTATTTCTTTAAAATTCCAGTATTCTTTGATTATACTCAACTAAATTATCTGAGGTGGTATTTTCATTATCCAACATTTCCCCTCTAACAAAGTACGCCTCCCCTTAATCGAAGTTCGATCTTATATTAAAAGAGAGAGTATTCTTTGATTATAAACTCATGACCATTCCCTAAATTAGCCGATGTGAGACTTTCATCATCCAACACCCTCCCTTGAACAAAGTACGTCTCCCCTTAATCGAGGCTCGACTCCTTTTCTTTTGGAGTCCTTTGTTCGACATTTGAGAATTTATCGATCTATTGACACGATTACATTTTGGGCATGTGATACCATGTTAGATGAACACGACTCTCCACAATGCTATGATATTGTCCACTTCAAGTATAAATTTTCATAGCTTTGCTTTGGGCTTCTCCAAAAGGCTCATACCGATCGAGAGAGTATTATATAAGTTCTCATGTTTCTACTACCAGAAAGCATTATGCCCATGAAAATATTATTATTTAATTATAAACAAATGATAATTCCTATATAAGTTAGTTTCATCTTCCAACAAACTAAAAAAAACTAAAATGTAATTTAGTTTTTTCTTATAAACTAATTATAAAATAAAAAGGAGAGAGAGAGAGAGAGAATTACTTGGGAAGATTCGAGACCAGGCAATGGAGAATCGGTAGGCATCCATACCCATATCCTTCATCAGTTTAATATCTTCCTGTTTCCATTATTTTATTTATTTATTTTCTCAATTCTCTAATTAACATTTAATAATTTAAATTATTAAAAAAATACGGTTACCGGATAACGGTGGTACTGGTCCACTGCCACATCTGCATTGCTAAAATCAACTACCTTTCCTGCACCATTTCATAAATAATGATTATATACATTTAATTAAATAACAAATAATATAATTATAAAAATTTAAACTTTTAAAATATTATACTAAATTTTACAAAAAAAAACTTAAATATTAAGATTTATTTTTATTTAATTTTCCAAATATTTTCTATAAAATGAATAAAAAATAATTACCAAATGAATGGGAAAATTTGTCCCAAACTGTGGGTCCCCTTCCGTCCTCCTTCACGGCTCCTTCGAACTGTGTTCACATACATACATACATACATACATACATATATATATATTATAATTTCAAATTTATAATAGCATATTATTTACGATAAGTAAATAAATAAATAAAGTAACCTGAAAAGCAGAGGATGCAGTTCCGAAAACAAATCCGCTCGGAAAACCGCTTCTGGTAATCTGCGCAGAACAAATCTGAAACCCTAACACCACCATTACCACCGCCAAACCGACGCCAACGGCGGCGCCTCTTCCTCCGGCAACCATCGCGGCAAGAATTTAGGAATTCGAATAGTCGAGATTTGGTGTATGCCTTGGATAAGTGAAAGAAAAAAGCAGAGAAAGAGAGAGAAAGTGGAGAGAATTTGAAGAAGTGGAGAGAGAATGTGAAATGGAAGGGCGCGAAGAAGTCGGTAGTGACGGTGGCGACGGTGGTGAAAGGGCGTCAAAAAGAAAAGAATCGGCCGCCTTTTTAAAATCGGGAGCACTACTGGCTTTATGTGGAAATCCAACTCAGGAGAAGTCCGTCAGTTCACACGCCTTCCATTCATTTTATACTTTTTTCCCTTATTTTTCTCTTTCTTTTTAGTTATTTTATTATTATTATTTTTTTAGTTAGATTATTCAAACTAGTCTAAAATTTTCACAACCCAACCCAACTCAATCCAGTTCAACTCAACTCTATATTTTTTAAGTTTTATTTATCTACAGATATTATTTATCTAAAATAAAAATAAAAAGACGAAAATTGTAATATATTAATATAATTCAAAATATAGTTCAACATGATCATAAAAGTAAATAAGAAAAAAGAAAAAAAAAAATATAAAGATAAATTATCAAATTAAATAAATTTAAAGATGTTGTATATAAAATATTTTAATGGCTATAGTGTGACGGTTATAAAAGAAATTAAAAAATAATATAATAGAAATTAAACAAAATAATAAAAAAATATTAAATTTGCAGGTCTATACATTTTGAAAAAAATTAAAATATTAAATGTTAAATTTATAATTTTAGAACGCTTAAAATTTCAGAAAGATTTACATAATTAAATAAAAAAAATTCAAAATATTATTAAAGAAACCAATACTTCAATTCTTGAACAAAAAAAATTAATGTTTGAGAATATTACGTCATCTAATTTGTACACGTCATGGACAAAAGTCCAGGTGGGCAATGACTCCACTCCATCTGGAAGGGAGAAATTTCTGGGTATCCCTGTCATCTTCTGCCACGTTGGCACTCGCATGTATTGCGCGTGAGATTATCATTTGTTCCTCTCCTTCACAAACGCCCACTAAAATAATAATAATAAAAAAAGAAAAAACAATAATAAATTCAAATCACAAATCATATATGACATTTCGAGAGTGTTCTACACGCAACAGCTAAGGGTGGATGACACGCTTTATTTTAGACTCACGTGCCAACCATTTATTTTTTAAATTTTAAATTAATAACAAATTTATAGTATTTAGTTTATAAACTTCAAATAAATAAATAAATAAATATATATAATAAATCTTTGATAGATCGGACATTTTTCAAAAAATTAATGAACTTAAGTTTTTAATATATCAAGTTGTATATTTCTTTATTAATTAATTTTATTTTTAAATAAATATATAGTTTAGTTTTATATAATTAAAGAGATCATAATTTGGAATATCTTTTTCATATTACAAAAATAAAATAAAAATTCATACCCTAAACGGAATGTGAAGAAGAGTAGAAGTAACGATTTGTACACTTTCGTATCAATTCTTTTCCAACACTCTTACGTTCTTCCTCTTACTCAACTCTTCTTTGAGGTCAATTAAACGAGGAAAAGGCTTGATATGAAAGTAAACTCAAATTCGAACAGGTTAAGATCGATTAGGACTCGAGTCCAACCGACCATACCCAAAATTCAATTGGGTCATTAGCAAGCAAAATTATGGTACAAAAGCTAACTTGGTCACCTTGGACAAGGTCGAAGAGATTGAGACCTAAGTGACTCAATTTCTTCCTGACCGCTCTTCAAGTGTACCTCTAGCTCGAAAAATTATGAGAGGTCAAGTTCAACTACTTTTAGTCCAACCTATTGAGCAAGTACCAGTCAAATACATACCATTTTAAAAATTACTGTTAGTTGAACACAACTCTCCATAATGGTATGATATTGTCCACTTTGAGCATAAACTCTCGTGACTTTGTTTTAGGCTCTCCCAAAATGCCTAATTTTTCTGGAGATAGTATTCATCGATTATAAACCCATGATCATTTTCTAAATTAGTCGATGTGGGACTTTCATCCCACAATTATGTCGAGAACGATCGAATTTGTTTTATAATTTAGGTCAAAATAATGCCTACTTTAATTTCAAAATTTTTTAAATTTAATAATATTAAATGTTATAAATTAAAATAATGGTTAGAATCATTATTTGGTCCGCCAATATTAAATAAAATTATTAACATCTAAATAAATTAATTTCATCAAATAATCCAAATATTAGGAATTTCATAAATTACTATTAATTAATTATAATTAACACGAGCGTAATTTATTTGTGTTCATAATTTAGGGGTGGACCTAAATTGATAGCCCAAAGGTTCCCGCCGTTCTGTAACTAAACTGGGCCGACGATTAAGTAAAGTTCTCTCTTAAATCTCAATTAATTGAAATTTCCAAACCAAATTCGCAGCTGCTAGTTGAGAAATGGAAGACGAAGAAGATCCACCACTTGCGGTTGAGATCGGCGAAACGATTACGGCTGCCGAGCGGCATGAAGATGATGGTGTTTCTGTCGGCGTTACTGTTATCACCGGATATCTTGGAGCCGGAAAATCCACCGTAAATTAGCATATGAATATTTTCCACTTACTTATCGCTTGAATTTTCTTTGCACTCATCGAATTTGAGCTATGGAATGATGTTTTTGTTTCTTGTTTGGTTGTATTTAGTTGGTTAATTACATATTGAACTCGCAACACGGCAAGAGAATCGCTGTTATACTGAATGAGTTTGGCGAGGAGATTGGAGTGGAGAGAGCGATGATAAATGAAGGTGATGGTGGGGCGTTGGTTGAGGAATGGGTCGAATTAGCAAACGGATGTATTTGTTGCACTGTCAAGCATAGCCTGGTTCAAGCCTTGGAGCAACTCGTGCAGAGAAAAGAAAGGTATTCTATTATTATTATTACATCGGATTTCTATGGAGCTTTTGTGAAAAATACGTTGATGATTCAGTCATTCTCGCTTGTATCTAGGCTCGATCATATTTTGTTGGAAACTACGGGGCTAGCCAATCCTGCTCCACTTGCTTCGGTACTTTGGCTGGACGATCAGTTGGAATCATCGGTCAAGCTTGATTCAATTATTACAGTCAGTTCTTAGTTCTAATTTCTTCACTGCTTGAATTAGCTTCGCCAATTTTACTGTTAATTAAGTATTATAGTTTGCGAATGTTTATGAATTTCATGCTTTAGTTCTCGAGTGTAAGTTCTATGATGCGTCATATTTGATGATTAACTGAGATTAAGATAGTCATTGAAGCTTAAGTTTTCCCCTCGTACTAAGGCCAAGTGTATGCATTTCGTCTTTATGTAGGTGTCTAATTCTCTTTCTTCTTCTCTGTCCATGTGTGGATGCATGATGTAGGAAATGCTTGAATGCTTCAAAGTAGTTTGATATTCTTTTTCTTATAATATAAAAGTTCCACCCATTGTAACTCTTTTTTTTTTCCTTTGGATGAATTCTTGGTAGTAGGTTGTGGATGCGAGAAACCTTCATTTTCAGTTAAATGAGCACCGAAGTTCATCATCCTTTCCCGAAGCATTTTATCAAATTGCGTTTGCGGTAATATTCTTAGTTCATTTATGGTCTTTGCAATTTTGTACTCGGTACTATTAACCACGTCTAGCATTGTATCTTATGCAAAGCTGCTGGGATCGCCATTATTTATCATTTTTTGTTCCACTATTACTTTGTATTCTCTTTTGTGTTGATTCCTTCTCTTTGCTATATGATTTCTCAATAATTGTTCAATGTGTACTTAAGAAGGTTGTGAATTTGTTCTCCGTCATAGGATACTATTATTCTTAACAAGGTCGACCTGGTCACTTCAGAACGTGGTGACGGTGCATTGGAGGACCTGGAGTTCGAAATACGTAACATTAATTCCCTTGCCAAAATCATTCACTCCATTCGGTGTCAAGTTGACCTGTCTCTGATACTAAATTGCAATGCCTATAATGCTGCTGTAAGTCATGAACTTATTTTTATCACCCAGTTCATTTTCTATTTCTGGACCAGTCCTGATCTGATACTATTTAGGTTTTTTACCGTTTAGAATACAGCTCATTTAGAAGAACTGTTGAAAGAAAGCCGTTCCCTATCGACTAAGGATCTTCATGATACCGGCGTTCGAACCTTATGCATTAGTTATCATGACAAAGTCGACCTGGATAAGGTAGCATTCTGAAACTCTGGTAGCTATTTGACCTTTATTAAAAACTAGCAGACTCAAGGACCAACTAATTTCTAGAGACAAATTGTGTGTTTCCATTAAAAACTGTGTGGTTCCATTGCGACTTCTGCATCTTGGAGTTCTGCGATGTTGGTTTGGTGCATCATTTATGTTGTTACTCGTGCTGAATTCTTGTAACATTCTCATCATGGATTTGTAGGATTATTGTAGTTTAAGTTTCTTATGTATTTAAAATTTCCATAATCTGGAGTGTGTCTACAACTAAGAGGAAGGGTGAAAATGTGGTCTATCAAGAGTAACATTAAATCTTGTCAAGATCGATCTTTTACTGTTTAGTTATATATTTCTGTTTAACCTGAAAATCCATTGAAGTAATAAAATTGTGAACTTGGATCAATTTAACTAAGTATTTAACTTTAAAGGTGATTTTATCGATCACCCATCTCTACTATGAACATGAGAATTGAAGTAGGTACAACTCAAAAAAGAAAGGAACATAAAGTCTTTCGAGACGTATGGGTTTGTATGTGCTGTTCTCATCCCTGCCTTATCTTCCAACAGGTTCGCTCTTGGCTCGAGGAGATACTTTGGGATAAAAAAGGTGGCATGGATGTATATCGTTGCAAAGGAGTCTTAAGCATAAAAAATTCTGATCAACTACATACTTTGCAGGTAGATTATGTGGTTAAGATTACCTGGTCTAAATGTTCATTAGGACGATATTTGTATTTGTTTAAAAGAATTGATAATGACAGTTAGAAACATTAGTTCGTCTTGACAGGGTTCATCATCCTTTGGCATGATCATTTGTGATGTTAATTTGATTTCCATAAATTCCTTTCGGGTTTTGAACATGGTCGAGTTACTTTTCTTAACAACAGCAAGGACGTTGTTTGGGCTGTCAGTCATTGACTGGGAAACTCTATAGTTACAGCTTAAAGTTAGGACTAGGCGGCACATCTTGATGATGCAGGTCTTATATATATGATTATGACCATTGCATCATCTACTTCTCAATCCATTCCCTTCCCCTATACATTCCATACAACAGACTTATTTTTTCATGTCAATGACCGACTGAGCATTGGCAGGCGGTGAGGGAATTATACGAAATCGTTCCTACTCGCCAATGGAATAACAGAGAAAGTCAGATGAACAAGATAGTCTTCATAGGTAAAAGATATACAAAATTATCCACTCTTATTCCTCATGAATCTTGATGCTGCAAATACTTAATTGTTTTCTTGAAACGTATACGTTCTCTATAATGCAGGTCGTAATCTGAGCGAGAATGTTCTTAGCGAAACGTTTAGAGCATGTGCAGTCTCCTAAATTTTGTTGCTTTACCAGTTGTTGGATTACATGGGAAAACAAAGCAAGGTGCGTATTGTAGAAGTGCTTGTGCATGAATCACTTATTGTACTGATTTCAAAGTGCTTTTTGTGGGCATTTCTTATACTTTAACTATAAGAAAAAGGAGAAACTCAACTAATTGGGGGCAGAACAGTCGTGCACAATGTGGAGTTTCTTTTGTAGGTAAATCTTGGAGACTTGTGCAATAGTTGTTTTTAGTTTAATCCTATATAACAATTGGACACCTGAGTCTATTGCTTTTCCATTTTTACTACTGGGTTTTATTGTGATAAATACAATCCTACTCCCTTGTCTCGAACGTCTCGGGACTAAATGCACATATTCTTAAAAATTTGGGACTAAAATGTCAATTCTTCCGAAAATCTTTGATCTCTTATTCGTTGCTTTGTTGTATGCACAACAATAGTGTGAGATCCTACATTAGTTGAAAAGGGGAGCGAAACATTCCTTAGTGTAGAAACATTTCTCTAGCAGACGCGTTTTAAAATTGTGAGACTTGATAGCGATACGTAACAAGCCAAAGGGGACAATATCTGCTAGTGGTGGTCTTTGACAATTGCAAATAGTATCACAGCCATACATTAGGTGGTGTGTTACGAAGGGGGTGGATTGTGAGATCTTACATCGGTTGGAGAGGGGAACAAAACATTCTTTATAAGGTTATGAAAACATCTTCTTAGTAGACCTGTTTTAAAATTGTGAGATTAATGACAATACATGACGAATCAAAACGAATAATATCTAGCGATGCGCTTAAGTTATTACAATTACTTTAGAAATTATAGTCTCTCTCATGCACATCTTGAACCAACAATAATGTATTTAGTTTTTTAGAGTTTCATCAATTTCATATCTAATATACATTTTATTATTCATTTAACGTTCAATTTCTAAAAGATTACAATACTGTTAATTTTTTTTAACATTTATCAACCAACAATAATGTATTTAGCTTTTTAGAGTTTCATCAATTTCATATTTAATATACATTTTATTATTCATTTAACGTTCAATTTCTAAATGATAAAAATACTTTTGATTTTTATTTAATTTTTTTTGGAAATGTTTGTAAAATGTAAAATAAAATTGGAATATTGGAACGATAAAAGATAATAAAAGATATTATAAGGAAGATTTATCTCAATTGATAGTTTGTATTTCTCTCACTATTTAAACATTTTATACTTTCTATCCCAATTCTATTTCTCTATTTTAACTAAAACCCTTCCATCTTACTCTTACAGCCCAATTCTATTTCTCTTTCTTAACCAAAACCCTTCTAACTTTCTCTCACTTTCAAGCTTTCACGCGCTCTTGCCCTTTCGTCGTCGTCTTTCTTCCTCTCGGCCGGCGCAGCCTCCCTCTGTACGAATCTGCACTGATTTTATACTCTACTGTCGTTGTTGGTATTCTCTCAATCTCCATTGTTTTGATATTTTGTTATAGCCATAGCCGAAATAGCAACAGAAAGCGGCGAAGTCTCGGACTGCCTTTTGATTCGTTGCATATGTCTATCATTCGTATATCTTTTTTATCTCAGTTGGAAATTGCCTTATTTCTACAACCATGAATTTTCAAAATCTTCCTTCTTAGTTGAAGTAATCGATCTATCGGATTACACATCTTTCTTTTAATCGAGCTTGTATGATTTTTTTTTAATAGACTGATAAACCTTCCATAGTTATATTTAATCCAATACAATAACGAATGATATTTTGATTTAAGAAGTTATAGAAAATGTTAGGATTCTCCTAATTAAAGGTTTTTGAAAGTGATAAACAATGATATTTTGATTTATGTCGAATGGGGCATCAAACAAAGTGAACTCAAAATATGTTTGAGAATTGGAAGTTTATGAAAAGATCCCACATTGGTTGTGAGATGATTAGAGGGAGCTTGTGAGATCCCACGTTAGTTGAAGAGAGAAACAAAACATTCCTTATAAGGGTATGGAAACATCTCTCTAGTAGACACGTTTTAAAATCGTGAGGTAGACGACGATATGTAACAGGTCAAAGTGGACAATATCTACTAGTAGTGGACTTGAACTGTTACAAATGGTATCCGAGCCAGTTATCGGACGGTGTGATCTGTGGCCAGCCGTGCAGTCGACACTCTGCTTAGCTGAAGCTCTCAAGGAGTCAAATGTAAAGCAAGCCATTAGGATAATCGATGAAACTTGGTTTCATTTGGATCTCATTGGCTGCTGAAAAGAATTTAAGAGGAGTTCTTAGATCTGAAGTTGACAGGTCTGTGTCTAGAGATAACATTGTCATTGTTGACTAGACAAAGCAACGCAAGAAGTCGTCAGTTCTATCGTAGAAGCGCAAGCTCAGACAATGGGAGGGCCTCTGAATGGTATCTCTCCGGGTCGGGAGTTGCCAACCATCAATATTTTAAGGTTGGTTGGCCTACCGTAGCTTCAGAAGCTTCGGGCAACTTTCATTTAACTAACAGGACAAACTAGTTTAAGCGATTTTGGGATTTCCATCCTCCGTAATACTTGTAGCTTATAAACTATCTGGCTTCTCCTAGCTAGCTTAGTGGTAGAGCGATAAACGTTATTCCTCAATAGCTTAGTGGTAGCAACCATCAATATTTCAAAGTCGGTTGGCCTACGGTAGCTTCAGAGGCTTCGGACAACTTTCATTAATCTAACAGGACAAACTAGTTTAAGCGATTTTGGGATCTCCACCCTCTGAAATACTTGTAGCTTATAAACTAACAGGATTCCCGAGGCATAAACGTTATTCCTCAGTAGCATAGTGGTAGAGCGTTATTCGTCAGTAGCTTAGTATAGAGTGATAAACGTTATTCCTCAGTAGATTAGTGGTAGGGCGGTCGAGTTTTCTTTTCAAGTCTTAATTATTCTTAATTTTTTTTTTTTTTTTTTTTTTTTTTTTTTTTTTTTTTTTTTTTTTTTTTTTTGTCAAATATTTAAAATATTTTAAGTCAGTAAATTAGTAAATTAGAATTGTTCATGCATTTGATTGCTCCATCGAAAATTCTCTCTAACACTCTTCCTTTTTGCCTAGCTTTTGCAAAAACTAATGCACAGCTTATATAGTTTATACTAAAGTATTATTTCTCATTCTTTTTATATAGTTTCTGAACCAATAAAAAAATATATTTCTATAATTCGAGCCATTATACTAAAATATTATTTCTTCATTCTTTTTCTATAATTTCTGAATCAATAAAAAAAAATATATTTCTATAATTCGAGCCGTTATACTAAAATATTATTTCTTCATTCTTCTTATTGGTTTTTTTTACAAAAGAAATTCCAACCCGTATTTACTTAAAGTCTGTCAAATATAACTAATAACATCTAGATATATCAATGGATATCGATTTATATAATTATCTAGATATATCATTGGATATCGATAAAATCGATAAATACTTTTATGATATGAACAATTTCATTTAAAGAAAGTAGATAAAGGAAATAGTGAAGACAATCTTAATATATAAATAATACCAATATATTAAAGATGGCTAAAAATATATATTTCTAAATAAAAAAAAATATAATATCTCTTTTATTTTATTGCTGTCATTTCATTTTCAGGCTTGCACTGGCCAGATAAAATTATTAATTTTATTTGAAAACGCTTCTTCATCCAATAAATAGTAGATAAAATTATTGATTTTATTTGAAAAAACAAAATGTTTGATGTAGATCACGATAAACCACCAACAAAATGTTTCAGAGAGATTACGAAACATAAGATGACAAAATTTCTTCATTCTCCAAAAACTAAACAAGAATTTATAAGAAAACAATTGGCTTCTAATATTCCACTCTCATCTTGTTATTCAATTTCTAAAAATAATGTTGGGAAAGATGAGAGAGAACAGAATAGCTTACCAGAGGATAAATCTTGTATCTACATTTCTAAGCTGGTCTCCCCAGAGGCTTTTGTTATACATCTTCTGACACCTGATGCAAGTTTCCGAGCAACCTCTGATCCAAAACCATGTTCGGAACCTGGCAGAACCAAAGCTACCGAGTTAAGTCATAGACACGTAATGTGTATGTCATATATCATGAGCAAGAAGACAGAACGTGCCTTGTCCCCAAAGAAAATCTTTGTATTATCAGCAATGGCCTCGATAAATTTAAGCTCCAGAAACTGGGGTGTAAGCTTCAACTTGTTGGCTTCAGCTTCTTTTAGTACACTGATATATGTTAATGTCATTACATATTCTCACCTTGAAAAGTGGACGTGACCACTTGGAGAAGCAAAAGGAGAGAAGTACCGGTAATAATTGGCATCTGCGAGGCTTTTTTCACGAGCAAGATAGATGTGGTTATCAATTTCTTGCTGCCTCCTGGCACTCTCCTTCTCCATCAATTTTTGTTCCATGAGGATCATGCTAACATTAGCATTCTTCTCGGCTTCGCTAATTGCCATTTTCTTCTTGGTCTCTGCCTCTTTCTCGACTACCATTTGTTTTTCTATGGCAATTAAAACCTATCAAGTATGTCCAAGATTGCATAGCATTAGAATTAAGACAAATATAAATGTAACGCCACAAATCCACCGGGAGAGGTTTCCACACCCTTATAAGGAATGTTTTGTTCCCCTCTCCAACCAAGGTGGGATCTCACAATAAATTTGTGTGACGTTTATTCATATAAATATTATGAACCTAAAATATACCTGCACAGGTATTCGAGCTAAATATTTTTCAATTAATGGTGTAAACTTGGTTTTGAATTAAAAAGACACGTGAGTCCATGAGAATCGAACGATGCTCTTAACACAAGTCGTACTTTCAACACTAGCCTTTGTCACTTTTAGCTCCTATGAAAACTCAAACAGAACAAGAAAAAAGTTGTTTTTTCCATGTTAGAGATGCACCTTTGTACGTTCCACTTCCATGTCTTCAAAGTTCTTTCTGATGGAATCTGGGATGGTAGGTTTTGTTACACGAACACTGATTATTTCAATACCTGGAGCATAACGCGTACAGTCACCTTGGAGGGCCTCTTTCATCTTCTCGTCAATCTGAACATGAAAAGCAGTCACGGGTCATTGATGCTAAAGAGACGCTTAATGCAAGCGAAGAAAGTATCTATGAAAAATTTCATGGAAACATCAGCTTGTAGAGCCTTGAATGGATTCATTGAAAGAATTCACAGCTGAATAAAAAGGAAAACATCGTTGATATAAATGACTCTACAAATAAGGCAGTAAGTTTCCAAAATACTTGGAGTGGACAAACTTTAATAGCTAGAGTCCACGCTTGGCATATTGCTCTTATCAGCTCTGCAAGTTGCTTGTGTAAATAGAAACAATCATCGCAAGGGTTTGAAAACACACATTTTATATTAATGTTTACGTACCTGATCAAAGACATCAATATAAACTTGCTGAAGACTGTGAGAGCTACAAAACTGATTGATTTCATGATGAATCTTGTCATATATCCATATGTTATCATAATTCACACCATAATTGACCAGGGTGTCGTACACATATTCTTTGCGGAGGCGATTGACAACCTGAAAGTAGCATCCTAATCAACTAATATGAAGAACAAAAAAATCTAACATCAATTATTGCAAAAGAATTTCCTAGTAATCGCACCTCGATTTTCTCGAAGTTGATCATTACACCCCCCTTCGTACCACATGGAATATCCCTTACCTGCATGCGGGCATCAATTAGTACAAAGTGTTGAAATCCTAAAAAATCAGCGTTAAAAATCTAATTTACTTGATCAGACTGGAGGGTCACTTGAACAGGCACAAACTGGGTTAACAGAGGCAACTTCAGATGGAAACCTGAAAATTTTAATATGATTAAAAGCAGGACATACGAACTGCTATCCATACAAACTAGGGGAAAAAGGAGAGATTTAAACCTGGCTCCGTTATTGTCTTCAGAAGGGCACCTCCTCTCCAATATACCCCCACATGACCTTCTGGTACTTGGTGTAAAATAGAAAAATCACTTTTGAAGTCTGATTGAGATGAAATCAGCACCTGAATGTATATAATGCAGTTATACAACCACTAAAATCAACCATATCAAGTACAATGATCTAAAATTGCTCCTTGACCACATTTAAAGGTTCAACAATAAGAATACCAAATAAACATGAATAAGTTGATACAATTTCTGGGTTGATCGCTCAATACTGATCCAAAATCTACGTTGTTTATTAAACTTAGCAGACCTGCCATGCGTGAAACGTGGAATTTGTCATGTAATCAACTGTTCGCTGTCTGCTTCAATTTTCTGACCTTTTTTTTTCTTGCACGACACAATTTGGTCAAAATTTCTTAACTATTTCAGGCCCTACGTTTAATAATCATAATGAATTATGCTGCTAAGATCAGAGTCATAAGACTACTCTGTAATCGAAGATAAATAGAATATTCTTTCTTCATTTTTTGATAATACATCATTGAATTTGGCGAATCTCGTAATACGCTAAATGTTTTCACTGATGGCACTAATTACAGAAACTTTTGCAATGGACTCCAGATCTATTTTAATCGGTTGTATAACCCCTTTGTAACTTTCACATATGGCACCGAATATGGATTAAAAACAAACAAACAGCAAATTACACAATCAAACAATACTATTTATGAACTTATTATGAATCGAAGAAACATATACTTCAGTACAAGAAACCGACTAACTAACTACCGATACTAGCAAGTATAACTCGAGCGTATTAGTATTCTAACTCCCTATTGCAGCTGAGACAATTTAGACGAAAAATCAACGCACTTAGTTCGGACAAAATCCCTCGAGCTTAGACAAAAATAAAGCGTATCAATAATCGATAATCGAAGACTAAGTCGTAACTAAATGAATTTCAGAAAACAAAACCACGAAACCTAGATCGTTTTACAGCTCGATAAGGAAGTAATGAGTTACCATGGAAAAGATGGCGATGAAGGCGGCGAAAACTGCGAGTATGGATGAAAAACTGCCGCCGGATTCTGGAGGACGAGTCTGCGGATATGGTGGCCGCTGTGGCTGATTATGATCCATGCCACAATCTCAGCTTCAACAACTGAATCAAATCAGGAAGGTCTTTGAGCCTCGAGTGGAGTTCTGTGCTCTGCTTAGCGGATTGAATCCAACTGTTATTCGAGCAAAAGGAAAAAACTGATGCAAGAAAGGAATTTCTTATCAGCCAAGAATCTGTCTGTTTCATTACTTCCTAGTCTCCATATATTGTTTAATGAATTAAATTACAACTTTCAATTTTTTAATAAAAATTGGGATGAGTTTTGGGATCTAACTCCACTGGTTAATAGGAGTGTACACTGAATACGATAATTCGAGAACCCGACCCAACCTAAAATATATGAGTTGGGTTGGTACGGATTTAGTGTGCAAAGGACCGAGTCAACCTGACCCAACCCGATTACATAGGAAAAGAAAGAAGAAAAGAAATTGGACCCAAGCCCAACTCACTTTCAACTTTCCATCATTAGTCCGTGCACGATAAGTGTACTCTTCCTCCCACGACGCATACCTTCAATTCTTGCTTAAAACATCAAAGATCAATCGACATTAGTACTTCTTAATAGTTATTGCTCGAGTACCATCTTCGATAGTCACCATTTATAACAACACGATACAGTCCTTGCACAACACAGATGATGACTCTGCACCCACATCCTCGGGCACATAGCAAAGTGAACGACTCCATGCCTACATCCACCTCGCACTGCACTCTTCAATCTTCAGTCGACGCCTCCTCCTTAGACAGTCATCCTTCTCGATCGATGCCTCTTCCGTACAATATAGAGGGTCGGGATGGGTTAAGTTGTGATGAAACATGTTAGTTTGGTTTATCCATAGTAAAAAAAAAAATTACCTCAACCAATCCATGAATTTAGGATTTAGTAGAGTTTGTAATTTAACCGGGAAATAAGACAGCCCATCGTTTGGCTGTGGATAGAAAAGCAGGAGGAGAGAGGCCAACCGGCGCGAATTTGCCCGCGCTTACCAGACATGCTCTCTCTAGCAGTGGCTGCGAGCTGGTGCTCCGCTCCACCGCTCATGCAATGGAAGAAACCGAAGCGTCTGGGGGTCATCATTAACAAATTCCCTTCATTTCTTCCCAAAGAAGTTGACAATATCAAAGACCAATTTGCTCGGGAGCTCGCTACAAGGATTGAGAGGCTACCAGTAAGTTCACTGCTTCTACCTCTCTTGAAAATTCATACTATTTGATAATTCTAATTGTTGGAAATTCATCTAATGATTATTTCACATGGACTGGAGAAATTTATAATAGAAACTCACGATTCGAGGAAGTTAAAGCCATGTTTCTTGCGGAATTCTGTTTGTCAATGTGATTGAATCGAAGGGGTTTTAACTTCTACTAAACGTTATGAGATTTGGCAGTGTTCTTGATCTGACTTATATGTTTGTTCTTGCTCTGCATGCAGGTCAGCTTCTCCGATTCTTGTATTATGAGTAGTTGCGTGAAGCCGTCGATACAGAGCAAGGAATGTCCAGTGGTTCTTCTCCATGGATTTGATAGGTTTCTTTCACTAATTAGAAACAATATTCTTTCAAAATACAAGGCTGTTTGTTGTTTCTGTGATATTTGTTATTATTATATCTTTTCTTCGTTCATCACATCTTATTATTCAGCTCCTGTTTAGAATGGAGATACACATATCCATTGCTTGAGGAAGCTGGTTTTGAAACCTGGGCTGTTGATATTCTTGGCTGGGGCTTCTCTGATTTAGGTCTGTTTAATTGCTATATTCGTCTTTTAATTGATCGTTAATCCATTGTTTTTATCTCTAATTTTCATTGTTGCATGTGATAGAAAGACTCCCTCCATGTGACGTGACTTCTAAACGTGTTCATTTGTATCAGGTAACGAAAACGTTCTGTTCAGATTGTTGTTACGAATTTGGGGAAAATTTCTCTTCAATCCCAATTCTGCTTCCTTTCAATATGATCACAATATGAACTCTCCAAGCCCTTATCTTGTTTGTGCTCTTTTAATTACTTTGTTGATACTTGCATCATTGTTATAAGCTTGTTTTATTTCGTCATGATTGCTATGAACTTTTCATTAATATCATTGTCAATCACACTCATATCTTGTCTTGATATGTTGAAACTAATTTAGTTTTTCTTCGTCCTGATAATAGCTTTGGAAATCATATATTAAAAGGCCAATGGTAATGGTTGGACCAAGCCTTGGTGCTGCTGTTGCTATTGATTTTGCTGTCAATTATCCAGAAGCTGTACGTATCTCTTAGCTGTAACTTATGACTACAAATTTGAAGCTATATCATCACATGAAGTTATTGAGAGTTTTCTGTTGAATGTAACGAGATTACTTCAGGTCGATAGGCTTGTGTTGATTGATGCAAGTGTATATGCAGAAGGTACAGGAAACTTAGCTACCCTACCAAGATTGATTGCCTATGCTGGGGTGAGTATTTGCTCACTTCTGTGAACATTCCATCAAATATCTTAATGCTAAGCATTTTTACCGAGAGTTCGATTTTCTGCAATTACAAGACAACCATAAATTTTCCTCCATCTGTACATCCCTTTTCCATCCATGGAAGGGTATCATTATGCCACATGTAACAGCCCAAACCTGCTAGCAGATATTGTCCTTTTTGGGCTTTTCCTCTAGGTTTTAAAACGCGTTTGCTGGGGGAGAGATTTCCACACTTTTATAAAGAATGCTTCGTTCCCCTCTCCAACCAATGTGGGATCTCACACCACCACTACTAGCTTCCATAATAATTCTTCTGTTAAAATATTCTTGAAGAGAATCATTCCTCTAATTTTCGATTTACAAATTTGATCTTTTGTAACGCAATTTGCAGTTCCATGGAGGAAAGATTTTTACCCACTTTTCTTCTTTTCTAAAATATCTTCTTGGAGAGAATTGATTGCGTTTGTTGGTTTGTAATGTATAGTTGTAATTGTTTAACTTATTTTAATCAGGTATTTTTATTGAAGAGCATTCCCCTGCGCTTATATGTGAACGTTTTGGCCTTCACTGGCATATCACTTAGTACTAGCCTAGATTGGGTCAATGTAAGTTTTCCCCTACATCAAGGAGGATATATATCATATATTTGTTGACTTGCCTGAGTACTTTGTGAAATTGGAAGGCTTAATTGACATAAAGCTTAAATGCACTGTGTCCATAGCCAATTGACTCACCCCCTGCTCCCACTGTTCTCCTTCTATCCCTCCTTATTAGATTGGCCGCCTGCACTGTTTATTACCTTGGTGGGAGGATGCGACTGTCAGTTTTATGTTAAGTGGAGGATATAATGTCAGCAGCCAGATTGAAAAGGTAGTACAATTCTTTATGCTATTATATGGTTGAAAAGGTAGTACAATTCTTTATGCTATTATATGGTTGATGCAAAATGCAATGTTCCAAGTCACAACGTATCGAGTTCTTAGTATTTTAAATTGCAAGAATGTTAGCGATGGACATAAAGAAAAGGTACCGTTCCTCATCGAGGGTCGTCGAATTGAATTTTCCCTAAGGTCTTGAATGAATAACTACTAGTGTCTTTTCATATGCTTCATTTTTCAATTCTCATATCCACATTTGAGGATCTTTGGGTACTGATTATTACTTGCATTTTTGTTTTATAGGTGAAGCAGAAAACGCTTATTATATGGGGTGAGGATGATCAGATCATCAGCAACAAGCTTGCAGTGGTTAGTGTTTGCTGTTTATTGCAATTCTGAAAAAGGAGATTGAGATAAAAAATTGAATTGGGTTGACAGAAAAGACTGATAAACAGTGAAAGATCTAGAACTATAGATTGTTTTTTTTTCTTTCATAAGAACTATAGATTATTTTTATGCGATCTTTTAAACAAAACTTAAAGATAAAACTAATACAAAAGTTAAAACATCATATATTTATAATTACTATCGTATGTAGATCATAAATAAGTATTGGTAGAAATGGAATAAGCTCACATTTTTGGAGAATGCAGAGGCTGCACTGTGAACTGCCAAATGCTTTCATTCGTCAAATACCTGAGTGCGGCCACCTTCCTCATGTGGAAAAGCCAAATTTTGTTGCCAAATTGATTACTCAATTTGTTCATGAAGATTCCAGAAAAGAGGTTCCGTTATGTTAATAATGCATAATTTTTTATTTTTTATTTTTGTTGGATTTGTTTTATAATATGATGGTGTGTTATGTGTATATTTATTTTTTGTATTTATAATATTGTTATTGGCTTATGTTCTTTGATCCATTCGGTAGACAATTATTTGATTATGTCATTTTGGGCTTTGCTCTAACCGAAGCTATTGCATTGTTTGCTCCAATGGTCTTTCAGACCATCAAGCTTATAAGCTTAGTCTTCACATACTTCCATTTCTAAATCTAACTCGAGCGCAGCTTTTTGTAAGGTGTGATGCAGTGTCGAACCAAATTATTCAACAAAAGCTCAACCTTGAAAAAGAAAGGTGGTAGGTCGATGTTGAATGCTTTAACTTGGCATTGAAGTAGGCAAAGACTTGACAAAGGTTAGGCTCAATTATTGCCTTTCAAATCATGAAGTACTACTCTTAGTATGCCTACACGTTTTAAAACTCTAGCAGCGCTGGGCTGCGACTCATTGTTGAATCCTATTTGAAATAGATACTCACTTTCCACAAGTCTCCTCAGTAGCAAGCACATAGGACTAACTCTTTTAGGGCATCGTAAGCATGACCACAACAGTTCGTATTGATCAGTTGCAAGTATGTGCAGTCATTAATATTTAGGATTTGGTTAGATTTAGATGGAAATTAGAACAAAGTTATTCAGAAGGATGAATTGTTTAAGTTTTTTTTTTTCTTTTTTGTTTTTTTTGGTTAAGTAATGATTTGTTGTCTTGATTTTTTGAACACCAACAGATTTCTTTATTTAGTTTCAGTTTTTGAAGTTGAACTAAGATTCTAAAAACATGTTCAGAAATTTATTCATAAGCCACTATGAATCTTGAGAGATTTAACATTAAAAAATTGTTATCAAACAAATTTTTAAATAGCATTTACTCATCATATTCATGAGCATGAGTCTATTGCAATAAAACAACTAGTTGGTAATGGTAGGTAGTTCATTAGTCTATTCACAGCACCAAATGTCAAGTGCTGTTTGGATGAGTTTCCAAACACAAATTTTTAAAAAATTATAAAGAAAAAAAAACCATTATTGAAGTTAGTATCATCATGTGGTTTTCATTCCATCTCTTGTCCCACCCATGTGATCCTCCATTCACCCAAATTTAGATACTCGGCCATTCCTTTGACTCACCGATCAAAATTTGTTCCTACGAAAAATCGACGAATTGGCCTATTTCTTGTGTGTACTCATTGAAGTTTTTTAAAAAAATGATGGTTGGAATGAATGCTTACTTAGTTCTAGCGCTAAATGCACAAAAGAAGTAGACATCGTTGTACCCCTCAATGATTCTAGAAGAGCTGTATGTGAACATTACCACTCATACAACTCCCAACCTACAAGTAGTTAACCTTCCTCAACAAATAATGGAAGTACCCCCTCAATGATTCTAGAAGAGCTGTATGTGAACATTACCACGGGTGAATGAATATCAAATACATCCTCCGAATAATTCAAATCGAACCAATTGGATGTCTTGGCAGCTAAGTCCTTGCTTTAGATCAAAGAATGAAAGCTAACATTTCACTGTTTTCGTTCTAACTTTGAGCATACGGACGGTAACGAGAGTAATGCAACTCATAAACTTTATTATAAAATAAAGAAATTAATAATGAACAAAGAACAGAATTATTGATTAGAGGGTGCAAAGTCCATCCCATTAGGAATCAAATTCTCCACCCTTTCTCTTCTCCACATCAAAGGACATTAGAAAATAATCTTCCCAGCTTTGCATCCATCCATCCAAACAAATCAACTAATGACCTCAATTGTTAACCTTGGACTTAACAGAACATTGACCACCAAAATGCCACAATGCCTGTGAAGAAGAACAAGTTAAAGGCTGCTGCAGTGAGACCTGCAGCAGCATTGCCATCCATGTTATTCCCGCTACCACCGAAACCGACACTACCTGTCGGGCTTATCCCGCTCCCAAACACCGAGGGGGAGGTTGTGGTCGAGGGTGGTGGTGTCGATGGGTTTGTGGTGGTTCCCAGTGTTGCGCTGGGCACTGTGGTTGATGGGGTGGTGCTGGTTGGAGTTCCTGTGGGCGAGCCAAGGAGGGGTAAGTAGAGGAGGATGGGGGAAGGGCGCCCGGGAAGAAAGGAAATCGGAATGGTTCTTGAATGAAAATGGAAGAAGGCAACAAAGCGAAATTCAGCCGCCGGAGAAAGAAGCCATGGACGGCGGGGAAGGAGGAAGAAGAGGGGAGGGATTGAGGAGAAACTTAAAATTGTAATATTTGATTATGAGTAAAAATTATTTTTCTTTAAAACAATATATGATTTATTCTTACTCCAAATGTTTAATAACTTTTTTTTTTTTTAATAAAATACATAATTTGTATGAAAACTTTCAATTTCATCCAATTATTTTGATAATTGAGGCAATAACTATGTGACACATGTTTGAAAGAAAATGTTTTGCTGGAGTTTTCGTTTGCACACGACCCATGAAGCGCCCCCGACGTCGGGATCACCACGAAAATCAAACCCGACCTTCAGCCACCTCCAAAGCACCTGCAAGAAGGAAAAATAGTGAGAAAAATGAGAAAGATAGAGAGAAAATCGACCAAGCCAAACCTTACGAAATTGACGACAAAACCTCTGATTTATGCAACAAAAACAATCCCAAACACATTTACACACTAAGGATAGATTTCGATGTTGCTTATACGTCGTACACCAAACAATCCGAGAGTTTTAGGCCCTTACGAACCAAACAAACAAGACAATGTTATAGGCGAATAAGCAATCGTAAATTGACAATTTGTTGCTATTATTATAATTTTGACATTATATTTAATTTTTTTCGTACAATATAGTAAAGTCAAAATTTTATGATAATTATGATAAAAATTAATATAGTTGGAGGTTAAAAGTTAATTTTTCTCTAAATCAAAATTAGTTAGAATATATAATAAGGTTACTTTTGCAATTTTTAAAAGAAGGAAGAACTTTATGAAAGCTATTTTGCAAAATAACCTTAGTCGTTTACGAGGAGTATGCCACGTGGCATGACCAGTGGACTATTTAGATATTTAGGCTTAAAAGTTACCATAGTGCCCTTCTAAACCCAGACTCTCTGGGTGGCTTCTTCGCGCCTATTAGCTCACAATGGCAAAACCCCAAAGAAAGTTCACTGTCGCTCTCACAGCAAAAGCCATTTCTCCAGCTTTGATGCTCCATCCATGGCGTCCAAAATGGCGATTCTTTCTCGAACTCAAACCCTAATCAGAAACTCGAACCTCAACAATGTCTGCTTCTTCAAGCCCATTACCACCTTCACATTTCTTTCTCAAGAACCTCAGCTCGCTAATGAACCAGCGGACATTCCTTCAACTCCACTTCCGCCAAATCCCGCCTCTGGCAGCCCTCTTTACAACGAGAACTGGCGTAATCCAATACCCAACGCTTCTCGGACTCTGTCAATGATCCCCCTCGGGTTCCTTAACCAATCCCCGAGCTCTCGCATTGAGGCATTGTCTCAAACGCTCGATGTTCAGAGCTTGTTGAATGTTTTTGCTGATTGGATGGCTTCCCAGCGCTGGGAAGATATGAAGCAGTTGTTTGAATTTTGGATTCGGTCTCTGGATAAGAATGGCAAGCCTAATAAGCCAGATGTTAACTTGTATAACAATTATTTGAGGGCTAACTTGATGGTTAACGCCTCGGCTGGGGAGCTTCTGAATCTAGTGGCTCAAATGGAGGACTATGCGATATCACCCAACACTGCATCATTCAATTTAGTATTAAAGGCGATGTATCAGGCTAAGGAGACTGAGGCCGCTGAAAAATTGATTGAACGGTCAGATTTTGAACCTTATTCGTCATTCAATCTTCAATAAATGTGTGTTCTTCTTTTATCTGTCAACTGCTTTGTTCCGTGCGTCTCTAGATTTACCTCTTTAACGAATTCCTTTGTTATTGCTTGTTCATTGGGAATTAAAGGCTTATCGTTCTCTGGGTCTAGCATTGATCCTTGATCATGAATTACCTTCGAAGTTACTCGTACAGTTTGAAATCTTTAGGATATTATTTCAACTGAAAAGTTTCTAGATTAGGTCCCCATGTAAAACTTGATGATAATAAAATGATTCCGGGGGACAATAATGGTAGTTGTTTCTAGTGAATATCTGGAAAAGCATATCAATTTTCAGGGATCAATACTACTTTTAGGTATTGGTCTTGATTGTAGTAATTTCTCAGGCTCTTGAGGGAGTTTTCTTATTAATCAATGTGAATGAAAATTAAAACCAAGTGCAGTAACATAACGATTAAACTTAAACACAACTAATTACAACAGCTTATTAACTAATCAAAGAATAAAATAATGATGAGTTTTTATCCCCCTCAAGGAAATTCCCAGATGCTTGAGTTGGACCGCAGAAACAGCAAACGAGCACTTGGATGTGGCTTAGTGAATAGATAAGCATTTCTTGAGTAGTGGAAATTTGATGAAGTTCAATATCTTTACGAAGAACACGCTTGTGTATAAAGTAAAAATCTATTTCCACGTGCTTCCATCAACCATGGAAAATTGGGTTGTGAGCTAGTTGAAAAGCTGAGACATTATTTGCATTGGACTATATTGCAGTTAAGTGTGCTTTTCTATATATTGCAATTGTTGTGCTTTGAACCTGATTTACTGTTAAGTGTGCTTTTCTCTACAAAAACAATGGCCTTTAAGCATCGTTGTCATAAGTTATAGGCTTTAAACATAATTTTCTTTCTTGTTATCAGTATGTTGCAGACAGGAGAAGAGTCAATGCCTGATGATGAATCATATGATTTAGTAATCGGAATGCTGTTGTCAACAGATCAGATTGATGCTGCATTGAAATATATTGACTTGACTTTAAAATCAGGTCATATACTGTCGTTGAAAGTGTTCACTGAATGTGTGCGGAGCTGTGTTAAAAAAGGCAGGCTGGACACACTGGTGTCGGTAATTGATAGGTGCAAGGTAATAAACCAGTTCAATTAATGGCTAAGAAAAGAATTTTTGCTTGTTGCTTCATTACTTCTCCTGTTGGTGTAACAGGCAACTGTTCAGAATAAAGCTCTTTGCCCAACATGGAACTTGTGTAATTATATCGTTGAAGTAGCAACGCAAGAGGATAATAGTAAACTTGCTTATTATGCTCTAGAATTTATGGCCAGATGGATTGCTCGAGGTGAAAATGCGAGGTCTCCAGTTCATCTTTCAGTAGATGAAGGAATAGTTGTATCAGCTCTTGGAACTGCAGGTAGAACCTACAGCTCTTCTCTTTTAGATGCATCTTGGGCAATTCTAAAGCGCTCATTGGGACAAAAGAAGGTTCCAAATCCTGAATCTTACCTTGGAAAGATTTATGCTCTTGCATCATTTGGGAATCTGCAAAGGGCCTTTACTACCCTACGTGAATTTGAAGAGGCTTATAGGACTTCTGATGATGGAGCTGGTGAAGAAATGTTTTCTCCATTCACTTCTTTATATCCATTAGTTGTGGCATGCTCTAAGAAGGGTTTTGAGACCCTGGACACGGTATAACTTTCTACCCATAAAAATTAAGAATCTGCAATTTCCATGAGTAATGTAGTATAAAGTATAATATGGTACCTTGCATTTACAATATTCAAATGATTGATGCCTTCTGCTAAGTTCCTACCTATAACCAGGACATGAAGTGTTTCAATAAAAATTTAATCTTGTCAGTTCCTACAAATCTGGGGGATAGTTTTCTTTCAGTGCTATATATGGGCTCTCATCAAATTATAACGTTTGTTGTGGGAGGTCTAGAAGAATATTCACTATTACTATGATAAAAATCAACTGAGGCAAGTAGAGTGCAATTGTCTCTCTCACAGAACACGAACACAAAAGGTTATTTGATGCGTTTCATATTAGATTCATGGCATGCTTCTGTTGTTGAAACATGATAATCAGTGACTAATTAAGAAGTTCATGGTAGGTAAGTATTTTTATTTCTTTCCTCTAATTCATCGGAGTTTCCAATCTAATTTTCTCTCCTTTTTTAGGTTTATTTTCAACTGGAAAACTTGAGCCGTGCAGATCCTCCTTACAAGTCTGTTTCTGCATTGAATTGTGTGATTTTAGGCTGTGCAAATATATGGGACCTTGATCGTGCTTACCAAACGTTTGAAGAAATTGGTTCCAGTTTTGGTTTGACCCCTGATATCCATTCATACAATGCTCTGATATACGCATTTGGAAGGCTAAAGAAGGTCAGCCTTTAACCTTTTATACCACTCCCTTGTTCACACACAAACTCACGTGCAATTAGCTGCTGAAATTCCATGGACTGCTGATGGTTGGTGGCTGAAAAAACTAACATTTGACAAGTGTCATTTATGGGTTAGATTGCTGTGTTTTTTGTTGCGAGAGGGGTCTGAATGCGTAATTAAGCATTACGTGCTCTCTACTGCACACACTGCAGGGGTTCAATGCACAGTCAAATATTTCTTATGGATATCACACATATTTATTCACCATATAAACTGAAAATTTTGCTGACTTACTATGGTCACTTGACAGACATTTGCAGCTGCAAGGGTATTCGAACACTTGGTAGGTTTGGGCGTCAAACCAAATGCAAAATCTTATTCACTGCTTGTTGATGCTCATATCATTAACCGCAATCCCAAATCATCTCTCTCTGTGATCGATAACATGGTGAATTTTTCGTTTCAATTGACTTGTATTCATCTGTATATCCGTGTTCTTATCACGGTGGTGCTAATTACGTCACAAAACATTTTTGGAAGGTAACTGCTGGATTTGTACCTTCAAAAGAAATGCTGAAAAAGGTAAGGAGGCGATGTATGCGAGAGATGGATTACCCTAGTAACGATAAGGTGGATTACCTGGCCAAAAATTTCAAAATTCGAATGGGAACAGAGAATCGTAGGGATATACTGTTCAATCTGGACTACGGCACCAATTATGTTGCATAATAGGTAAACTTCTAAGCAGCAGCAATACTCGCAATCAAAATATAATCCAAACATGTTCATCATCTTAACTAAAAGCTCAAGAATGGTGTAGTTCATGGAAATTTTGAAGTTGATTAAATCTAGTTGATATTTTGCAGGCTTTCATTCCTACTTGGAAAATCTGAGCTGCGCTAATTGGTATGCCAAGCCTGCCAGCAGAGTTTTGCCTCTTCACAAAGATATGTCATTCTATATTTGTAAATTATTAGAGTCAACAAATTTCAACCTTGGCGGGATGAATGTTAGGATCATGCCCTTTTCACCATTTAGATTCATATATATTTGTTTGACGTCTTCCCAGAAAATTAGTGAACCAAAACTGAGTTCATTCATTTTGACTTTGATGAATAATATGTCCAACTGGAATTTTGCTGTATCTACCTCTTTCAGCAGTTTTTTTACCTTCTGTTTGAAATTTTTCGGGTACGGATACTCTTATTTATTGTCTGTCATATCAGCATCCGAGTTTACCCGTGTAAAAAAAAATTATGAAGATAGATCTTTAGTGTGGACATGAACAAGGAGAGTATTCAACTCTCATATTACTAGATTTTTTTTTTTTTTTCTGAATCAGTGGTGTCTGGCAGAGAATAAGATGGTTACAATTGTTTTTGTTTTTTCGGTAGTAAACGTGGTAAAGGTGAGGTTAGAGCTGGAAAATGGCAAGTGCTATCAGTTCTAGGAGTAATTTTGGTGTAAATGGTGACTTTTGTTACTAATGGAATGCTTTACGCCACAAATGCAGGCAGGCCATATTGTTATATGCTTCTCTGGTCTTATGTAGCTGGGGTATTGTTAGCTATTGTTAGCTATTGTAACTCGTTTGGTCATGTACGTATTGTTCATAATATCGGAACATTTTGTTCCATCTGGGTTCTCTTGAAGCATTGGACCCACACGTGTCCATGTCACATCATATACGGACTCTGTACCCAATATCAGGTGTATGATCTAACCTCCGACATATGAGCTAGGGTGCGATGTCGGCACACCCATGTCCGACACTATCCTTGAAAACCCCATCTCAAAAGTTGTTCGAGACACTTGTCTCGCAATGCTCGCCCCATTGTGATATATGTATGTGCTATAGGGTAGTTTGCTTTGGCTACAGGGCTCGGTGGTGGTGGAGAGTTGACATCATGCCGTTCTCATGATACATTTTGAGGCATTTTTAATTTGACAGGTGTAGATATGATTTTGGCGAACGAATATATGTTGTTGTGGAGCATCGTCCGGTATCCGATTGACACCAAATTTGGTGAGCTTTCATCTTTCATAAGGATGGACTTAACTTCAGAGCTGTATGCCCAAACTTCTTCTAAACCTAGACTTTCGAGGATAAGGCTCGGGACCCTACCCAACCCTTCATCAAGCCTATTTTTGTCTATCATGTCGATATCGTTGTCTCCGTCTCACTTGTGCCTCAATTTGGCTTCAAATGCACATTTCTTTGGTGTGTTAGATGTGCACCGTCCTCCTCGGTTGCATCATGACTCGCTTATCTTGGCCTTCAAATGGTTGAATAGGCGCCACTTGAGAGTCACCACTTTGCTTGTCTCGACGTGAGGGTTACAACTTGCTCTTTTCATAATATTTTAGAATAGGTTAATTAATTCAAATCAAAATGGAAATTTTTTTTTTTTATAAAAAATTAAATATAAATGAATATGAATTGAAATTATAACAATAAAATGTTGAATTATTAAAGAAACAGAAATATTATATAAATTCAATTGAAAATCGGAAGGTAATGTTTTGAATAATATATTATTTTGAAACATTAAAATAAATAGATTGTCTAAATATTTTTGGATATATATATATATATATATATATTTTTTTTTTTTCATAAATTTTATTGTAAAAAGAAAATAGGTTAAATTAACCCATTGGTCTGTTTGTTCATCTTAGTAGGAAACTCACCATCGACAGAAGGCGTAGCGCTAAATTCGAAGGCCATGGAAATTTTGATCTACAGTAGTTGAAACCTGACGGTGAGCTCTAATTGTTTGGAGGATTCTGCTTCTCTTTTCGGTCTGAGGTTCGAAAAATTTATTTTCTGCACTTCCGATCAGCTGTAGCTATTTAGTTTCAGGGCAATTCATTTGAATGATTTGAATTAGAGTCTAAGGCCTTCAAGCTTCGAATCACCTCACATGGATCGGAAAAATCCTCAATCAGAAGTGTTCTTGGAGGAATGGAATGGTTCTTCATTATCGGAGCTTCGGAAGACTGCCACCATAACTGTTTCTCCTTCCCTGTCCATCCAAAGGCAATGTTCTGATTCCCTTCCCATCTCAGATTCCACTCACCATTTTTGGAAATTTGCGATTGATATTTCCTCTTTCTTTTTTCAATCTATAGATCTGGTTCTCGTTTCAAAATCGTGGGGAGACGATTCTTTGACGCGTTTGTACCGGAGGCAAGCTTGTGTTTGGATTTCTTCGACTCTATGTAGTGTCCTTGATTTTTTTCTTTTTTTTTTTTATTTTCCTTTCTTATTATCAATCTTTCGTTCAATTGCAGGGGTTTCCTAGTAGTGTGACCCCCGATTATGTTCCTTTTCAAATATGGGACTCATTGCAGGTAAAAGTTTAATTTACTTGTTTCTCACCTGTTACATTTGGCAATCTTAATCACCATGAATATGAGTTGATGTAAATAATAAAATGCTTGTAAAGGATGAATTCAAGCAACAGTAGTTAGTTTTCTAGGATTTTACATCTTAAGAGTTTTCTTGACGACAAAATGTTGTAGGGTCAAGTAGCCTTGAGATTAGTTGAGATGTGTGCAAATTGGCAAAGATACTCATAGATTAAAAAAAAATCATTTGGCAATCTTATGTTTTGCGTAGTAACATTTTCCAGTGATAATAGTGAGCTATAGAGTTATGATTATCATTGTCTTTCAGGGTCTATCGACATACATTAGGACCATGCTCTCTACCCAAGTAAGGCCATTTTATTATATATATATATATATATTAACATGTGCAGTTCAGTTTCTTCTAAATTTAATATGCATTTACGCCAAATCTTTCCTAGGCTCTCCTGAGCGCCATTGGGGTCGGAGAGCAATCAGCAACTGTCATTGGTGCAACATTTCAGGTAAATTCAAAACTGAACTTTTGATAATTGGTCTCAAGTTTTTGTGGCTTGGAAGATAGATACCTGTAATGAATGTGCTGTTAGTTAATAAATTTCTCTTTCTTTTCTGTTGCAACTTTTACAGTGGTTTTTGAGGGATTTAACTGGAATGATTGGAGGTATCTTATTCACATTTTACCAGGTGTGCTGTTCTCTTCTGTAATCATAAATAAATCTATATCTGATTTACTTGCATAGTAATTTGCTGGAAAATTTGTTCCATAATAGCGTAAATAAAGGGGAAAGGGGTTTTGGATGCAGATACAATTTTATACTTAGTCTTCTCCTACTAAATTTTTTTGTAATCACAGCCTTTAAATGGTTATAAACAACTGGAAGGTTTTCTTTTGCTAGTTTTTTCGGGGAGGGGTAATCTCTACCCATTGCCCTTAGGTTGTCTCTTTTTTTTCCTTTTGATGAATACACACGTGTTTCCTATCGAAAAAGGAAAAAAAAAAAAAAAATAGTCTTCTCCTATCAAATTCAATATTTTGTTGTAATAATATTTATAGAATTCAAGACTTGTAGAGTTAGTCTAGAATTCTGTTCACCATTTTTATTATGAATCCTCTTTCTTGGTTATGATATAGCAACAACAATTGTCCATTTCAGGGATCAAATCTGGACAGCAATGCTAAAATGTGGCGCTTGGTTGCAGATTTCATGAATGATCTTGGTATGTGTATTTTCCCCCTTATTCCTTACTTAACCTGCAATAAGTTCTCTTTCTAGGACAAGTACATGCAGAAATGTGGGTATCTAGTGGATTAGACTTATCCATTTTCTTCTGATTTTTCCTTTATATCTTTTCCGTGGAGAGTTTCCATTGTAATGTAAATTATCATCTGCTTAAACCGTTGTTCATAGCTAAGCAAACTAACCTACAGCCATGGAATTGTTAAAGTAAATAGATCTCTAATTTTCGGAAAGGTTACTGCACTGAGCATTTTCACTTTTCCATGTTGCATTTTGAATTTTATGTCCTAAGATAACCAACGACTTTGTACTGAACAGGTATGTTGATGGACCTTGTTTCCCCCTTGTTTCCTTCAGCATTTATGCTCATCGTTTGCTTGGGGAGCCTGTCAAGATCATTCAGTAAGTCCTTACAGATTTTAGAAATTTTCATGTAAACATGGTATTGTCATGTAAATGTTGAGATTTTTCTAATGGTATCATGTGTCTACGTTGTTATAAATAATGTTATATTAGTTCAGTGAAAAAAACATTTTCAAATTGATATTTAGCTCACATTTCATCTTTAGTTCAGTGATGAATTTAAACTTTAAACTTTAAACATTTAATTTCATTTGAGTACACCATAAACTTCGATAAGTATTAAATTTGTAAACATTCGAAACCAAATAGAAAATTACCCTTTAATCAATCAATAAATCATGTAAAGTTCAACTAACAAAACACCAAAATGTTGACTCAAAAGGGACCAAGCCAATTCGAGAAACGCCCGATTGTTGCTAAAAAACATCCAATACAGTTTGAAGGACTAGTACCTAAAACATATAGCCAAAAAAACTTTAGAAAAATGGAACTCAAGAGGAAAGGAGGGTATTTTTGGTGGTTAGGGTGGTCATGTGCTGTAGACTTATGGATGATACTAATTCGTGTATTCAACAGAAAATAAGCATGCTGTTTGGACTTCATATTTTAATTAATTGGATGTAATCCTTGATGCTAACTATAGATTTCAATCCAAATCAGCCGGTGTGGCAAGTGGAGCTACTAGAGCTGCTTTAACACAACATTTTGCCCTTCAGAATAATGCTGCTGATATATCTGCCAAGGTATAGCGCAAGCCACTTTCCAGGTGAAGAATGATCTCTGATCCAGATATATTGTAATGACAATGTCACTCTTGCACCAATAGGAAGGAAGTCAAGAAACAGTAGCAACAATGGTAGGCATGGCGATTGGTATGCTTCTTGCTCGTATTACCATGGGATGCCCACTGGCCATCTGGCTTTCTTTTCTATCTCTCACGTTGTTCCATATGTACGGTGAGTTATTTGCTTGAACAAACCTTCGCTTTATAGTATATGTTGACATGACATTTAGTTTTTAAATTTCTGAATTGGTAAGAGTTCAAATTTTACACCATCATCTCTTATGAACACGTTGTTACTTTCCTTAATCAAATTTTCTTAATAGTATTTTAGGTTCTAAATGTTTATTCGTCTCCATAAAAAGAAATAAGATGGAAAATATATATTTATGTAGTCATGGTAGATTTCAAACGTGCCTTGGTAGGTCTGTCACAATTTTGTAAAATTCTGCTTGTGAATTTGTGCAGCAAATTACAAGGCTGTTTGCTGCCTTTCCTTGACTTCACTCAACCCTCAGAGGTGTTCAATTGCTTTGCAGCATTTTATTCAGACTGGCCAAGGTGATGCCCGATGTCTTTATTCTTTCCTGTTGTTACTGATCATGATTCATTTCCTGGATGGTTCAGGGCTATTTGTACGTATGTACACTGTAAATTCCATTCACACGCGTTAATATGTGACTATGCGACAAAATTATTTTAAAATCTACCTCTTTCTGCGATAAATAAAAATTTGCTGCTCTCTAATCTCTTTGTTTAAAGAAAATTTACCATGCGACTGAACCTGCATTCAGTTCTCTCTCCTCAACAGGTTTCTAAGATGGAGCATGTTTTACCCACATGGGTTTCTTCATGGAGTTTAAGGAGTATTAAGTTAATCCATACACGTGTAAGATTAGGAGAGAGGATCTCTTCACTAAGTCACTCAGAAATGTGAGTTTTTACATACCAGCTTTTTGACTTGCTTGCCCTTTCTTTTTCTTTTCTTATTATTTAGATAAGAAAAAGACGTTCATTTGACAAATAAATGACAAAGGAGCAGGTTAAGCCAAAGTGTTATAAAAAAGGTTTTCAAATGGACAAGTTTTGGATGCAATAATTATAAGACTCAATATTGAAAGAACTCCCAAGAGTTTAAAATGATGGCACATGTGGAAGCGAAAATAGAAGTGGTTGTAAATGTACTATTATTTACAATAAAAAAAAAAAAAAGAAAAAAAAAAAAAGCTACACGATACTCTTTAAATAGATCTATCAAATATGATTTACCATTAGGATTTAGGCAATATAGTATATCCGTTGCAAGTGTCAAGAAATTTACTTTTATTTAAAGAACACATGCGATTTGAAGACTAAATTTTGTCTGGTTATCTGTCAGTCTTTTTTTTTTTTTTTTTCTCCCATAGTTCATAAAACTGATATATGGCTAATAACATTATTTTGGTATAGGAAGGAGCTGTTGCAGTTGGCAGGTGCCAATAGTAACAAAGGTTGGAGTACTTTGAAATATTTTCCGAAAGATAGGTTTGAGCTGTATTTTATAACTCCATCTGATCATATGTTATTCGTTTGCCAGTGAAGTACCTTCTAATGGAGAGGAAGGCAATTATCCGTGTTATTGTGCGAAAAGATGCAACTGCTCATGACATCTTCCAATCATTCTTTCATGCACTTGTTACGGCTTATGTTCCTGATCAGGCATCTAGGCATTTGGAAAGCCTGTCGTGGATGGACAAACATTATGAAGATTTTATTCAAAAGGTTTTTTTTTTTTTTTTCTCTCTCTTTAATGTTTCTGAACTTCATTAAGTTGCAAATTTTCTCTTCCTTTCTTCTTTTCTTAGCCTTTTCTTTTTGGTTATAAAAAATGGTAAATTTTCATTATTTTTTTGAGAAAATGATACGAAAAACTTCCTCAAAAGTTACTCTCAAAAAACTACTTCAACAAGACTGCAAGAATTAATAACAGAAGGGTAGAAATTTAGCAAATGGCCCAAATCTAATCTTAATCTCTTCTCTTCTCGATATAATTTATAAGGTTTCCTTTCATCGAACTCCCTGTAGGCAGCGTTTTGTTTTACTCCCACAACATTTGCCTTTTCCCGGTGGTTCAACCGTTCAACTGTTCTCCCAATTAGCGGAGTATATACATAAAGCCTGTTTAAATTTAAACCTCCAGCCAAAGGCTGAAGTGACGGAGAAAAAGGAGTTGATCCACAATGATATGGTATTGTCCACTTTGAGCATAAGCTCTCGAAGCTTTGCTTTAGGCTTCCCCTAATGGTCTCGTACCAATGGAGATGTATTTTAACTCCTTTTGTTAGGAATCACAATGATATGGTATTGTCTACTTTGAGCATAAGCTCTCATGGTCTTGCTTTAGGCTTCCCCAAAAGGTCTCGTACCAATGGAGATGTATTTCTTACTTATAAACTCATGATCAACCCCTTAATTAGCTGATGTGAGACTCCTCTTCCAACAATCCTCAACATCTTTTAATCATTATTCACATATAGAGGACACTAGTCTGGAAGCAAAACCATCTAGAGCAGAACCGTTCTTGAACGGTACCTACTTTTGCTCCTACCATCCATAGCCTAAAAAAGAGAGAGAGTGATAGAGAGAGAATGTCTGCCCGTTCAGAATTCCAGATACATGGATGCATGAATTGCATTGTAGGAAGATATTACTTGCCAACACCTCACGTATGGGAAAAATCATGCTTTTTTTTTTTAAGCTTGCTATAGTTATCTGTAAATTGGAATAGAGTTGAACTATATGCCTTGGAATTCTGTACGTTCTTTCATATAGAGTACAATTCTCAGCCACATGTGATGATATTTTCGTTACTTTACATTCGGTATATTTATAATTTTCATTGCATTTACACCATTCAATTACCTTTTAGCTGAAGCTATCGGGCTGGAAGACAGATCGTCTACTATCTCCGTCAGTTTGTTGGAGAGCCAACTGGGTCTGCAGTCCCAGAGATGAGAAAATTGACTAAACCTCAGTGGTCACTAACCATAAAAGAGCAGCACATGGAGGTACCCACTAATATAAACTTCTTTCAAATTCAGCCACACTCAGTGGCATATTCACAATACTGGTTGATACTCCCTGCTTGTGAATGGTGCAAATCTGAAAAGTATTGTCAATATGCTGTTTATGCCCTTATAGTTTTTAATGAAACTTATAAACAGAACTCATTTGATTATGCTTTCTGATATTCTGCCACTGGATTCATTCTGACCTTATAGTTTTTAATCAACCCTATGAACAACACTCATTTGATTATGATATTCTGCCACTGGATTCATTCTGACCTTGTAGTTTTTAATCAACCCTATGAACAACACTCATTTGATTATGATATTTTACCACTGGATTCATTCCGACCTTATAGTTTTTAATGAACCTTATGAACAACACTCATTTGATTATGCTTTCTGATATTTTGTCACTGGATTCATTCTGACCTTATAGTTTATAATGAACCTTGTGAACAACACTCATTTGGTTATGCTTTCTGATATTCTGCGACTGGATTCATTCTGACCTTATAGTTTTCAATCAACCCTATGAACATCACTCATTTGATTATGATATTCTATCACTGGATTCATTCTGACCTTGTAGTTTATAATGAATCTTGTGAACAGCACTCATTTGATTATGCTTTCTGATATTCTGCCACTGGATTCATTCTGACCTTATAGTTTTTAATCAACCCTATGAACAGCACTCATTTGATTATGATGATATTCTGCCACTAGATTCATTCTGACCTTATAGTTTTTAATGAACCTTATGAACAGCACCCATTTGATTACGCTTTCTGATATTCTGCCACTGGTCGTTTCTTTTTTTTGTAAAACTTGGCTGCAAACTTTTGAAAAGTATGCATTAATTCTTGCAATTATGCATTTAAGCTTGCAGTTAAATATAAAACAGGTTAGGAGCTCTCTCTAAGAAGAAAAACTCGTTCAAAGTGCTGGGGGCAGTCTCAAGAGCTGATCAATATTCCTACAGAAAATCACGCTTACATTTATGCTCAATCCTGTAGTATTAGAAAACCATGACCAATTTTTATATTCAAGAGTGGCTATCTTTTCCATTTTTACTCATTTCTTTTCGAGTCTACAGCTTGAAACGTACCGATATTGTTGAACTATACTCATATTAGCCATAAATCAAATCTTTATGCATCATAATAATTTGTGTTATTGTTCATTTTTAACCTAAGTTTTAAATAATTCAAACTTTATTAGGAAGACTTTAGGCTCAATTCATATTACTCTTAATTTATAACCACGATCCTCTCGGTCTTTGGTACAACCCACGTCAACAATGTGACCTAGTATTTATTTATTTTTTACTCTAATTTGAATGTAAGAAACATTCGATAAAATTGAAAAGATTTAAGATAACAAAAAGCTAAACTTAAAATTTTTTAAAATTTACAATTTTTGTGATATTAACTCAATTTCAATATCTAGCCGACCTATACATAGCTCAATAGATTAATGTATATTCTCGGGCTTTTTTTCTCTAGTGAAAGAGTATTAAACAATTCGTCACATCATCGTGATCCCACTTTTAACTCATCAATTATTATACGATGTCTCAATTTTACATATTAAATTCCAAAACAAATTTCATATATCATTTTAATGAAAAAACTCACAAAATGTTATATATTTTTTAAAACAATTTCAAAGCTAAAAGGGTTAAAATAAATTTTAGAGATATGGATATATTCAAATTCTTGTAGGGTATTTTGTATAATTTATGGTAAATGAAAAATAAAATAAATAAAGGAAATTAAAATTAGAATAAAAAAAATCAAATTAGGAAAAGAGAGGAGGGGAGAAAAGTTGATTTGATCCACAAATTTGGAAATTAAAAATAAAAAAATAAATAACTGAAAAAAAATGGAATTGAAAGGGCATACCGCCAACTTCGCGGTTTTCCCTTTGCTACAGCCACAACCAAAACTCTCAAACTAATCCAACGGTTCAGATTCAGTCTTCTTCCTTCTCTGTCCTCCATTGCCAAAACCTCCATTTTCTCCCGCACCTTAACTTCCCCTTCCCCTCCTCCCTCTCTTCCTCTCTCTATTCTCTTCTTCTTCCCATTGTCTCTGCTTCTCTCTGTTGTTTTTCGCATTTTTTGTTCCGTTCTTTTCCGCTCTCTCAAACCATGTCTTCCGCCGAGAAGGAGAGAGAAACTCAGGTCTACATGGCCAAGCTTGCTGAGCAGGCCGAGCGCTATGACGGTACGCTCCATCACTTTGTGCTTCTTCTTTCTTGTTTCTCTGATTTTTGTTGTTTTGTTATTTTCCTTCCATTGAGGTGCGATTTTATGATGATATTGTTAATGATCTGTTGTTTTGTTCCGGATTATGATCTGTGTTGGCAAGTGTGGATGACGGGAGGTTGTTGATCTTGTTTTCTGGATTCTTTGTTTTGCTGGCGAGTTTTTTTTTTTTTGGCTTTTGGCTTTTGGCTTTTGGCGTTGCTTCTCATATCGAATTTGTAGTTGAAATGCTGATTCATTTCTACCTCTTTCTTGCGTTTGAGAAATGGAAAGTTATCAATTACTGGATCTTACTGTAGCCTTCGCGATCGCTGTGTTAGATGCTTGATATTAGCTTAATGCCTCGTAGTTTTCTTGAATAATTGGAGGATGTTTCCATGTCTGTGAGGTGAAAGCTTTTCTTTACGGAGTTTGATCGATCCAATGATGCAGAAATGGTTGAGTATATGAAGAATATTGCAAAGCTTGACCTCGAACTAACTGTAGAGGAGAGGAACCTTCTTTCTGTGGGGTACAAAAATGTGATTGGTGCACGACGAGCCTCTTGGCGCATCATGTCTTCAATTGAGCAGAAAGAGGAGTCTAAGGGGAATGAGAACATTGTAAAATTGATAAAGAGTTACCGCCAGAAAGTCGAGGAGGAACTTTCAAAGATTTGTGGTGATATTCTCTCTATCATAGACAAGCATCTAATCCCTCATTCGTCTGCTGCAGAAGCCACTGTCTTCTACTACAAGATGTGAGTTGTTTTGTTACAACCAATCTCAATTTTGATGATCTGCTTACCTTTCTTCATTGGATAAGTAATTTATATATTTGAAATCTGGGAAGAAACAAAGAAAGGCTTGTTCTTATAATTCTAATCCAAATGGTGCAGATCTTTTACTGATGAACTTCTGTTTTCTGTGTTTCGTTTTTGAATATTGGTGACCTTTGATTCCTCCCAGTACACCATGCATAGACTCCACACGTCTCAATGTTAGGGATCTATGTTCTATTCATTCTCAAAATCTATCAGATAGGCTATAGATAGGTTGATAATGAATATGGCTTGATCTAGTTTTTTTTGCTTGTTCATCATTTTTCTATAGCATGTCTGTTTTGAACAATTGGGTCATAATGTGCTTTAGCCAATTTGAGTATATGCTGTAGTTACTGTCATGGCATCCATGATTTCAGGAAAGGTGATTACTATCGTTATCTTGCTGAGTTCAAGACAGATCAAGATAGAAAAGAGGCTGCTGATCAGTCGTTGAAGGGATATGAGGCATTTGTTTTCTTTACATCATTCAAGTTTCACATTAGAAATACATAAGAACAATGGTTTAATATCTTTTAGCCTACTCTTCAATTATTTGAGGTCCTATTGCCATTTTTGTAACAGGCTGCCTCAGGCACTGCGAATACCGAACTCCCATCGACCCACCCAATCCGTCTTGGTCTTGCTCTCAACTTTTCTGTCTTCTACTATGAGATTATGAATTCTCCTGAGAGGTATTATTAAGCCTAGTTTTCAATTCTCATACCACCATTGTTAGTAAACATTTACCCTTGTAATGTAATGCCATTTTTTTTTTTGTTTTTGTTTTGCAGAGCTTGCCATTTGGCTAAACAAGCTTTTGATGAGGCAATTGCAGAGTTGGATACCTTGAGTGAGGAATCATACAAGGACAGCACTCTGATCATGCAGCTGTTGAGAGACAACCTCACACTCTGGACCTCAGATTTGCCTGAAGATGGCGGTATATCTCATAATTTATACTCAAGAACGTCTTATTGCATGTCCATTTACATAATCATATACCTCAGAATCTACCATCACCACTTAAATGACCCGCCTTGTTTGATAATGATTTCATTTTTAGTTTAATCTTTTCGAAATTTATGTTAGGTTCCTCTCAATTTTCTTACTGTAGTTTTTATGCTTGGTTCCTCCTGATTTTGGTTTTCTAAACCGTATTTAAATTTCTAGACAAGTTCCAAAAACAAAAACAAGTTTTTAAAAACGATAAACATTTGTAGAAAGTGGATACAAAACAAAGAACTTATAGTATTTATAAACTCAATTTTCAAAAATCAAATATTTATCGAAGAACGCTGAACTTTTACTTCTCGTTCTCACATATACTTTTACTTCTCGTTCTCACATATACTTTTACTTCTCGTTCTCACATATACTTTTACTTCTCGTTCTCACATATACTTGTGCTTCTCGTTCTCACATATACTTGTGCTTCTCGTTCTCACATATACTTGTGCTTCTCGTTCTCACATATTTACCGATATATGAACCAACTGATTGATCAGGTGAGGAAAACTTCAAAGCTGAGGACTCCAAACCTGTTGAGCCGGAGGTAAGATAAATTCAAGCCCTCTTCCTTTTCAATCTCAAATTCATGATAATATGAGCTTTAAAGTAAGTGATTGATGAGTAGGCCGCCCAGCAAGCGAAATGAGAGAGCGAGCCCCTCCGCAGCTCATCTAGAGACCGGACTTCTTGCCCTAAGAGAATCTAAAGATAGCCCTTCTACAGTGTTGTGGGATTTGTGGAGTGCACGATAAAATTTACTTGCGGCGTTTTGAACCATTTGGTCCAACAACTAAAAGCTAGCTAGAAGGAAAGCTGGAGTTTTTTGTTTGCCAAGCTTTTGTTTCAAATTTAAATTCATCTCTTTCCACTCGTTTCATGTTTTTGCTCATTCCTATAACTAAGTGTAGCTTTGAATCATAACATCATATCTATTTTATTACTATTATTATTATTATTGTTATTGTTTTTATTTTTATTGTTTGTAATACACTTTTATGATGGTATCCATACAATATATCCTCAAAATTATTTCTTTTCTTCATTTTACTTCTAATCCCATATTTATTAAAAATAATTGAATCAAATCAAAATTGGATTGGAAATCAATCTCTTATCTACATGTTTGTGACGAAAGCGCGGGGATCGAACTTGGCTCACCCGTGTGATAGGCAAAAATGTTCACCACTGTACTACAACAACATTGTTGTGAAGGGAAAATCTCTAATCTACATGTTTGTGTCCAAAGCATTTTCAGTGGATGAAATGAAAAGTAAAATGCAGTTGCCGAGGATTGAACCTGGGTCTGAGTCACCCACATGACAGGCGGGAATACTCACCACTATACTACGACATTGTGTTGAAGGAAAAATCTAGATACTCGTCTTGTAAAAATAATTGAATGGAAAATCTCTAATCTACATGTTTGTGTCCAAAACATTTTCAGTGGATGAAATGAAAAGTAAAACGCCGTTGCCGGGAATCGAACCCGGGTCACTCGCGTGACAGGCAGGAATACTCACCACTATACTACAACGACATTGTGTTGAAGGGAAAATCTAGATACTCGTCTCGTAAAGATAATTGAATCAATCAAAATTTTATTGAAAAATCTCTCAACTACATGTTTGTGTCAAGCATTTTCAGTGAATGAAATGAAAAGTAAAACGCCGTTGCTGGAGATCAGGCAAGAATACTCACCACTACTATAACGACATTGTTGTGAAGTGGGAAGATCTAGATACTCGTCTCGTAAAGATAATTGAACCAATCAAAATTTTATTGAAAAATCTCTCAACTACATGTTTGTGTCCAAAGCATTTTCTAGAGCACCATTGCCGGGGATCGAACCTGGTGACAGGCGAGAATAAAGCAGGCAATAAACTCCCCATTTTTCTGCTGTTTAATTTAAGAAAAGTTTGAAGAATTTTATGAGTAGCCATAGAGCACAGTGAAAGAGAAAGTAATGCATTTCATGTAAGAAAGATCCTTGACAGACAGACAGCTTCACAACAGCTTTTCATGAATCCAAAATAAAAATTGATTGAATAAAACCCCAACACAAACACAGCAGAAACCACAAGCATCTACACATTGTAAAGCATATCGTCCTGCCATAGTATCATTTCAGATGGAAAAAACATTGCCCCTTCAACATCATATAAAAATTCACATAATATGGATAGTCTTCAAATAGCTCTATTCAGTTATGATTTTTGCAGGTTTCATTTTCCACCAGCACCACCAAACAGGTAATCCAGAGAAGATCCACCGCCCGGGGCAGCATGGACCTTGGTTGATGGTCGATCCTGCACCCACAAGCAAAACTAATCAATCACTATAATCCCCTTTTTGTTATATCAGATCAAGGTAACAAAGCTTGGTTCCTCATGGTGCCATTTTCGCAAAAGATTAGTTACAGTCCTCATTTGCGCCTGTCGATCAGGTGCTTTAGGATAATTATTCCTCGGTGGAGTTATAAGACCTCATATATGTAAACACGTTAAAGAGATGTGAACATCTTTGATTACAAGTCACAGAGATAAGTCACTGCTATGAGGGCCAATGTCTTCAACAATTCAAAGATGGGATAGGAAAGTGGAAAATTTGAAACAGACAAGATAAATAGATGCTATTTGGGGGCAGGGGGCGGGGGTGGATTTGATGTAGTCATGTAAAAGTGGAACAAAATTACTTCTCTGGAGTCTGGAAATGATCAAAAACATGCTAGCAGTCAAATTAGGCTAGATAAATTGCTGAATAATCGTAATTGGCCATACCGTTATGAAATTGCCAGTGTTCTGACCGTCAGCCCTCAAATAGTTGTTTGAGGAGCTACTATGAATACCAGCCGGAATCTGCTTGGTAGCATCTGCAGGTGGTGAAGCAGTAGCAGCTGGTTTGGACGCTGCTGGCTTGGATACAGCCTTTCCTTCGTTTGAAGGTGGTGCTTGGCCACCTTTAGGTGCACCTGCATTGGGAGCTTCTCCACTGCCAAACAGGTACCCCAGTGAGCTCTGCCCCCCACCACTGCTAACTCCACGGCCCATGGCTCTTCGATTTCTTTCAAATGTCACAACTCAGAAGCTTGCCTTTCAACCAGAAGAAACGGAAAAAGGATAATAACAAAGGTCAGAACATAAATGGGCGAAAATCCATGGCAGAAGGATGTCAAAAGCCTGCTTACAACTCCATATATTGCATATATTCTTATTGAGTATCAAAAGAAAATTTTAAATCTCGAATTAAAATGTAAGAAACCAAGCTTCTGCTGTAACAAAACATCAAACTTAATATTTGAGCACCATACTTTCAGGTTAATCGTTCCTCCGTTGTAACTGTTTGAGGATTTTTCTAACTTCAATATGTAACAACTTATAATTTCAACAGTTAGCTTTGAGCTGAGAATAATTCTCTTATACAAGTGAAATAACATACATATATAATCTTTTTGGAAAAATTAGCCACCTAACCTATTTCTGAGGTAAGGATTGTCGTCTAAATAAATAAACCCCAACCTAAATAAAGAAGATACTAACAAGACCCAGGTTGCACAATTAATAGAAAGTTGAAAAGTTATCCTGTTCTAGAGAGATAAGGTTAAGAGCAATAGATCTCCAAATTAAATGTTGATCCTAGTCAGTGTAATAGGTCGAGTTGATACTAATGCAACCAAAACATTAAAATGCGGATCGTAAGACATGAAGCCATTAGCTACACTTCCAAAACACGACTACCATTTGTTAGTCTACTACAGTGATTATTCTATTAATTGACGAAGACTTGCACAGGAACGCAAGAGGAATATTCCAGCTGACATCTACCCTAAAAACCCAACTCAAAATCTGATACATTTCGCGTAAAAGTAAGAAACAGTTAAAATGTAGACATATTCCGTAGATCCTGTAATAACCTTTGGAAACATCAAGAAACAACACAAGCACGCTCATGAATTAACAAAATCAAACGTGTCAGACTAACTGTTTAGCAATAATGCATAACCAAGATCTGATAATTGCAGCAATCGAGAGGTAGAGAGTGAGGCGAACAGAACTAGGGGAAATTCCCAACCGACAAACACCACAATACCTCGATCTCAAATTAAAAGCAAAGAGAACAGTTCTAAATCCAGAGAACCAACCAGATCTAGACAAGGAATGCAAGAGAAACTCAATAAAAAAAAATCACACATCGCTAAGTAATCAAGCATAAGCACGCCAAAACAATCACGCATTGAGATAAAATCCTTGGTTCAATGACAACGGAAATCATGAATTCGGAAACTGAAATGCGCGATGAGAAAGCACAAATCTGAAGGTAGAAGAGAAGATCTAAGACGAAGGCTTTGAATTCAGTGCAAACCTTCCGGCGACGATCGGATCTGAGGCGAACTTCAGAGTTCAGAGGGAACGAAGAGATGAATGGGCTGGTGTACTCGTACCTTGCACGCAGTCTGGAAGATACTCGTGAAATTATTTATTTATTACACGAAGAATTTTTAAATTAATAAATTACTAAAATAAAAAATACTCGCTATTTTCCACTTCAATATTATTATTATTATTTTTTTTTAAGTTTTAACTATTTTAATATTTTTTCTTCCCTCGAATATAATATAATATTTTTTTAAAAAAATTATCATTAGCAAAATGAGGTCAGAGAAAACGTTCATAATTTATTTAATAAAGATAAATAAACTAAATATAATATTTAGCTGGAAATAATTTTCTATAAATTTGTATTATAGAAAGAAAAATAGTATCAATGTCTCTGCCACTCAAGTTAGAATCAAGTTTGCTTATATAAAACGTTTTTTAGTAACAAAAAAACATGTCGTATCTCTAGTGTCCTTAGGTCGAGCCATGATTGAAGTGACTACTTAATCACGGTATTAACGAACCCAAGACTTAGCTTTGAGAGACCTCAAATGTACCAAAACTCGAGACTCGTTCATATTATGTAAAAAACCTACTAATGATGACCTCAACACATTTTTCACTATAATTAATCGTTATGGTCGATTATAAGAGTGCTTCCTTCGTATCATATAAGAGCTTAACACTAGGGTTTAAAACAATCTCAACTTCGACCACCTAAATTACGAACTTTTAAACTAGCTGTTCACATGGGTCAGCCGAGTTTGACCTCATTTAATCCATCGGGTCTTTCGATCACCCCTAATGAAGACGACATGAATCTTTTAAAAGTAATTTTGAAACATTTAAATCAAAATAGTTTGGAATATAACAGCAAACAATCTTCTAAGCTTGAAATTATACCGAAAGGGAAAAGGATTAGCAAAAGACTCATCAAAACAACCGCATCCCAAATGTGTTTCCCTGGTTCCTTACAAAGCCTACTTCTGAGCAGGGCCACCAGGGTTGAGCTCGTCCCAGGCTTCAATCCAAGTGACCATTGATTCCGAGAGCTTAATGAAGTAAGGATCAATGGGGCCGAGTTTCTCCTTCACTAGCTTCGACAACTCGACGTAGCATTTCTGAACCGTCGTGCAATCTTTCGGGAGAACGACTGACTGGAAGAACGGGATCAGGTCTTCTTGCCAGAAGATCCCTTTGTACTCCTTTTTGAGGTTCACAAATGGGTTGCTGGCTTTGCTGTGCCATATGTAAGGCAGCCCTGTCTTCACTCCCCACCCCAAATGGTCACAAATCACCTGCAACAAGTTCATCAACCAATACTTTAGCTCTGCATTTGGCTAAAGATCACAGAAAAGGATCACATTTTGGCTATACCTTCACACACCACCCGGCCCACATATCGTCGTAACGTCCAATCGGCTGGCCATCACCCATGAGTCCGAAATACATAGCTGGTCCGATCAGTTCACGGTTGAATGCGAGATTCATTCCACACATGGGAAACAAGGCTCCCTTGGGAATTGTCAAGACTGCATCCACATACCTAAACAAGATATATAACGAACATCTCAACAAGGCTAATGACTATGGAACTTCTCTATGTTCGAGTAAACTAATCGAAACACGATAGCAATCCACACACACCTAGAGTTCCTTTCACGAGGCTTAACGAGCTGGGTAGGAGCATCATAGTCAGGAATGTTAAGCCAAAGTCCATGAGAAACCGCGGTCGGGACACCCTCGCGGAGACTGAAAGGGTATCCACGGACAAAGTCTGCACCTTCTCTGTATGGATCATACAGAGTATTGAAGAAATGTGGAGTGGCTGGTGATAGAAGGTTCTTTATGTGCTGCTCGAGTGCGTTGATATCTTTGTTCGAGGGGTCCTTCGCAACCTGCAATGGCAGATTTACAAGAAACCATCAAATCTTGATCATAGTTTAACCCTATAGATCAAGACAGTGAAGCAGAATATGTTTGTACACAAATCGCTTCTTTCCCATTTTCTCAGTTTACACCATATGTAAACCAGACGGCTGTAGAAGACCAAATCATCCACTAAATAACCATTAAATTTATTCTTCCTAATATCATTAACCAGAACTGACCGGAACAAAGAGGGTCTTTCAAACTTCCTCAAGGTTTTTAAAACGTCTATTTGGAAGAGGTTTCCTCACTCTTATAAAGAATGCTGTGTTCTCCTACTCAACCGATGTGGGATCTCACAATCCACCCTCGTTCTCCTCCCCAACCGATGTGGGATCTCACAATCCACCCTCGTTCTCCTCCCCAACCGATGTGGGATCTCACAATCCACCCTCGTTCTCCTCCCCAACCGATGTGGGATCTCACAATCCACCTCCCTTTGGGGTCCAGGGTATTTGTTGGCACTCGTTCCCTTCTCCAATCAATGTGGGACCCTCCAATCCACTCCCCTTTGAGGCCCAACATCCTTGCTGGCACTCCACCTCATGTCCACCTCCTTCCGGGCTCAACCTTCTCACCAGTGTCTAGTCTAGCTCTGATACCATTTGTAATAGCTCAAACCCACCGCTAGCAGATATTGTTCTCTTTAGGTTTTTTCTCAAAGTTTCTAGAACACATATGCTAGGGAGAGTTTTCAACACACTCATAAAGAATGCATCGTTGTCCTCCTCAACCGATGTGGGATATCATTGGGGACTCATTCAAAGAAAGCAACAGTTATCTATATAACAAAAGAACTGTTTCAAACAAACAAGCATTTCCACAAGATCTGTTCGTCCGCTAGCATATATAAATCCAATAACTATTCATAACTTGCAAGACAGAGGATGGAATTGACCACGGAAGCGATCAATCGTTAAGGTGTTCTATCTAGAAAACTAATAGCATAATCTTTAAGAAGAACGAAAAGAAAAACCAGCATTGATCCTTTTCAAACAGCAACCAGATGAAGAACTCAGAACAACAAAATCAATCAGAAGAAGAAAAAAAAACCAAGCTAAAAAACAATTTCAGCCCAAAAAAACGAACAAACAAGCAGATCTGCAAAACACTAGGCATCCGATCAACACAGAGAACACGTAATCGAAGAAATCAAGCAAACCAGAAGTCAAAAACGAAAGCGAACAAGCAAAATCAAGTAGATCTTACAAAGCAATCATCATCAATTGTGAAGATGTACTTCTTCTTGGAGACCATATAGCCGAAGCATCGGCAAGCAGAATCCTTAAAGGAAATGCAAGATGCCTTCGGACCAAGAATCCGATTAATATCATTCCGATTGTAGAGTTCATAATCGAATCCTTCAGGAACCTTAATCGTCTTCGATGGGTCACCATCTTGAACGATGATCAAATGGTATTGCTCAAAAAAGGGCCTCCACATCTCCAAAAAATCCAGGTTTCGAATCGTAGGGATGACGATATCGAGTTCATCTTTCAGAAGGGGAGTGGGTTTGACCGAAGCTTCCGCCATTGTTAACCAATTGACAGAGTTGCAGAAGCTTCAATCAGAGAAATAAGGACTCGGGTTAGACTTGGAGCGAAGATACTGGAGACGACGATTATATATATATATATATATATATATACAGAACAAATGGGAATTTGTTCGGAGTAAATCTGAGATTCTTCATGGGGCATTTGGTCAATTGGACTTCCGGATCTGGATTTGTCAAATTTATTAATTTATTAATTATTTATTTTCAATCATAATAATTAAACCAAAAATAATTAAATTGGGACATAAGAGTGGAGTTACGTTATTTCCATTTAAATATAAGTTTGTTCAAAAATGCATTTAAATAGAAATTTGTTCAAAAATGGATTTAATGCTTTAAATAGTAATGTATAATTCGTAAATAAAATATTAATTATTATTTTTAAACATCCATATTTTAATTTCTCATTTATGTCAGGATTATTTAATGAATATAATTTTAGTCTGAAATTTCAAAAAATCAACAATTTAAATTTTTATATTGTTCGTGAAAGTTGGACACGACTTAATTAGTTAATATATTAATTATCAATTTAATGTTATATATTAAAAATGGATCTGATTATTATTATTTTTTTTTATAAATATATATATCATAGCTGGTACTAAGGTCTTATATAGTTGACCAAAATAGCTATTGAGACAACTACTGAGGAATTAAAATTATTATTATTAATTTAAATATGAAGAAACGTGCAAATTCAAAGACCAAAATGGAGAAAATAACAATAATAAAATTTATAATGGAAATGACGTAAAGAAATGGGTGTGTCGAAGTCAACTATGTTGACTATTCGAAGACATTTAAAACTGCCATAATAAATAATTTTTAAAAAAATTAAAAAAGAAGAAAGAAACAGCTAATTACCCATGTGCCCTTCGAGGCACCAACTTTCCTTTTTCCAAAAATGCCCTTCCCCAATCCCAAAATTACCAATATGCCCCTCCGCCCTTTTCTTTATTCATTTAATTATATTTCACATTTGTTTTTATTGATTGTAATTATAAATTTAAAGTATAAAAGATGTGTAATTTAAGGTAATATTAATTATATTGTGAATTTTTAATCTAATATGTTTTTTTTTTTAATTATATAATTTTTAAAATGAAACTCTTTCTAGTGAGACATGGTTAATTTACACTTTAAATCTCGAGAAAAAGAGTACATGTTAATTATCGTTGAGTTATGCTCATGTTGCATCCTAAATTTTAAATCCCGACATAAAAAATACAGCAAAAGTATCCATTATTTTAGGTAACTATATAAAATACCCATTAACTTTTCATAATTAATTGTATTATTGAATTTTTTTAAAAAAAATTCAATGATGAATTAAAAAAAAAGTATTAATATTATATTAGAAGTTTGAGGAATATAATATTTTCAGGAAAAAAAAAAAGAGAAAATTCTACCCATTAGGAAAGTTTAAATTGGGCCAGTTTCCAGATTCGGCCCAATGAGGCTACCATTATGGGCCAGCGAAGGAATGGATAAGGCCCTAAAGCCCACCAAAAAGCTTGATATTTCGGGAGCGAGTCGTTGAGAAAAACACCCTCCGAAGCCGAACCACCCGCAGCGGCAATTAGTCGACAATTGTCAAAAGGGATCGATGCCGAGCATTTCGGCCCTCTATTCCATTGAAGAAATCTCACGGCACAGTTCCAACGACGACTGTTGGATCATTATCGATGGCAAGGTACGTCCCTGATAGTATTCATGGCCTTATTTAATTTTCTTTCACAAATTGCTGTTCCGTTCGTCGGCCTTACAGTATTCTCTTCATGTATGTGCTTCGCCATATGATTCTCATGTTGTTTTTTTCTGAGGTTTTTTTTTTTTTCGATTTGTTATTCCACGAGATGTGTTCTAAATTATGGTCGGAATTTGTGTAAGGCGCTCTCGAGTTGTGGACTGAATTCAATTTTTGTGGTTGATTGTCGTCTTTTTGGCTGGGGGATGGGAAGTTGATGCTATAGTTTTACTGGAATTAGCTGAACTTTGGCACTGTGATGGTGAGAAATGAAGTAAACAATCTTATCATGTTCAGATTTTTTGATTTCTGATTTTCCATTATACAGTGTTCATGTTGTTGATTGTTTGTAGGTTATCTGGATTTTAGGCAAGTGTTGATTATGATAGTTGTAATTGATGAGGATCGAGACTCTCTAAGTCTAAATGAAGTTCTGTTTAGAATTAAGTAACTGTCTGTTTAACATAGGCATGAATTCATAAACCATTTTAGGAGTTGAGATCTGATGAAATCTCTTGGCCTTAATTTCTCCTATCCACCTGAAGTTTCTTCTTCTACTATCTAACTTTGTTTTGTTCCCACTCTTGGAGGCAGAGTGGAGATAACCGGATTAAAGTAGAAGGTAAAAGAATGGTGGATGGATGGATGGAAACTCACCAACATGGTTCACTCTTGAACCAATAGATTTATTTTGATTTCTAGTTCATTGTCATGTCAAATTCTTAGAATTAACAATACAAAAGTAAGGGATTCCAATACTGAATTCAAATACGACTCGAAGTTTCAATATCCTCTTAGAACGTATGTTACTGTTTGAATCTGATACTTTATTGGATTGGATGTGTCAATTCTGACAAATTGTTGATTCAAAATTCTTGAGAGGCAATTGACGTTTTAGTTGCGTGTTTGAAACATCGGCCCTCCATTTCCTCGCTCACCATCTTTGCCAAAATATTGATACTTTCGTTTTTACTTCGGTCCACGATCAATTTTCTGTCCACACATTCTCCATTGACACCATTCTACAACGTGTCCACCTCCTCTGACCAGTAAAAATGTGTTATCTTTTACCATATTTTGTTCGAGAGGATTCGTTCTTATATTACTTTGAAATGACATATTATCGTTCATAGGTATACGATTTGACGTCATATTTGGATGAGCATCCTGGTGGAGATGATGTTATTATAGCTGCAACTGGTATGGTATGCTTGTACTTTGTGATGTATTCTTCTCTCACAAATCTGAACACTGCATTTTTTTGTCCCATCAAAGGCAGAGATGCCACAGATGATTTTGAAGATGCTGGTCATAGCAAAGATACTCGAGAGCTGATGAAGAAGTTCTATATCGGCGAGCTTGATCCTTCTTCCTCAGCGATCCCAGCACTCGAAACAAAAGAACCAGATGGTTATGCAGCTCAGGTTCAGACCTTGACAAAGCAATACTGGGGGATTCCTATTGCAGTACTTGGTATTTCTGTAGTACTTGGCTGGTTATACTTGCTGAAAAAGTGATTGCAATGCCATTTGAAGGCTGTTGGCTTGTTGAGTTGAGGGATTTAGGTCACATTTTTGCTGCTTAGAAAACCTTATTTGTTTCAAAATCTTCGTACAATGATTTGTAGGTTATTTGTTCGAGAAGAGAGATTTTTTCTTGTTAGCCGGTGGATTTGTGTATTTATTTCCATTGTTTCATTGGACGTGACCATGTAGCTTCTTTCAGCTCAATAGGGCGATGACATCTCGAGGTAATGTTATCAGGTAACTTTTTAGAACCGACAGTTTCGTCTTTTGACATGTCGCTTCTGCTACTATGTGTTACTGCCACCACTGCCTATACCTAGAGAGTTGGCGATGTTTCTCAGTTGCTAGTTGCATATAGTTGTCGTCGAGGTGGAAGGGAACGAGGAACAATCTTCTTTCCAATGTTCCAGATCTACAATAGGACTCGACCCTCTTCATTTGCTCGTCTAGACATGAACATTCTTGTTCCTTTTGTAACATGGGCGTTCGATTTTTTATGGATTTGGGCGATAGGAATGACGAAAATGACGAGTTTACAATTAATCTCCCTAATCTAACTAGAAACATTCTTCATTCCACAGGAGAATAGAACTGAACACATTAAAAAATGTCACATCAATTTGTCTAATTAAGTTACTTCCACATTATTGTTTTTAATGGTTAAAGATTGAAACGAAACCTCCAAGTGTCGGAGGACCAAGGCTAGGGGCATAGGAGCCGACTCGGCTCCGCGTCAAAACGCAACAAACCCAATATTAGGCCCATACTGTCTCATACGGCCCAAAAACGCAACAAACCCAATAGGCCCAAGAGCCCAATATTAGGCCCATACTGTCTCATACGGCCCAAGAACGCAACAAACCCAATAGGCCCAAAAACAAGAACAAAAAGCGATCAAGTACAGAGAAGAAATAGGCGTCGACGAAGCAGAAGAATCCTGAAGAAAAGAGCATAAACGCCTCTAATGGCGCAGGCTGTTCAGAAAAATACTCTGTACGTTGGTGGTTTGGCGGAGGAGGTGAACGAGTCTATTCTACACGCAGCCTTCATTCCCTTCGGCGACATCAAAGATGTAAAGACTCCACTGGATCAAGCCACTCAGAAGCACCGTTCCTTCGGCTTCGTCACTTTCTTGGAGAAGGAAGATGCATCCGCCGCCATGGATAATATGGACGGTGCTGAGCTCTACGGCCGTGTCCTCACTGTCAACTATGCCCTCCCCGAGCGTATTAAGGGTGGTGAACAAGGATGGGCTGCCCAACCTAGTAAGTTCCCCTTTTCCTTAAACCCTAATTATTTTCATCTATTGTTTCTCTGCATTTGTGGAATTCCGTTTGTGTTACATCTCATTGTTGATTGATAAATTCTTAGGTGTGCTCGGTTACCAATTTTGCTCTAACTTCATGCTTATGATAGGAGTCCTTGAAAATAGAAATAGAATTTATGCAATCTATTTGGTTGCATTGCATACAATAGTGGTTCGTTGGTTATATTCTCAATCTTCAATTTCATTCTTACAATTTCAAATGTTTTGTTAGTGCAATAAAAAGTTTCAGACTGGCTGATTTCTTATTTGATTTCAAATCAAATACATGTATCTTAAAGCAGAAGTTCGGATACAATACAGAAGTTTAAACAAAGACTGAAAATGATTTATATGCAAAACTCTGTGAAGGACCCGAAGCTAACAATTTAAAAAGTAAACTAAAATTTGGTTCATGTGGAAGTTCTGGACCAAAATTAGATTTAAACAGCTTATCATTTTCTGGTCCCGAAGTTTAAACCTTAGAACAAGATTTGGAAATTATTTTAAGATTTGGACTCTGTCATTTTAGGATTTATTTAGATTATGTTTATGTATCTATATCTCCTGCCTTGGTTGCTAATTACAAGTATTGCAATCTATGGAATTAGCTTGCTGATAGTTTCCTCCATTCCTGCCGATATGAACCTAGCTTAGTAGTTAAAGCATCTATGAAGTTTGAGGTTCAAATTCTCGCAGCTTGTCGTATAAAACAAAAATATGTTCCATCTCCTTGACTGTTCTTTGATTTCTATTTCCCCTCAATGTTCTTGTGGGCTCCTGTATCATCACTACTTGTTCTGCATCTTTTGTGAGCTTAGAATTGAGTGATTAAAGCTTTACTGCACGTCTATTACCGAGTGGCTGGCACTTATGAGAAATTGACTGGTGTAGAGGCCTACTAACTTGAAATTAGCAGCCTCGTTCAGTTCCCATGGATAGTTGTATACTTTGTCTTTCATCATTCCCTTTCCATTTCACTGGACGTTTTTGTATGATTGAAATGTGATGCATTGCAATAGTGATCTTGCAAATGGGTCTGAGTGAGTGATTTTCCCCCTCTTCTTGTCCTAATTGTTACTAAACAAACGCCTTCCTTTAAATTATAGTTTGGGCGGATGCGGATACGTGGTTTGAAAGGCAGCAACAAGAGGAGGAAATGCAGCGGATTCAGGCTGAGAATCGCGCAACTATGCAGGCTGCTGAGGAGCTGCACAGAAAGAAAGTAGCCCAAGAGCGGGAAGGGGAAAAAGAAGACGAGGTAGACACGAAGGACGATCCCATGGCTAAGGCTGAAGCCGAGGCATTAAGACAGAACAGTTAAAGAGACAAACTTTAGTGAGATTTGAACTTGCTTCAATGCAAGTGAAAGAGAGAGATAGAGAGGCAGAACATGGAAAAACCTGCCGTGCTCTGAGCTTGCTATTGCTATTCACAATGCTGATGCATGTTAAGCTTCCGCATTGTTTTGTTTCTGTAGTTAATTCTATTCACAAAGCATAGTTTGAAAAGCTGAAAAACGCTTACCTTCGTTGAAAACTTGTAATTTTATTGAAAGAAGAGCTAGAAATCAGGAGTTTTTAATGCGCAGCATTGTTGTTTTAATTCCCCAATTGGTTTCTTTTAGGGTTGATCCTGGAAGACTCTTCTTTCTTTCAAGATTGAAGAGTTAAGTTTGTCTCAAGGTCGTACATCTTCAACCATGTGATGTCGTGATCTTGACACACGTATGATTAACCTTGAGAGGAATTCAAGTCCAATATTCATTTTTCGCTTAAATTTGTGACTTCGTTGGACTGTCAGCAAAGTTTGCTTTCGTCTTCCAAACATCGCTTGTGTGAAATCTAAGCTTGTTTGGGTACACATGTCGTTTTTGCTTGCATGTTCAATCGTTGCGACACAACGTCGCATCTCATTGTCATCTCAATTTCCAACAACACGATCCATGCATTGTGGTGTCATCTCATGTCTCAAGACACATCGACTATCTAGGCTTGTTTGGACACATTCGTTGGGAATGTATCGACCATCTCATTGAGACATCCTGAACATCCATCCATCCGGGTTCACTCGAGTGATGGACTCTCTCGTGTTCATGTCAAACCACTTACGACATACGTTTCAGATAATGGGTGCATAATCCAATTTCTGTACATGGGCTTAGGCGCAATACTGGCATTAAAAGACCTTTTTAAGGAAGACACCCGAGACTGCTTGTCCCATGACGCTCGCCCACATTGTGATGCATGCATGTGCCACGAGGTAGCTTACTTAGGCCATAGGGCTTAGGGGTGGTGGATACCATGCCTCCGCGTATAGTACTTGTTGAGACATTTTCAATCCTTCTCAGGTAGACGTCATTTTGGCAAACGTACATACAACCTTGTGCATAGTCCGTCGAATACCCATTTGACTCCAAATTTGGATCTGACTCGCAACTGTCCTGTTGCATTCATGACACACTTGCAAAGTTTTCATTCAACCCTCCGTTTTTCTATCTTGTCCAACTTAGACACACAAAGTGTGACTCTGATACCAACTGTCATGGTTATACTTTTTCAACCGTGCGGTGTCGTGACCTTGACACACTCACGACCAGCCTTAAGAAAAACTCAAGCCCTATATTCATTTTTCGTCAGACCTTAAGCAAGGTTTATCTTCAACAACCAAACATCGCTCGTGGCCACATACACCGCCTGCGCATGCATGTCAATCATCTGCGACACAACCAATTTGGCTCTATACTAAACCAAGTCATTATTCTCAACCTTGCCTCTACTCAAGGTAAAGGTCTCCAATGCGTCACATCTCATATTGTCATCTTGTTCCCCCAATTAACATGACCCTCATATGCCATCCCAAATCACAGGGTGTCGTCGACCATCATAGCTTACTCAGCCATGTCATTGAGAACAAACCAACATGTCATTCATAATATCAAAACATCCCGAACATCCATCCATCCATCCAAGTTCTTATCAAGACATTGACTCTCTCGTACCCATGTCATGCAATTTACAAATACCGTACCAAATAGCAGATACAAAATCCAACCTCCAACACACGAGCAGGAGTACAATACCGAACAAGACAGATGTGCCGACATTGCAAAAAAATCTCACAATAACATTTACGACGAATAATCTCACTTTTAGTACCACGACTATAGAACAAAACCACACGACTAGTATGAGAGAGAAAAGAAAAGTGTTCGGAGGAGCAAAGAATAAAATCAGATTATGTCCGAAAGCATTAAACTTAAGTAGTAATGTTATTTTCTTTAATTCCAAATCTTTCAATACCGAATTCAGACAAAGAATCATCAAAAGCTAATTAAACAATAACCAATCAATTTAATTTACGAAAAACAAAATTTAATAATCTCAAATAGTTTGGAATATTCGATGCCCAATAAACACAAAAAAAAAAAAAAAAAAAAAAAAAAAAAAAAAAAAAAAAAAAAAAAAAAAAAAAAAAAAAAAAAAAAAAAAAAAAACACCCTTTAATATATATTTGTTTTTATATTTATAAATAAAATGAGCCGCCGGCAGCAATTAAACATGGTTTAGTTCTTCCCAAGATATGATTCTTGCTCCTAATTGAAACCCTAATTAATAATTATTAAAAAAAAAAATTATAATCTTTGTACCTTTATTTATATTATTATTATTTTATAAATTTATTATTGGCTTGTTTCCTTTTATGATATGGGTTACAACGAGATTCTTTGGTTCGTGGTTTTAAAAAAAAAAAAGTATGTCGTATTTATCATATCTTTTTATCCAATGATTTTTTTTTTTTTTTATTTTGTCGAACCAATTAATTATTCTTTCATCATACTGTCCTCTTTGAGTTTTCCCTCTCTCAAATCCACCGCTACCAGACATATTAGATATTGTCATCTTTGGGCTTTCTCTTTCGAACTTCCTTTTAGATATTGACCTCTTTGGACTTTCCCTTTCTCAGATCCACTCCTAACCGTTTCTCTTTCGAGCTTCCCCTCAAGGCTCTCTTTGGGCTTTCCCTTTCTTAGATCCACTACTAACCGTTTCTCTTTCGAGCTTCCCCTCAAGGCTCTCTTTGGACTTTCCCTTTCTCAGATCCACTCCTAACCGTTTCTCTTTCGAGCTTCCCCTCAAGGCTCTCTTTGGGCTTTCCCTTTCTTAGATCCACTACTAGCCGTTTCCCTTTCGAGCTTCCCCTCAAGGCTCTCTTTGGACTTTCCCTTTCTCAGATCCACTCCTAACCGTTTCTCTTTCGAGCTTCCCCTCAAGGCTCTCTTTGGACTTTCCCTTTCTCAGATCCACTCCTAACCGTTTCTCTTTCGAGCTTCCCCTCAAGGCTCTCTTTGGACTTTCCCTTTCTCAGATCCACTCCTAACCGTTTCTCTTTCGAGCTTCCCCTCAAGGCTCTCTTTGGGCTTTCCCTTTCTTAGATCCACTACTAGCCGTTTCCCTTTCGAGCTTCCCCTCAAGGCTTTAAAAGCGTCTCCTAAGGAAAGGTTTCCACACCCTTATAAATGGTGATTAATTCAACTTTTCTCGTTCTATCTCAGAGTAACCATTCACTCGACTTTTTGTAAGCGGGCCCGGGCTTTTTCCAGCTGTTCAATGGCCAGTATCCATTCACTCGAAACTAATCCGCTTCCATTTCGACTTTTCGTAAGTAGGCCCTCCCGGAATTTTTCCAGCTGTTCAATGGCCCCCGCGCAGAGTTCTTCTAAATTTTGAATTGATTTCAAGATCCTCTGTTTTTTATTGTCTCTTAGGGGAAATCTATTTGGTTTCCACACCCTTATAAATGGTGATTTGTTCTCCTCCCCAACCAATGTGGAACATCACATTATATCTGCCACGGTTTATATCGTGATTATGTAGAATTGTAATTTCTTAAAAGAAACGTTCAATAAAGGAAAACACTTTCGTACGTGCACGTTACCTAGAGGGACTTTAATGGTGGATGATTGTCAGATCCTCTCCTCGTTTCGCCCACTGCTCTAGAGGGAACACTGCCCTTTAACATACAGAATTCAACTCAATGAAAAATCGATGAAAAAGTGGACAAGTATTGCTTTATTCTTAGCTTACATGAGTCTTGTACACGTTACTCGTCACACCTGGAAATGGGTTTCGCCTAAACCATTGCAAACTAATTTGAAAATTTACCCGTCTCTTGATAATCACGGGATATAAATTCAAAGTACTTTTACAGCTTTCCTCCTACAGTATCCAATGGTAAAAAAATTGTCAACCACATTACAGCAGATCCCTTAAGCAATTTCTCAATTTGAACGGTTTCTTTTAAATCAATTTCTTTTGGCCCAAAAACGAAAACGTTGCCTAATTCCTCAAGAAAACTAAAAATATGCACAAACTCGAGTTCGAGAATTGCAATCCTAACGCTCGTCTCTAATGCTATCCACAGATACTGTACTGAAGTAAGAGTACGCTACACGTTTTTTTTTAATTGACACACGAAAAGAAATGAGAATCGAGATAGTTAAATGGATAAGTATATGATATATAATATAGATTAAAACTATATTATATAATTTAATTATATAGTTTAAAAATGAAATGAGTGCTTCATTCTTTAATTTATTGTTAGTGGATTTATGGTTGATTATTAGCATTATATTCCCATAATATCTACTTATCTCTTGATATGATTTCTTTTATAAATGATATCAAAATTTTATTCCATTAAGAAGATAGGGAAATGAACATGTTTCATATGTTCAAACACATTAACTTAATACTAAATTACCAAATTTAATGCCATTTAGGTAATGATGAGGCCCGGAAATATTAAACCATATCTTAAATATATGGTCTATAACTCTAGATTCTCATCATTACTTCGATGTAATATATAAATCTTTGGCATCATCATTTGCAGTGTAATGGAATTGCATTAATTAATCAAAGTAGATTCTCTTAGATGTACGTACATTTTTGCTCATGACCCACTATTTTGTTTGATTAAAGTTTCGGGTTTCTTTTAGTCAAGAATTTGATGTTTTGCACCCGATCCAGTACACTAAAGCTACGTTATTATCTAGTGTACGAGAGGATATTCTGAAAAGGGATGATTCATATACAATATAGCGGGATTGCATTCACTGATCGAAGTAGATTCTCTTCAACAAATGTATGTTTTTGCCCATGACCCACTATTTTGTTCGATTAAAGTTTTGGGTTTCTTTTAGTCAAGAATCCAATGTTTTGCACCAGATCTGATACACTAAAGCTACACTACTACCTAGTGTATGAGACGATATTATGAAAAGGGAGGATTCATATACAATATAGCGGAATTGCATTCACTGATCGAAGTATATTCTCTTCAACGTATGTATGTTTTTGCCCATGACCCACTATTTTGTTCGATTAAAGTTTCGGGTTTCTTTTAGTCAAGAATCTGATGTTTTGCACCGGACCCATTACACTAAAGCTACACTATTATCTAGTGTACGAGACAATATTAAGAAAAGGGATGATTCATATACAATATAGCAGAATTGCATTCACTAATCAAAGTAAATTCTCTTCAACGTACATATATTTTTACCCATGACCCATCATTTTGTTCGATTGTAATTTCGTGTTTCTTTTGTCAATTTTACCCACGACCCATCATTTTGTTCGATCACAGTTTCACGTTTCTTTAGTCAAGAATCCAATATTTCGGATCAGGTCCCGTACGCGAAGACTACGCTATTACTTTATATAACGTGATAGGGTATTACGAAAAGGGATGATTCGAGTTATTTTATCTCATCAAAATCTTTATCGAGACCTGAAATTCGAATCCGAGATACGTAAAAAAAGCTGGGGGAAAAGTCGTATAAAACGAAAAGGACTAAAACGGGAAGTGGGAGAATAGGTAGGAGTAAAGATGTGTATAAATAAATTGGGAATACTAAGAGAATCAAACAAGAAATGTGGGGTGCACAAAAAGGACTTCCACTTATGGGATGCACAAAAAGTGATGGTTTGGATATCCAAATATCATTTGCATCCAAGTTTTTACCAATTGAGCACAAAAGGTGTCTACCTTTTCTCCATTAACGTCTATATTTTTCACCGAAAGGAAAAAAAGATGAACGTTTCGACTACTCTATATATGTATATATACGTATCATTCTATTTGTACGCTTGTGAAACTATATTTGAACTCGAGTTAGGTTAAGTTACTCGTAAATCTGTAAAAATCGTATTTAAGGAGGGCACGAGCTATATTGGACGATTTAAAGTGAGATATTTAAAAAGTTAACCAATTGGGTAGTCACAATTGGACGTAGGTTTGTCATTTACGGGATTTAGGTCTCGAAATGGAGTATGATGTAACTGAAATTGTCTAGAAGGTTATCATTGGTTGTAGCTGTATATTTCACCCGACATTATGTAAATCAGAATGGGGAAGATTTTTAATATCTTTATAAATATGGAACGCTCGGGATATTATTTGTCGAGGGGATCGTCATACCATAATATTCTATGCCAAAAATAATAATTACTCTAAGAATCTAATTCCGCTTTAAATCGTTTGGGAATAGCTTCTACCTCATCATCAATACAACATATTTCATTCCTTCCCATCCATTCCCTTTTTTTTTTCTTTTTTTTTTATTAGCTCGTAAAAAATAATATTTTATTACGAATCAAAGAAAATTAATTAAGATATTACGACGGAGTATAAATTTTAAATCTCGACTCCAAATAGTGTAATATTATACTAGAGTAAACCTTCGTAAAATTATAACCGTACGACTTACTAAGGAATGAGAGACGATGACTTGAATAAAAACACGTAAAATTATAATCTTACAACTTGTTAGGCAAAATAGGAAAGTTTCAAGTAACTAAAGAAAGAAAGGCGATGAATTGAGTAAACCCTCGTAAAATTATAACTATACGACTTGTCGGGTCAAAAAGGAAGCCTCGTAAAATTATAACCCTACAACTTGTTGGGTCAAAAAGGAAGCTCTCATAAAATTATAACCCTACGACTTGTCGGGTAAAAAAGAAAGCCCTCGTAAAATTATAGCCCTACTACTTGTCGGGTCAAAAATGAAGCCGTCGTAAAATCATAACCCTAGGACTTGTTGGGTCAAAAAGAAAACTCTCGTAAAATTATAACCATACGACATGTTGGGTAAAAAAGGAAGCCCTCGCAAAATTACCTACGACATGTCGGGTCCAAAAGAAAGCTCTCGTAAAATTATAACCCTACGACTTGTCGGGTCAAAAAGGAAGCCCTCGTAAAATTATAACCCTATGACTTGTCGGGTCAAAAATGAAGTCCTCGTAAAATTATAACCCTACGACTTGTCGTGTAAAAAATGAAGCTCTCGTAAAATTGTAACACTACAATTTGTCGTGTCAAAATGGAACCCCTCGTAAAATTATAACCCTACAACATGTCGGGTCAAAAAGAAAACTCTCGTAAAATTGTAACCCTATGACTTGTTGGGTCAAAAAGGAAGCCCTCGTAAATTTTATAACCCTACAACTTGTCAAGTCGAAAAAGGAAGCCCTCGTAAAATTATAACGCTACAACTTTTCAAGCCAAAAAGGATACCCTCGTAAAATTACAACCCTACAATTTGTCGGGTCAAAATGGAAGTCCTAGTTAAATTATAATCCTTATCTGGCAAAAAAGAAAGCCCTCGTAAAATTATAACCCTATAACAAGTCGGGCCAAAAAGGAAACCCTCGTAAAATTATAACCCTACTACTTGTCCGGCCGAAAAGAAAGCTCTCGTAAAATTATAACCTTACGAGTTATCGGGTCAAAGAAGAAAGCTTGAAGTAGCTAAAGAATGAAATTAAACCCAAAAGCCATAAACAAGAAACATGCATGAACTAAAAACCCTAAAAATTTAATCTTCATTTGTAAGACACTTTTCAGAGAGAGACAGAGAGAATAATAGCTAAAGGGTTTCTTTCTTTATACAAAAGCATAAGATTCCATTACGCATATCACCAACCACGTGGCCATCCAAACTGACCCTAAAAACAAAACCCTAACCACTAACAACAAAACCAAACACAAAAGAAACTTCTATGCTTCCCCAAACCCAAAAAAAAAAAAAAAAACAAAAAAAAACCCTTTTTGTGAGCTGCCCACCGCCGCCGAACTAGTTGTCTCCGCCGGGGACAGCTCCAAAAGAGCAAAAAAAAGCAACCCTTTAAACAACATCTGCCACTTGCCGCCGCCGTCTTCCTCTTCTTCATTCCTCTGCCAAACCCACCCTCCTCCCAATAGCTCTACAAACCAGAGGAGCTTCCATTTCCAGAGAGAGTTTAAGGCACTCTGACAAATCGACGCCGCCATTAATGGCGGCTTCTTCAGAACACGCCACCCATTTGTAAGCTCGAAGCAGCTGAGCCAACCAGAGCTGCACGGTGGCTAAACCCATGGCTTTTCCCGGACATACCCTTCGCCCTGCCCCAAATGGAGCCAACCTCAAATCACTCCCCATTACACTAACTTCCTCTTCCATGAACCGATTTGGCTCGAATTTCTCTGGCTCTAACCAAACCCTCTCGTTGTGGGTTATCGCCCACATGTTCACCATCGCCGTCGTCCCCGCCGGAATCACACGACCGCCGACGTGAACGTCGGCGGTCGCTAGTCGTGCCCATGACAGAAGTGGCCCTGGTGGGTGCATTCTAAGACATTCTTTAACAATAGCTTGCAGATATGGAAGGTTTTGGATGTCGGAATCTGTAATGGGTCGAGAGCTTTTGCCCATTAATGAATCGATTTCGTCTTGGGCTTTCATTTGGATTTCTGGGTGTTTTACCATTCGAGCTAAAATCCACTCCAGAAGTATCGCCACAGTGTCGGTCCCTCTAAAGATCATTTCCTGCGACAAAAAAAAAAAAAACAGAGTAAGCTGTTCTGTTCTGTTCTGTTCTTGACAAAATCACCATTTGAGTGATTAAAGGCAGTGATTATGAACATAAAGAGTAAGAACAAGAAAAGGGACATACCCAGAGAACAGCAATCATGTCGGAATCTGATAGCTTGTCATCATTCTCCAAATCAAGCAGAACATCGACAAAATCTCTGTTTTGTTGTTGTTCTTTCCTCTTTGTTCTATGTTCTTCAATGATTTTTCCGACAAATATATTGACCTTAGAAGCCAAGACTCTACACCTTTTCCTCACGCCTTGTAAATCCAAGAACCCCAAGAAGGGGAAATGGTCACTCCAATTGAAAATCCCAAGAAGATCATACCCTTCCCTTACTAATTCCTCAAGCTCTGCCCCATTTCCTTCACCATTAAACTCATAACACTTACCAAAAACAGTCATCATTACATTATTCAAAGACCCAAAATGAAGAATCTCTTTAATTCTCACTTCCCCTTTTAAAGCCATGGATTTCTCAATTTCCCTCATCATTTTAGCTCCAATTTCCCTCCTAAACCCTTCAAAACCAGCAATTCTCTTGGGACTAAACATGTAAGTAGCTGAAATTCTCCTCAAATTCCTCCAATACTCACCATAAGGAGCAAAACCCATTGCTCTGTGGAAGAGCAGCTCATAAGCGGACTCCTTTACAGGTCTATCGGCAAAGGAAGGGCTGTTTAAAATCTCTTTGGCAAAATCAGGATTGCTTGAAATGACGAATCTTGTAAGGCCAACGGAGAAGGCCATTAAAGGGTATGCTTTGAATCGATTGGCAAGGTCGGAAAGAGCTCTGTGAGGGGTTGAATTAGTGAAGACATGGAGTAATCCGATGAATGGGAGGCCGGAAGGGCCGGGAATGGCGGCGGAGGCGGTGGTTTTGGACTTGGAAATGGCCCAGGCAAGGCCGCCGGGGTGGAGGAGGAAGGCGAAAATGGAGACGAGTATAAGGCTAAGAAGAAGAGCTTCGAAGCTTTGGGTAATGGAAATGGGGAAGTGGAGAAGAAGGTCGTTGAGGGCTTGTGATGACATCGTGGTTTGGCGCCAAAACAGGGGACGGTGTGGAAGGGGAAGAGACGGGAGGGAAAGAATATGGGAGACAGAGATTAAATAGGAAGCGGGAGAGTTTTTTTTTAACCATGGTTAGAAAAATAATTAACCGTGGTTAAAACCATTGGGTGTTTTAGGGTTTAGGGGTTTATATATATATATATATATATATATATTTTTTTTTTTTTTTTTTTTTTTTTATCCCGATTCATTCAAGTTTTTTTTGTATTGGGTTTAACAAATTTAAAATTTTTAATAATTTATTTTTGAATTAAATTATAAAGATCTGTCTCGTCAAAACAAGAAATACTTAATTTTATATCCCGTTTAATAAATTTTAAATTTTAATAGTTTCTTTTGTAAAGATCCGTGGCTTGAGATCAAGACACAAAAACATAGTCAAACCAAGACAAGAGACAAGTAACACGCATACACGACCACAAAACAAAGAAAAAAAACATAAAAAAAAATAAAAAAAATAAAATGAATAAATTCCAAATAAATTTTACATCACATCTACGAATATATTTAATATTTAAAAATAATTATTAGGTCAGAAGTTCATGCGACCAGTGAATTTGAATAAGAAAAATTTATAATTGATAATAATTTTATTTTATTTTTCTCTTATATTCAACGATACAAAATAACGACCACAACTACAATAGTACAACGTCCTCGAATAATTTCTCGGGGCACATCAAGACAGGAATCATAGATGAGGTGGAATGGTTCGGGTTAAAATCGAATTCGGATTCGGATTCGGATTCGGGGTGGCCCACCCACTAGTCATGTCCACCTTGATTTTAAAAAAGTGTTTTCTGGTTGTGGGTCAGAGGGCAATTCCGGGAATACAACTATCTCCATCTGCACACGTCAGCCAATTCAGGTGTTTTTCTTTTCTTTTTTAATTTATTTTTTCTACAAATTAATACTTTAATAAAGAAAAATATGAAAAAAAAAATCTAAAAAAAATTTCTGTATTTATTAGGTTAAATTATAAATTTAATTTTATTCGTAAAATTATATCTAATAAGCTATAAAAATTTCAATTTTCTCTTTAATATATAAAATAAAAAATTATATAATGAAAAATTGAGTTTGTTTATTTACTAATAAATGTATATTTTTAGTTTAAATAATGAAATTAAGGTTAGTTTAATTAATTTTAAAAAGTGGGCGTTTCTATTCTTGTTAATGTAAATTTTATATATATTATAATAAAAAATGAGATAAAAACAAGAATAAAAGGACTATGGCATGACTAAAATTAATAAAAGATGAAAATTGACCGACAATAAATAAACGCTTTGGAGTTACGAGAATCAAAACGAACCAAACTCGAAAGTATAAAAACAAAAACAGTATCAAAACCTTATATTTTTGTCCCTAAAAGATTATAACTTAGCGTACTCTTGACTTCTCGAAGACAGATAACAATTATTTAGAGACGTCGAGGTCATGTTTTAAATTATCACAAAATTCGAAAAGTTTGAACTTACAGATTCTTACATATATAACTAAGATTTTTCAAACACGAAACCGTTTCTCTCTTTATGTTTTCAACTACAAATAGACCCAAAAACATTAAGTGATCTACACGAATACTTAATATCTCAAACAGTCAACTCCTAGATATTTAATATCTAGACAAACACGAATTAATCTCGACAAATTTTCTAACTATTTTTTTTATTTTGATCAAATGCAGATATTTATTATCACTCAAATTTTATATATTTAAATCTCAAATATTTAGTAGCTATAGATACAAAACTAAACCTTTAAAACTCATATAAATACGTACCAAATTAGACATAAAATTAAAAGTTTAATAATTAACTAAATATTAGTTATATATATATATATATTATAAATTATTGGTAGAAGGGTTTGAGTGTTGGTGCTTCCAAACAGTGTGGAGGGAAGATGGCAGCGGTCACGAGTGTACTAATTTTAATCAGAGATTGATTCACCAGATCTTTATTTCCTTTTTTCTTTTTGAACGACAAGATAATATTTATATTATATTATATATATTTTCTTGTTTTTTTCTTTTTTTTCTTTTTTTTTTTCAGAATATAATATAATGTGGGTTTTATGCTTACAGTTTTTGGCTTTTATGGAATCTCATTTATACCCTACAGATATTGAATGAATAGCTTGTCTCTTTATATCATTTTCTTGTTTTCTTTATTATTATTATTATTATTATTATTATTTGTTTTTGCATTTCAGTCCCTGGTTGTAATTTTTCTTTCTTTTTCGGCAAAATAAAATTTGCTTAAAACCCCACTTAGTTTGGGTATTTTTTATTTCAGCTTTTCTGTTTTCCTAAGTCATATCCCCCTACTCAAGGTTATATATGCTAAGCCGTTGTTATCTCTCTCTTGCTTGCTTATATAACGTCTCTTTCAAAAATCTCTCTTTCTAAAATCTCTCTCTACCCTCGTTTTCCAAAACCTTCTTTTAAAACCGAGGCTAGAGGCTCGATCATACGTCACTTGGCCGTAGGCGACGCAAGTACAAATTGGCTCAGCTCACTTGTCGTTGGAAAGTGAGTGCCGCACAATCGCTAGTCCGCTGCCTTTAAGAGTGCGATTGTGTCAAGTGATGGGAAAGAGGAATTGGCATGCAAGAGAAATTTCTTTTTTATTTTTATTTTTTTATAAAGGGAGATGTTGAATTTGTTGTTCTTTAGTAAGAAAATTCTTTAAATTTTATAGCGTAAGTATTCATAAAGTGTGTCTCGATTCTAGAATATTTATTTCGAGATAACATTTGAGATTTTGTAGAATTGCAAGTCAATAAAAAACAAATATATTTTTCTCCATAAAATGCACCTTATTCTAAAAATCAACTAGTTAATTGCAATTTTCTTTTTAGATATGTTTCTCAGATTTAAATCAAAATTTAAAATAAATTTTTTTTTAAAAAGCATTTAAAAGCTATTTAATCTCTATCTATCAATTTAAATGTTCCTTAAGAAAAAAACATTAAATTGTGAAAAAAAAAAATAAATAAATCGATGAATTTCTACTATATGTTATATCCAAAAATAAATATAACATAAATTTTAACGATGTTAAATTGAAAATTATATTTTCATGTAAAGATTTTACACAAAATAAAAAAAAAATTGTATGAATAAAATTAAAAATAAACCAAAAATAAAATAGTCATCTAGTGAGCTAACAGTGTAAGCCTTGCTCTGTTCTTTTTACCATCTTACAGATTTGTACTAAACAGCCCTAAAGGTCATTTCACAAATTTGCCAGTTATTTATCATTCATTGAAACCTACATGCATTATTTTGCTATGAAATGAAAAAAATGTACCCTACAAAAAAACCAATACAAATGAACACAAAGACTTCAAAACAGTGTAGCATTTCCAAGATCTTTCAAAAGTTTTCGTCCTTACTTCAAGGACTTTTCCTCAAGATTTTAAAACATGTCGGAAGAGTTTTCACACCCCTTACAAGAAACCTCGAGTATGGCTTGCCGGGATTAAAATGAAATAATCATATCATTCTAAAGCACGGTTTCATCTCATATTCTAACAAGCTCAAATGTAGTTTTAAAGTGTTTATAAAATAGACGAAAACAACTTTATCTCAAAAGAGGCCAAATTTAAAGATAGAGAAAAGGACAAAGAGCTAAGAAACATTTAGGGGATGGGGGAAAAAACATAAATTTACCCCAAACCTGGTCAAGTATTCCAATTTCCTATCTTTTAAGTTTAATTTTATCATCGAACTAAACTAAACACAAAACTAGGCCAAAATTTAATTTTGGCTCAATTCACTCACCTATTTCAACAAAACAACACATGGAAGAAAGGGTAAAATCTTCCTAAACTTGTATAAAATTTATCGAAATTAATGCACAAAACTAAAACATTAAATAACTCCAAAAACTCATGAACAATCAGTTTCAATGATGAAATATATGGTAAAAAGCTACAACGAAACGAAACGAATCGAAACCCTAAATTTTGCAATATTATTTTAATATCCTCGAGAATGTAGAAGCCAACACAATTGAACTATTCTCACAAAAACAATAGTATATATCTATTATATAGAATATTAAACTACCAACAAATTCCGCTAACAGTTAACAAGATCAATAAACTACCAACAAGGTCAGCTAACACCTAACGAAATCAAAGATCCATCAATGTTCCAGAGAAAATTAGATATACTAAGCCTAGTAGAGGAAGAAAAATATGCTGAAACAATCATAAAAAAAGAAACCCACTGTTTGTTTAAGGTAATAAACACTACCAACAAATCTCAAACTGAAGAACTTATGAATATAACCCTAATATAGTAGAAGAATAAGATTTACAAAAAGAAAACACAAAGGTGTGGGATGGTGGAGTGTGATAATGGTAAGGGCTGTGTTCCCACTTCCCATATCATTACAGACCAGACAGCTGAAACCCTAGAAGGAGAGGGGGAGGAATTGGTATGGGACAGGTCAGGTTCAGAATTCAGAGTGAAAAAGTAAATTTTTTCTGTGGATTTTGTACGGTACAGTGAAAAATAAATACAGTGGGCAGTGTGGCAACATTTACATTACTGGCACACACAATGCCCATAACGGCGCCGCCCCAACTTGCCTGTCTCACTCTCAGAATCCGAACACCACTCCCCCCCCCCCCCCNGCCCCCCCCCCCCCCCCCCTTTCTATTCAGTCTTCCCCACCGCTCACTTTATTCAATTTTTACCCAGCTTTTTTACTCCCATAATCTACCTATTTCTCTCTTCCCATGCTGCATCATCCCATTTAGACATGGATCTCAGAGATCCATCCTATACTGTAGGTGTCAATTTAATCAAATAAATGCTTTATCATCAAACACTGCCACTAAATCTGACTTTCTCTCCCCCCACATTGATTTTATCATAAAATCTTTTCAACTTCTGTTCCTTCCAGTTAATATACTTCCAAAATATATATTTGGTACTTAATATACTTCCAAAGTACATAAACTAAAATAATATTTAAAATTAATTATAATACGTTGAAAAGTAACTTATAGAAGGGGATGTATTACAGTGAGGTGGGCAATTTTTTTTAGTGAAGGATGTTCAAAGCAGGAGGGAGAGAGAGAGAGAAGAAACCTTTCTAAATATCTACTCCCTCCATTAATATTTCTAGACTTTATTGTAACAGTGAAAATCTCCTAAGAAAGATATACTAAGCACCTATTTGTTAGGGGTTGTCTAATCCAATTTGGATATTTTAATTAAATCTGTCGAAAGACTTTTATTTTATTTTATTTCAATAAACTTTTAAAATTAAAATTTTAAAAGAATACCGCTCAAACTACAAATTTGAAAGTTTAGAGTCTATAAAAACTCTTTCCTTGGGAGATTCTATTATATGAAATTTTTAATTACATAGGGCAGAAGAACACAAACTTCTACTCATGCAAGCTTGAAGTTCAATTTTTAAATTTAAACTTTGTGGGTGCGATAATAACGGTCACTATAGTTCATTAATGAATTACCATTTTATCTTATCTTCTTCCTCTAGTTCAATAGAATGTTTATCAAATTATAACTAGTGAAATCATAGGTTGTGCCATACTTTTCAATCTCAACTTTTCAACCAGATATTTTTAAGAAATAACAAAATTAGTTTACGTTGAAATAAACCAATTAGGGTTGCAATATAGAGTAAATACTCATTACTACAAATATTCTCTACATTTTGCACTAACAATCAAGATACAGAACTCGATCTTATGGTCAATAATGCACAAGCCTACCGAATAAAATTGCTCAATGAAATATGTATGACACAGCAGATTGTCTAAAATTAATAACGGCTGTTGGTTACATACCTTATCAGGAGATTATTCTGATGACAACCATGAACGAAGCCAGCATCAAGATGGATAGAGATGAGCCTGGTTAGGCTCCTATGACCATACTTTCCTATGATTATCAATCAGACCAATTGTTAGTCAAGATTTAAGACCTAAAACAGTTCAGTCACGCACATAATTGAATTACAAATGCCTAGTAGAAGAAAGGCAATCATGCAAAGGCCGATTTGAAATTTCTTTTCAAGTGCTTTAAAAACTGTTTTTAAGTGTACAAGAAATCAGTTTTTAAACACTTCCAAAGTCATTCCAAATAAACAGCCACGTGCAAGTAAGTAAATAAGAGGTGAGTTCTGGTTGATTTTACACCTTCATCGTACTTGTCAAGCAAAACGTTAACTTTGGGGAGGAGGTACAGGAATTATTCCCCATTTCGCCCGCATTTCGTCCAAATCCTCGTGGAAGTGCCGCTCATAATATATGCACATGAGATCTGTGCACTGCATGCCAGCACGGATAGCCCAAGGGAAGTAGTGCTGGAAGAATAATTTTCTCTGTCTGTCATTGAATCTAGCTGTGCCTCCCAAAACAGACAGCATGCACATTGGAAGGTGCATTTGCTCAAATTCAATAACCTTCAATGCTGACTCGCCAATCAAGTTTGTGGGAAGACCAAACAATGCGTGCCAGAAGTCATGAACCTCACGAGCTCGCATGGCAACATACTTGAGTTCATCAGTATCCATGAATCGAACAGGAGGTCGGTCATCTGGAGAAAAGTTCCTGGAACCCATAAAATTAGCATATGCAGCTCCAAATGTGTTGGATGGAAGGTCCCATGCATGACCAACTTCTGATGATAATACACGAGGTCGATCCAACAACACTGCCTGAACAAGAAATTTCTGTCATTTCATATTTTGAGTTCAACTATATAGGGTGAAGGATCCGATCCCTTTGTCGATGATATATGTCTTAACCAATTAAACTATGCTTAAATTTTATATTCAAATGAACGATCTAAAAATGAATTTCACGAGAGTCAAGTTATCCAACAAGTGAGAAATATATTTAGCAAGCAGGAACTGGGAACATCTTTAAGTTTATTTGGGACAAATGACATTAACAGAAAGAAAAGAATTGAGTTAAAATGACAAAGACACCTCAAAGTAAATTTAAAATTTATGATGGCTTCCATGATAGCCAACTGGAAAAAATGAAATGGTTAAACTGGGGCAGATCAGGGAATAAACGAAACTAAAACATTCATTTCAAATGTTAAATCGAGGGGTTCCTACTTAGTTGCATTGCCCAATTGTAACCAAAATTGAAAAAGTAAATACACTTTGATTTTGTTTTTGTCATAGTATATTTTAAAAGTTCAAGTGCTCCAAATCCTATGTTCTGGCGCATTTCCGACACTAGCACTTTGGTTCCGCTAGTGTTTCATGTTTGTATTTCCAAGGGAGGAAAGGACGCCCTGATGAGGAGGGGGAGGATGGAATACATGAACACAACTCAGTCAATCACAAGACCCCATAGGAATACACAAGCAAATCAACCCAATACATCATAAGTCCCAATTCGTTCTTAAATATGAATTTGATCAAGCAAATAACCTATGTTGTTTCCGGAGCACTCAAATAAAAGTAGTTCCAAAATTTATACACGATAACCATTCTATTCCAAGATAAAGAGGTAGCTTTTTTTATTTGGTATTCTTCATCATCATTAAGTTCATCATTCAATCCTTGTGAATACCCTTGCAAATGATGAAAAAATGTGAAACATGGAAACATGAAACATAAGATTACTTGATTAAAAGCTTACTTGGCCTTCAGCACTTTTTTTCATCCTTTCAAGGACCCTTTCAAAAGCAGGCTTTCCAGTTGTTTCCCCAAGAGCTGCTATTAGATCTGCTCGTCGTGGATCTAGCAAGGCACCTACTGCTGAACCAAGTGCAACTGCTGCTTGCTGCCATCTTTTGAGCTGGATATGTGCACCACCTACCATATCCGATAGTACTTTCTTCTGTTGGGTGGTGCATATGTGCAGGGGGAGGTGCACGATTCAATTCAATCAAATGTAGAATACCGACTTTAAGAAACTAAGCAATTTGCAATGATAAAGGCAGAAAAAAATTCCCTATCATTAAAGACCATTAAATGTAATTTACTCAGATAAATCCAACTCACAAACAATGCCTTAAAAAATTGGCTAATTTCCTCCTTCCAAAGTTCTAAACAAATTCTTCAACAATGAAAATACAACACCCAGTACCAAATATTAGGTAATAGAGGCTAGCGAGATAGAAGGGACCACATCTTTAGTCAAGAAAGAATGAACAAATGATGAAAAGAGAAGCAATAGCCTTTAAAATAATTTGGCTCTTTAGAGAGCATTTCTCTTGATACTTCTTATTCAAAAATCTCAAAACTACATGACATGTAAAAGAAATTTATCGCAGAAGTGGCCGAAAAAAGTGTGTAATATGTAGAGAGGAGTGGGATCTTGGAGAGAACTAGGGAATGTTGCCATCAATAAACTCGGACATTATATGCAAATGGTCATAGAACATAAGTATTTCAGACGTATTCTGTAGGAAAGTTAACCAGATCACACCCTTGCTTCTCTACGTATAATGGAATACCCTCGGGAGAACACTAAAAGATAACTCAGACAAACTACAGGCTGTCTGATTTCAATAGACTCCATAACTAAGGGTAGCAAATACAATAAAACACCATCTTAAAACAGATGAAAGAAAATCATCTGCAGAAATACATTGCAACTACCTCATCAGCGACATCCTAGCATCTCGTAGTTTATCTTTGCAACAAAACAACAAACTAATAACATAAGTGTAAAACATTTTCCTATAGAGAGAACTCAAGCATGTTCGCAATCGATCTGTTCTAGGTAAATTGTATAGGATTTCTCAGATAAGTAGTAAGAGTAAATTATTCATTATTAGGTACGCGAATACCAACTGCAGAAATACTTTGCTCCTACTTCAAAACACCAGATATTTCCCGCTAAATCAGAAATGAAATCGAAGTTAGAAAGCTAATGATATCAGAATCCGGCATAAATCCACCGCGGAGAATTGCAAAACAAAGGCCGTAAAACATTCAACCAAACCTAAATCAACTAGAAAAACCGAGTTAAATCGAAGGATAGGCCAAGTAATCAAGTGATTAACTCGGTTGAGCACGCAACACCAAATCTTACTAACACGTTCAATTTTCATGCTATTGCAAGCACATACGAGAAATTTCAGAACGAGACGCTAATTCAGCAGTAATAATTGAGAATACTATCAACCGATAAACCATCGTTATTGAGCTAAGACACTAGAGGATGGACTGCGACAAAAATTTACATTTCACAATACGAAACGAATTGAACTGAAACAAAACGCGATTGATTACCTTTATTGAAAGCAATTCTTCAGATGAGAGAGATTCAATTAAAGCGCAAAGAAACGGAAAACGGACGTTCCTGACCAAGATTGATAGCGTTAAAGAAGGAAGCAAAAATGATTCTACGAGAATCGGAGAGTGCGATGCCTAGAACGAACGAACGAAAACCAGCGACGAAGAAGCGGGAAGGAATTAATAGACCGTGCAAAGTACCATTTTCACTTAAATATATGGCTAAATTACCTTCGTGTCCCTGACTGAACGGGCGCAACTTCTGAATATTGGGAATTGGCTCATGGGCTTTTAAGATGGGCCCATAACGCAACTCATGGGCTTTTTATCCTATAACAAAAAAAATAGTAATTTTCTAATTCTTAATTTTTTTAACGTATTCATTTCAAATACAAATTTAATAAATAATTTCTATTTTAAATATTATTTATAGGTAAAATATAATATAATGTTCGAAAAATAAAAAATATAAAAATATTTAATTATATATAAATAAAAAAAAGGAGGTGGGTCGAATTGGAATTTGAGAGGGTTAGAGGACCGAAAATACAATCCTAACCTCAACAAAAGACGAGTCCTAAACATAGTTTTTTTTAGTTAAACAGTTATAAAATAGAGTATCGAATCATATAATTTCAGACAGTATCGGTTTCTTAGCTACTAAACCACACCTAAACTGATCAACTTAACCATAGTTAAAGTAAGACATTTGAATCCCGAACCATATTATAAGAAATTAAATTACCCAAAAGTAAAAACAATGAGTGGAGAAGACATGATCATTATTTACACACCTTTTAACCTCTTTCTTTTCTTTGGAAATAAAAATTAAAAAATTAAAAAATTACTAATAAATAAACTTTTTTTTTAATAAAGATTTGAATTAATTGGCCGCAAATCAAGGCCCAATGACACGTACAATTGCCTCCCTCGTTCCCCCTTCTTTATTTCCGAGTCCGAATGGAAACAAAAAAAGAGAATGATTTTTCTTTTTAATTTAATTTAATTTAATATGTCGGCATATAAATTAATTAATTAATTAATTATTATTAATAATGTATAAGCATACACTTCTTTCCTTTTGGTCCCTCCACTTGCTTTAAATTACACAAGTTCATGATTATAACGACTTTTTCCTTTATTTTCATTAAAATATATTTTTCCATTTATATACTTTAAATTTAATTAAATTACAAATTTAGTCCAAATTCATACATTTTAATAATTTTTAATAAATATTTAAACTTTTAATTTAAAAAAAATACCAAATGAGTCAATATTTTTTTAATTTTTTTAATTTAATAGAAAAGTTACAAACTTGTTTGAAAATATTAAAGTTATTAAAAATATAGTTAAAACTTTAATTTAAAAAAATGAAATAATATTAAAAAAATATACCTATTTTAATTTAAAAATAATGAAGTGAGTTCATAATATAAAATAATATATTAATTAAAAAACCAAATGAGTCTATATTTTTTTAATTTTTTTAATTTAATAGAAAAGTTACAAACATGTTTGAAAATATTAAAAGTTATCAAAAAAAATATAGTTAAAACTTTAATTTAAAAAAAATGAAATAATATTAAAAAAATATACTTATTTTAATTTTAAAATAATGAAGTGAGTTCATAATATAAAATAATATATTTGTCAAATTTTTTTAATTAATATAACGAATTTTACGTTTTAAAATTAAAAAATTGGATTGAGTTAAAATTTAAAGAAATGGTAATTTTTTTTATTTATTTTGACCCTTTATTTTAAAAAAAGGACCAATTTAGTCTATTATTTTTCATTTTTAAGGGACGAAATGTTTATTTTTTAAAAATATAAAATAAAAAAATATGGATTAAATTATTATTTAATTGATCTAAAAAATATTTTAAAAAATTATAAATTATGGAGAAAATAATTGTTTTTGCCAGCCTTGTTAGTCCAATAATTTGATTTTTTGTAGCTTTTGGTGTAATTATTTTCATGTATATTCAATAATTAAATTGGATATTATGAATGAATGTCCCACTTAATGACCTTCATTGTCCCTAATTTTCTATTGGAGGATTAAATTTATTTTATTTAATAGATTTAAATCGAAGATATATTTTCGGTTAAGCTATGTTTATGTTAATCAAAACTTTGAAGTAAAATTATATTATATGATTTGATAAAAATTATATTTTTTTTTAGTATGAATTCAAATTATATTATTTAGTTTTAATATATAGCTTTCCCTTATGGGTAGATAGGCATCATATGGCTAAGATGAAAAGTAGTTAAGCTTTTTAAATTATATTAATGTGGTGATTAAGAGGAGCCTCTAATCTTAATTAATGAATTTAATTATTATAATTTAAATTTAAAATTATTTTTAATACTCGGTATATTCTCTAGACTTTTAATAATTTATGTTTTTTTTAGTATTTTTCAAGGTGCCGAACAAAAACATGTTTCTATTTTAAAAGTTTCAACGATTATAAGTTTTGAAAGAACTTCCAACATGTCTGAGATAACAATTCTAAACCGATCGAGTCATTGGAGTAATTATTTGTGTTTAAGGTTAAAAACAAAGTTAAAAAAGTGAAATTATATAATATTGTACGGGATTACTTTTGTAATTATTTGTGTTTAAGGTTAAAAATAAATAAAATAAATGAAATTATATAATTTTGTACGGAATTGCATCTTTCTATGCATATGCTTTTGTGTTGGATTTCATAATTCCAATAATAACTTTTTGGACCATAAAAATTGGATAATTAAACATATTTTTAATTAATTTTGTATATTTAATTCACATTTCATCTATTTTATTTTTTAATTTTTTTTTTTATAATTTATTGTTTTTAAACTAAAATTAGATTTTGTTTGAAACAATATTTTCTTTATAAAAAAATTCATAGTATTTTTATTTAATTATTTAAAGTAAACAAAACATAATATGTTATTTAAATTATAATATTATACAAATTAAGCTTTAATCTAAAATATGTATTAATCATACTAAATATTAAGAATGGACGGTAAAAAAAAAAAAAAAAAACTTCAAATTCTCGGTTTATTACACAAATCTCAAGTTAAATTTGTAACGTAAAAAATGAGCATATTTGTAACAGCTCAAGTTCATCGCTAGTAGATATTATTCGTTTTAGCTCGTTACTTATTATCGTTAGTCTCACGAATTTAAAACATGTCTGTTATGAAGAAGTTTCCACACATTTCTAAGGAATGTTTCGTTCCCCTTTCCAACTGATGTAGAATGTCACAATTCACCCTCTTGAAGAACCAACATCCTTACTGGTACCGGTGACCGACTCTGATACCATTTGTACTAACTCAAGCTAACCGTTAATAGATATTGTTTGCTTTAGCCCTACGTGTCGTGTCGTCTTTATATAATGAACTTTTTGCTTCTCTCCTACAGATGTGGAATCTCATGATACCTGAGCGGTAATTGATAAATATTCTTTTTCTTGAGATTAGTGGCTCGGGTGACCCACATTTTTATTAATTTGATTTGAGATGTCCCACAAATTTAAAGTTAAAAATAAAAATGTATGGTGTGACTCGTGAGTAGAGGGACAAAAGGTCCAAAAGACTAAGATTTGTGATGCTAGTAGAGAGACAATAGCATAAGATTATAGCCCACACTTTAATGTTTTAATTTATGCATTTGATTTTCAAATATATTTTACTTTTGTTGTAGACTAGATTCGTTTCCCACATTGTCTTTTTCAAAAGCGTTTTCCATAGAGCTGGTACAACTCCCCGAACACTCGATAGGTGAAAAATCAATCCTTTTGCACAAGTACTATTACGAGACTGGTACTTAGCCACTCACAAATAACTCAAAAAGAAGAGATTTGTGAGTATCAATTTTAACTCTCAACTGCAACTTGAGTATCAACGATGACAGTATCATCATCGAGCATATTGATTGGGACACATTATAACAACTCAAATTCATCGCTAGCAGATATTGTCCTATTTGGAGATTTTCACACCCTTATAATAAATTATTCGTTCCCCTCTCCAACCAACGTGGGATCTCACAATCTACCCCTTTAGGGGCCCGTCCTCGCTGACACACCGCTCGGGATCTACCTCTGATACCATTTGTCCTCTATAGGCTTTCCCTTATGAATTTCCCTAAAGGTTTTGAAACTTGGAGAGGTTTCCACACCCTTATAAGTAATAATTCGTTCCTCTCTCCAACCGATGTGGGATTTCACATACATTAACTTAAGTATCTTTTGAACGAGACCTATCATTTTCAGGGCAGTGTACCTAGAACGGGATTCCGATCTCTAATTGGTCTACGAGATACTTTCTAAGTATAAACAGCGACAGAAAATCAAAAGATCAATCGAAAAGTTGAAATTTTTTTAATTACAAAACACCATTAAAGACCAAGTTTGTTCTTCTTACATCTCAACAAACACCATTAGAGATTGAATTTCTTCTCTTGATGCTATCAATATCAGTAGATTCATAAACAGGCAACCCATTTGAGTAATAATCTAAATCATAGATCTGTAATTCAAACAAATCTGAGCTGGAATCTGTTTCTCCACCATCATCATCATCAATATCATCAATAATATTAATGTCATGCTCAAATTTCTTCAATTTTTTCTTCATTTCTTCATCTCCCAATGGTTTTTCAACCCAAACCCTATCTTTTTCTGAAGAACAATTACTCAAATTCTTCTTCTTTTGTTTCGAAGCCCGTTTCTCCAACGTCTCCGCTGATTTTACGTGTCGGGTGAACTTCGAAAACGACAATAGTTCCTTGTAGCTCTTTGTCGGGGTTTGAACGTGCGGAGGCGGTGTTCTGAAACCTATTCGTTAAGAATATGAATAAATGATTAGAATATATATATATTTAGGTTAAGTTGATTCGGGGTTTACCTGAATTATTGCCCGGAGACGAAGAATAGATGAACTTAGCATCCGTTGCAGCTGTGTTCGAGGATCGAAAATGGCTGATGCTAATCCTTCTCTTCGACGTTCGGCTTTCGTCTTCCGCTATGTCTTCCACGGATTGCGCAAAAAGTTTTGACTTCTTCTTCTTCGAACTTGAATGGCTAAAGAGAGAGTTTAGAAAGCTTGCTAGTCTCCCACCAGGTGAGCTTGGTTGTTTGTACTTCTTCTCCTTTGTAACATGCTTTTCAACTTTGTAAGAATGTTGGGGAAAATGTTCGGGGAGATTAAGGATGTTCTTCACCTATGTCGGAAAAAAAAACATGGTTAAATTTACGCCCGAACTTCAATAATGGGACTCGAACTTCATATTAAGATCGAAAACCTGCATGTCTAAGCTGATTCTCCCTTTGATCCATCCTTTGTCTTTCTTCTTCACTTTCGGAGTAAACTTTGCGCCGAAACCGTTCATTGTCGCCGAAGTTTCATTGTAATCGGAGAAATATCGAGCAGCTTCGAATACCTCGAGCTCCTTTGAAGCTCTCCTATGGTGGAACATCTTCTTATTGATCATCTCCGAGCTCGAGAGCGACATCTTTGTTCTTCGTAAGGGCGAGCTTGTTGTGCAAAACTTGGTGTAAAAAGCTATATATATGGAAGAATTGAAGGACATAAGAGGGATCTTGGGAGATATTGAAGAGTGTGAGAAATGGAAATGAATTAAGAGGAAGACCCACATGAAAATGAAAGGCAATTGTGCTTTAGGAGGCATAGATGAATGTGGGGAAGGGTCAAAAACAATCTTCCCTTTGCCCTTATACACGAACTAATGGCTTAGGGTTTTGCTACCTCAGATTCTATCAGTGGGTCTCGGTTTCTTTCAAACGGGGTATTGATTTTGAAATACGTATTGATTTTGAAATCTTTGACCAGTCAAACCTGATGTTTTAATCCACTAGAGCAAAACCAGCCACTACAAGACAAAAGATTATATACACGCTCATCATATCTGATCGGGTTAAGAAGCTAAATCGATCCAACCAAACATCGAAAAAAGTGCCGTTATTTTAAGATTATTTAATTAGAGTTGGATGTCTTTAATGAAAAGGAAAGTTTTGTGTTTGTAAGGGTGGCCCCACTCATATCTTGGTGCTCCTCTTTAGTGGGTCATTTGGTTGTGAGCTCTTTTTTGAGTCTTCTTTTGAATTTTCATTACGGTTTATTTGGATTTGGATTTTACCCCAAACAACCTCTTAACCCTAGTGCCCTACCATATGCCCTTGCCACCCTATAATTGTATCGTGTATAGACGTGTCGATATCAAACCCGAGATATTATTCTTAGATATTCTTAAAAGATATTATTGCTAATATGAATACGTTCAGTGGATAAAGCATTTATTATTGTTCATCGATGTTAAGGTCTCGATCTTCCATCCCGATAGTAAATTTCGATGGAATTTCGTATTTGAGGGCAAATTCGTCATTTTCTAATTAAGTACTAAAATGATATTTTAATCTGGAAATATCTACGATGTTTAGTCTTTTTTGTCCGTGAACAAGTCAAGTGAAAATTATACCCTAAAAGATGGTCGATGTCTTAATCACGTGATTAAACGAGCACGTATGACACTCATTTAGTACATTGCACCCGTCATTATCTTAAAATCACTTTTTAAGGGTTTTTTTTTTTTGAAGTATAATTAATCTTGATATTAAAAAATGATCATTATTCTTTTGGGCCTTGTTAATGAAGTTGGAGGCCCAAAACTTATTACGCTATTGGGCTAAGCTTTGGAATTGGATTTTCAAAAGAGGCCCACACAAACATAAATCATGGCCTTGTAAAAGGGAGCATTTTTTCCTATGAAATTAAATAATTTTTTTTCCTATGAAATTAGTTTTTTCCTATAAAAATATTACCAATTTTAATATATATATATATATATTATATATACGGAATAAAATAATAAAAAATTGTTTTGATTTATAAATAATTATTTAGGGACTTGATCTACGTGTCAAGTCGTAATGACAGCTGGAGTGGAGCATAGGCTTTTGATGTCAGCAGGGCCTGCCTTTCACATACAAGATCGTCTGATTAGACTCTTAGCCAATCATTTCTCGACACGTTTTCTTTCTCATTTCGGTTGTCTTTATTCTTTTACCTTTTTTCCCTCATTCCTTGCCATATTAACAAAAGTACCATGTTTTTTTTTTTTAAATTAAATTACAATTTTTTTATTATTTTTTTATTTTTATATATTTAGTTTAATTGAAATTTCAAATTTATATTTATTAATAAATAGGACTATGGAGAGGGCAATATAATTAATGTCAAATATTTATCAAACATAAAAAAATTTTAAAAAATTATTGCTATATTCAAATATTAAATTAAATTAAATACCATTTTTATTACCAAACTAAATATAATTTTTATTTGATTATTACACTTTTAAAATTTAGTTTCTTATATTAGTTGGGAAATATTTTTTTCTTTAATTTTATTAAATCTCACATTAGTGTAGAGAACTCAACATGCTCTATGAATAAGTGAAAATCTCTGGTAGACATATTTTAAAATCATGAAATTGATGATGATACATGATGGGTCAAAACGGACAATATTTGTCAGCAGTGGGCTTGAACTATTACAAATGATGTCACACTGATGATACATAATGGGTCAAAACGGACAATATTTGTCAGCAGTGGGCTTGAACTATTACAAATGATGTCAAAGTAAGACACTGATGATGATACATGATGGGTCAAAACGGACAATATTTGTCAGCGGTGGGCTTGAACTATTACAAATGATGTCAGAGTAAGACACTGATGATGATACATGATGGGTCAAAACAGACAATATTTGTCAGCAGTGGGCTTGAACTATTACAAATGATGTCACACTGATGATACATGATGGGTCAAAACGGACAATATTTGTCAGCAGTGGGCTTGAACTATTACAAATGATGTCAGAGTAAGACACTGATGATGATACATGATGGGTCAAAACGGACAATATTTGTCAGCAGTGGGCTTGAACTATTACAAATGATGTCAGAGTCAGACACCAAATATAGTGTTAGTGAGGTTGTTGAGCTCCCAAGAAATGTGGAGACGTGAAAACTCAAATATAACCTTATAAATGAATATACGTTGCAATTCATATTTTTTACTATAAATATAGTCAAAACCTTCAACAATAATTCAAGAATCCAAGGCATTATTTAATATGGTACAATAATATTGGTTCCACCATATTTAGAGCATGGTGTATTTATTATATAGTCCTAGTACTTATAGACTTAGGGTTAGACTATATTTTTTTGTCTTTATTTTCTTATTTTATAGTATTTTAATTATAGAATATTTTTAAATATTTTTTATAGTATTGTTCTAAATAAATGTTTACATTTTTATCTAAAAATTAATAAATTAATAAATTATGCTTTAATGTCCCACATTTAATGCCTCTTATCATATTAAATAATTTCTATATCTTAACATATTCCAAATAAATAAAAAAAAACAAAATATTTAGTTCACATTTTCTCTATATAAAAAAATGAATATAATATAAATAATGAATATTTTGTAAAATACATATTTTATTGGTTAACTTTTTTTAAAAATTATTTTTCATAAATATTTATGGACGCTAATATCATATCGATATTTCTATAAAGTTGAGACCTCGGTATTTATACGCAAACGTTTTTCGCATAAAAAATCAAATTTTTAATATTTTTAAAAAATTGAATTAAAATCTTTGGTCGAAAGAAAATATTATTGCACATTAATATTCCACCTTCTTTTTTAGAGACAAAAAATAATTATCCACCATTATTTTAAAATTTTATTTTAAATAATATTTTAATTGGTTAGATGAACAGACTCTCCACAATAATATGATATTGTTCACTTTGAGTATAAGCATGGTTTTCTTTGGACTTTCCAAAAGTTTCTCATTCCAATTGAGATGGTATTATTTGATTATAAATCCTTGATAATTCCCTAAATCAGCCGATGTGAGACTTTCATCCAACAGTACTTTTTTTTTTGTAGCTCGACCGTATAAACTCCAAAATTAAGCAAAAATAAATAACGTGACCATGTTGAAGAAGAGGTAGGAAAATGCCGGGAGCATTAGATGTCAAATCTATATTCTAAATTGTGAGCATAGAGAGTTACATCTCGACTGTTTGGATCGAAGAGGAATGTATGCGACTAGGTCGAATCTATGGTTGTGTTGTTGTTCGTGTGGGGATGCAGCTACCTCATCTAATTAATAATTAAATTATAAAAGTGTTTACTAACCGATCAAATCCAACCCTAGTAGATACTGTCCGCTTTGATTCGTTACATATCGTTATTAGTCTCACGATTTTAAAACGTGTTTACTACCAAGAGTTTTTCACATCGACTCTCCAACCGATGTGAGATCTCATATTTAAAGTCGAGGTTCGATTTTTAATCCGTTCTTTAAACATATATATATATATATATATTTGATATTATCATAGGTATCTTTCCATTTATTACTATTTTCATATTCTTGTAATTCATTTGATTATAAATAAGATAACTTTCACACCTGATGTGGTGGATTAATCAAACATTCACACCATGAATCTACTTCTAATTTTGGTTTTGGGGTGGTTTGATCGGAAATAAAGGGGTTAGCTTTTGGGTTTGGTGATGGTTTGATCAGAAATGAATAACCATATGTGGGTTTAAACTTTTGGGGTTGGGGGTGGTTTGATCGGAAATGATTAACCGTACGTAAGTTTAAACTTTTGGGTTTGGTGGTGGTTTGATCGAAAATGATTAACCGTGGGTTTAAATTTTGGGGTTAGTGGTGATTTAATCAGATCGATCATGTTCTTCTTTTGACCTAATTGGTTAGTTTTTGTTGGTTTTGATAATCATGTTTTTAGGGTTTAAGGATTGAGATCTAAATGGTTTGAAATTTAAGATTAGGGTTTTGTTTTTGTATGTTTTGGAATTCCATCGAGAATTCAAATGTTTTTTTTTAACGAAACGTGTGAGTTATAGTACATAAGTCGTCTTGAAGATTGATTATACGATTATAAACTTCATGTTGCAGCATGGAGAGAATACTCGAGCGATACGAGAGATATTCTTTCGTGGGTAAGCAGCAAACCGTAGCTTTTGTATCGAAATTTTCTCAAGAAAATTTGTCACTCGAGTATTACCGACTCAAGTCAAAAATTGAACTCTTACAACGAAACAATAGGTACGTTATATACCAATGTCTTAAATGTCTATACCGATAGATTTTCGTCAACGAAATACCCGTCATCGAATCGCATCAAATTTCAAACCTTTCAAAAGCGTTTTTTTTTTTTTTTTTTTTTTTT